>NC_091286.1:449582903-449906791 GCF_032444005.1 Ranitomeya imitator | reverse complement strand
ATGTACCAAAGAAGAACAAATCAGTCGTGCTTCTATCATCTATGCACATGACGGGAGAAGTTGAAGAGACACTAGCAGCCAAGCCAGAGATAATAAAATACTACAACATAACAAAAGGTGGCGTTGATGTTATGGATAAAATGTTGGGAGAGTACACTGTGAAACGACGAACATCACGTTGGACTTTGGCATTTTTCTACAATATGATTGATGTCAGTGGGTTAGCATCCTACATCATCTACAGAGAACACAATCCAAGCTTCAGGGCAAAGGATCAACGAAGAAAGTTCCTGAAAGATCTCGCAAATCAGCTGTGTATGATTGCAATTGAAGATCGTAGTACAAACAAAATGATAATGAGAAACCATTTTCTTCGAGGTGCAGTAGAAATGGTGCTTGGACGATGCATTGTGGTAGCATCGCAGCCAGCAGCTGGCCCCAAAATACCTCATGGTAGTCGTGGACCCTCCCCTGTTGTTGGTAGTTGCTATGTCTGCAGAGACCTGAGGCGAAAACAACGCAAGACTAGAAAGTCTTGTGTGGTTTGTGTGAAACCCATTTGCGATGAACACTCTGTAGCAAAGCCAACATGCATTACTTGCAAAGAAAATCAATAAAAAAAAGTTTCTTACATTTTCTTTTATAATGTAAATGAACAGTTTTTTACTTGTTTATAATAGTTAAATAGCATTATCATTAAAAAAAAATTTATGCTTTTTCCCTTGCATTATCTTCATTCAAAATATATGAGGTACATTTGTACCTATGCAGCTTGTTATGGATGCAAAAAGATCTCGACCCCTTATCTCGGAAGCGGGTGGAGATATTTTATTGAAATTTGGCCAATATATTCTGGACCAAAAATGTAGAGATGTCACGAAATTTCAGCCCTCTACGTCTTTTCAAAAAAAAGTTATTGCAATTTTAAAACGGAATAGTTACAATTGTACCTATTCAGCCGGATAAGGGTTAAGTAGGCTCCACAATCATGGGGAAGATTGCTAACTTGACAGATGTCTACAAGGCAGTGATTGACACACTCCACATGGAGGGAAAGCCACAAAAGGTAACTGCTAAAGAAGCCGGCTGTTAGTGCTGTATCCAAGCATATTAATGGAAAGTTGAGTGGAAGGAAAAAGTGTGGTAGAAAAAGGTGCACAGGCACCCTGGAGAACCGCAGACTTGAAAGGATTGTTAAAAGGCCTTTCAAAAATTTGGGGGAGATTCATCAGGAGTGGCCTGCTGCTGGAGTCATTGCTGCAAGAGCCACCACACACAGACGTATCCAGGACATGGGCTACAAGTGTCGCATTCCTTGTGTCAAGCCACTCATGAGTAACAGACAACACCAGAAGCATCTTACCTGGGCCAAGGAGCAAAAGAACTGGACTGTTGCTCAGTGGTCCAAGGTGTTTTCAGAGTTAAAGTAAATTTTGCATTTCATTTGGAAATCAAAATCCCAGAGTCTGGAGGAAGAGTGGAGAGGCACACAATCCAAGCTGCTTGAGGTCTAGTGTGAAGTTTCCACAATCAGTGATGGTTTGGGGAGCCATTTCAGATGCTGGTGTAGGTCCACTGTGTTTTATCAAGATCAAAGTCAGCACAGCAGTCTACCAGGAAATTTTAGAGCACTTCATGCTTCCCTCTGCCGACAAGCTTTTTTGGAGATGGAAATTTCATTCTCCAGCAGGACTTGGCACCTGTCTACACTGCCAAAAGTACCAATACCTGGTTTAAAACAACAGTATCGCTTTTGATTGCCCAGCAAACTCGCCTGACCTTAACCCCATAGATAATCAATGGGGTAATTGTCAAGAGGAAGATGAGACACCAGATCAATAATAATTTTACTTATATAGCGCCAACATATTCTGCAGCGCTTTACAAATTATAGAGGGGACTTGTACAGACAATAGACATTACAGCATAACAGAAATCAGTTCAAAATAGATACCAAGAGGAGTGAGGGCCCTGCTCGCAAGCTTGCAAACTATGAGGAAAAGGGGAGACACGAGAGGTGGATGGTAACAATTGCTTTAGTTATTCGGACTAGCCATAGTGTAAGGCTCGGCTGTTCATGTAAAGCTGCATGAACCAGTTAATTGCCTAAGTATGTAACAGTACAGACACAGAGGGCTATTAACTGCATAACGTGTATGAGAACATGATATGAGGAACCTGATTATGTTTTTTTTTGTTTGTTTGTTTTTTTATGATAGGCCACACAGGGATCGTTAGGTTAATGTGTTGAGGCGGTAGGCCAATCTGAACAAATGAGTTTTTAGGGCACGCTTAAAACTGTGGGGATTAATCTTATTATCCTAGGTAGTGCATTCCAAAGAATCGGCGCAGCACGTGTAAAGTCTTGGAGACGGGAGTGGGAGGTTCTGATTATTGAGGATGCTAACCTGAGGTCCTTAGCGGAGCGGAGGGCACGGGTAGGTTGGTAGACTGAGACCAGAGAGGAGATGTAGGGTGGTGCTGAGCCATGGAGTGCTTTGTGGATGAGGGTAGTAGTTTTGTACTGGATTCTGGAGTGGATAGGTAACCAGTGTAATGACTGGCACAAAGGTAGAGGCATCGGTGTAACGGTTGGCGAGGAATATGATCCTGGCTGCAGCATTCAGCACAGATTGGAGCGGGGAAAGTTTGGTAAGAGGGAGGTCGATTAGTAGAGAGTTACAATAGTCCAGACGAGAATGAATAAGGGAAACAGTGAGAGTTTTTGCAGAGTTGAAAGTAAGAAAAGGGCGAATTCTAGAAATGTTTTTGAGATGCAGATATGAAGAGCGAGCCAGTGATCGGATGTGGGGGGTGAATGAAAGCTCGGAATCAAGGATGACCCCAAGGCAGCGGGCATGTTGCTTTGGAGTAATGGTGGAACCGCACACGGAGATGGCAATGTCAGGCAAAGGTAGGTTAGAAGAGGGAGAAAACATGAGTTCAGTTTTTGACAGGTTCAGTTTCAGATAGAGGGAGGACATGATGTTAGAGACAGCGGTAAGACAATCACTGGTGTTTTCTAAAAAGGTCGGCGTGATAACAGGAGAAGAGGTGTATAATTGGGTGTCGTCAGCATAGAGATGGTACTGGAAACCAAATCTACTGATTGTCCAATAGGGGCAGTATACAAAGAGAAGAGGAGGTGGCCTAGGACTGATCCTTGAGGAACCCCAACAGTAAGGGGAAGGTGAGAGGAGGAGGAACCAGCAAAACATACAGTGAAGGATCGGTCAGAGAGATAGGAGGAGAACCAGGAGAGATCGGTGTCCTTGAGGCCGATAAAGCGGAGCATATTTAGGAGGAGCTGATGATCCACAGTATTGAATACTGCGGAGAGATCCAAGAGAATTAGCATGGAGTAGTGACCATTAGATTTAGCTGTTAGTAGGTCATTAGAGACTTTAGTGAGGGCAGTTTCAGTAGAGTGTAAAGAGCGGAAGCCAGATTGAAGAGGGTCGAGAAGAGAGTTATCTGAGAGATAGCGGGTAAGATGGGAGTGGACCAGGCGTTCGAGGAGTTTCACCTGGTTGGTGGATTGAAGAAACTTGGCAGATGCCAGCACCTTGACATTCTCATCACCAGACCACCTTGAGACTGAAGATACCTCCTCTGGTCATGTCATCAGCCTTGTCTCCAAGACAAAACGTCCAAAAGGCAGGGAGGTTCCTGGAGTCAAGTGATTGGTATAATCGTCGGGTCTATGTAGGACATTGCCTCCGCTTCTCTTTCTTTGGAGACACAACACACAGCGACCCGGCGACTAGCAGACCTAGTGGACAAGATGGTGTTTGTGTTGGCTAACCTGGACATATGGGACCAGACACCTCTTGTGACTCATCTGTCCCCAATGTAGCACCACACAGGGTCTCCAGACTAGAACGGGCACCTGAGTTCTCAGTTCTAGACCACCAATGGGAACACCAGACAGCACATGGAAGGCAATTTTCTCTGTATATAGCACTGATCTGGAGCTTGAGTTGCTCAGATATTATTTTACTGTTTCTGTGTAGGGCTCTTCCTTCACTTGACAACACCCTCACAGGATTCTGGAGCTGTCGGACGGGAATCTGACCCCGTCTTGCAGCACAAATTCTCTCGCAGAACCGAAGCATCCGAATGCCACGGACACAGTCACAGTCATTTTGTGGAGAGGCAATTCTCCCACCAAGGGCAGCCTCCCCCACTGACCCAAGGTTTTGGAGTTTTTTAGGCTTCACTGGACAAAGACCATTAGGATGTTCCACACAACCTCAGCGTTACCGTAATCCCTTCTCAAAACTTCGTTACAGCTTCTGCTAAACTTGCCAAACACGGTCGACCTTCATGGATTCTTCTTGGGTAGCTGCCTCAACAGGCTGGTGAATGAGTGGTCTTTGATAGGATAGGGCCAGATATGAGGGTCTCTTCACTCGTCTGGTTTGCTCCTGCAACCTGGGAAGGGTTTTTTTTTCAGGAGATTCTGGTTAGGCGCATCAAAGACCATTCGGACGGCCACCAGGAAGTCCTGCACGTCTGAGGTGATAGGAGCTCCTTTCTCCCTTAGAGAATGAGCTATGCCAGGGCATCTCCTGCTAGGTAGGACATTAAGAATCCCACCTTGATCAGAGGAAAATTGCTGGATAAAAACTTGAAAGTGCCACATTAACTGCTCCAGGAACCCACGGCAGTGCTTTAGATCGCCATAGTATAGAGGGGGATCAAACAGTACAGCTTCTATTATGGAAGCAGGACAGCTTCCATTATGGGAGCGCAAGTTTCAAATTATCCAGGGCTTCTAATAGGGCATCTAGAGTCATCAGATCAAACAAAAATGTTTTCTTTCTCACTGGTAATTCAGCTGCAGACACAGGTCAATCCACAGAGAGGACTGGGAATAAGCAAGGCCTGTGCCCAAATAAACTTGCCACGATAGCTGAGTAAACTGTTACACCCAACGCTGGACCATGTACATTTCTGGACCCACTGTGTCACGGGGCCGGGCCTGCCCAGGAATGGACGGTAGCTTAGCAGCTACCTGGTGTTCACTGGAGCTCTTGATGGTGAAGGCAGACTGAGCTGCATGTTACTGATATGTTGTTGCCTACACCCCTTCATGTCACCTGGTAATTTAAAATACTCTGGTCTCTTTAGGGTCCGCTACAGCCTTATTTGCTTGTTCTGGCATACATTTTTATGGCCGTTGGGTTTTTTAATTGTTTCTAAATGTATGTTTTTTTGCTTGTATCTTGCTGTATCAATAAGATGTCATTTTTATGGTGATCCCTTTGTATGCATACTTGTTCTTGTTTCTGTAGTACAGGTTCAGGTATTGGCCGGAAAAAAACAAAGACAGAAACATAATGATTAAATACCCTGCAGTAAATAAATAGCTTAGTGCATGAAAATAATATACGGTACTTAGTTAACATGTTTTTTGATCCAAAAAATACGAAAGCCATCCTGCCTTGTCAGTTCATACCTTTGGGTTTTTTATTGGCCGCACCAGGACCAAGGAAATTTGGGAAGAGGACTGGCCGCTACGGGACCAGGGCATTGTGTTTATAGGACTGGCCGGACTGGGACCAGGGATACAGGGTTCAGGACACTGGACCTAGTAACCTCACAACTCACTAGTAGTACACATTGCTTACTAATGACTCTACACGTTGCTTGGCGACTCCATAAGGGAGAGGTTGTGTTTTATACAAGATGCCTCCCAATTATTGACTGAGACCCATCTTGCAGGTGCTCTAAATTATACTTAATGCCTCTCCGCTACAACCTGAGGGCATTTACTATATTCCCACACAGACCAGGAAGTGGCAGTAAGCAGGATCACGCTGGCGACCATGCCGAGGGCCGGGGTGGTGAGTAAACCGGCATCCCTGCATAGAGGGAGAAGGGGACACCATGCCGGGGTGCAATAAAGCCACAGTGTGATGGTGCCAGTTCAATTAAAAAAAAACTTCAGCGGGCAATTCTATCCTCCTGGGACAAACGGCCGTTATGCGAAGACAAGAAGATGAACCTCTCTGCGATAGTAAAAAATTCCCTGAACTGGTGGACTTCCCTGCAAAATCTTCAAAGAGGAAGTCCCTAGACTTTATCTCCCTGCGTCACAGTCACCAGCAATGCAGGTTACAGCAGTTGGGAAGCTCAGGTAGAGGATCAATAACTGCAGGGTACCTGGCCATCAGAGATCCATTTTAGATCCTCGAAATACAGAGAGCTATGGGCACTATGGGAGACATCACAGGCACGTCAACATTTTGTCAACATCCTGACAGTCTCATTTCTTTGGGAGGTCCAAGGCATCCTCTTCACCAATCTTTGACCTCAACGATATTCCTTTGGGCACAAAGGACAGTTCTATCTATCTCAGCAGTGAACCTGAGAGCATCACAGAATGAAGTGGCGGATTCCCTCAGCAGAGAGAGATTGTGATCTTTGAAGTGGGAGTTGAACATGGCAGTGTTCCAACACTTGACACAGGGTTGGAGTGTCCCTCAGGTAAATTTATTCGTATCCAGGAAGAATGTGAAGGTGTAGAATTTGTTCTCCCTAAATCCAGAAGACAATCCTGGTAGGATTGACGCCTTATCCCAGAGTGGCTTTTATGCTAGAGTAACTCACTCGGGGTATATAGCTGAATCTAAAAAAAGCTGCAACTGACCCTGCCAGTTCCTGTATAACCTGGAGATCCTGACCCCGCAGTCCCTAGTGCTTTCTGCTGAGACTCTAGTGGTCTCCTGCTAAGATAGCCCTTACCACAAACTAGAAGATGGCAACTCGGACCCATGCTACCTTAAAAGCCGTCAAGCGCTTCGCTTTCCTCCTAAAAACTGAAGAGTAGAGCAGAGCATGAATTACCTACAAAAGTGAAAGTGTGCTGTAAAAGGAAAGATCCCAGAGAGAAAAATAAACCATGAAATCTAATATATAAAGCTGAATGTGTGTGTGTGTGTGTGTATGTATGTCCGGGATTGGCATCTGCACCGTCGCAGCTACAGCCACAAAATATTGCACAGTCACACGTCTGGACCCCGAGAGCGTCATAGGCTATGTTGTGAGGTGAAATTTTAACCCCGCGCGTTCCAATTCACCAAACAATTTTACCCCTATCTACATAATGGGGAAAAAAGTGAAAGGAAAAGTGTTGGAGGCGTCGCAGCTACAGCCACAAAATTTTGCAGTCACACGTCTGGACCCTGAGAGCATCATAGGCTATGTTGTGAGGTGAAATTTTAACCCCGCGCCTTCCAATTCACCAAACAATTTTGCCCCTATCTACATAATGGGGAAAAAGTGAAAGGAAAAGTGTTGGAGGCGTAGCAGCTACAGCCACAAAATTTTGCACAGTCACACGTCTGGACCCCGAGAGCGTCATAGGCTATGTTGTGAGGTGAGATTTTAACCCCGCACTTTCCAATTCACCAAACAATTTTGCCCCTATCTACATAATGGGGAAAAGTGAAAGGAAAAGTGTTAGAGGCAAATTGACAGCTGCCAGATGTGAACAAGAGCGATGGCGCCAAAGAGTATATACCGTACAGTTGCTAAGGTGGGGCCCCGACATGGGATACTCACCACACACGGGAATATGAACACACACAAAATGGGCCACACACTACCACGTGCTTGAACACATATACCACCCTCAGCACACATTTCACCACACATACACCAACCTCGCCACATAAAAGTCGAAACACAAAAGTCGCCACTCAAAACTCGCCACGCGCAAAACTCGCCACATGCAAAAACTAGGCTCACACAAAATTCGCCACAAGTGCAAAACTCACCTCATGGAAAACTCGCCATACGCAAAACTTGCACACGCGGAAAAATTGCCACATGCACAAAAGTTGCAACACATGCAAAAGTTGCCTCACACAAAACTTGCACATACTCAAAAGGCACCACACATAAAACTCGCCATGCGCCAAACTCGCCATGTACAAAACTTGCTGCACACAACTTGCTACACTAACCTGTCACATGCAACTCGACACACAAAAAGTTGCTACACGCATGTTGCCACACAAAACTCATCTCACAAAAGTCGCTACATGCATGTCGCCACACGCAACTCAACACACACAACTTGACACATGAAACTCGCCCTAAAACACACACAAGTCTGGTATTATCCTTCAAAAATAAAAATCTGATTAATAAGCAGACAAACTACAAGAGCAACAAATGTACCATATAGGAAATACGGCAGCTGTCAGTCACATGACCTGTCTATTATGTGTATGTGTGAGCTAATATATACTGCCAGGGGGAGGGCTTCCTGTTGGCTGGGGATTTATCAGGCTGCCAATTTAGCTTACAAATACTGAGGTAAAAATACTGAGCAAATAACGTATGAACGAGGTCTAATACAGCAGGAGATGACACACAGGTATATACTATATAGAGGAGGAGATGACATACAGGTACATACTATATACAGGAGGAGATGACATACAGGTATAAACTATATACAGGAGGAGATGACACACAGGTATATACTATATACAGGAGCAGATGACCTACAAGTATGTACTATATACAGGAGGAGATGACATACAGGTATATGCTATATATAGAAGATGACATACAGGTATATACTATATACAGGAGGAGATGACACAGATATATACTATATACAGAAGGAGATGACATACAGGTATATACTATATATAGAAGGAGATGACACAGGTATATACTATATATAGAAGATGACATACAGGTATATACTATATACAGGGGAGATGACACACAGCAGGTATATACTATATACAGGGGAGATGACATACAGGTATATACAATATACAGGAGATGACATACAGGTGTATACTATATATAAGGGAGATGCAAACATGTAGATACTGAGGTGAAAATGAGGGGTGTGAGGTGAAAATGAAAAGGTGTGAGTGCAAAATGAGAGGAGCGAGGGAAAATAGTGGAGTGATCGGAAAATGACAGATGTGAGGTCGAAATGACAAGTGTTAGGGGGGAATGAGAGGAGTGAGGGAGAAAATGAGAGGTGTGAGGGAGAAAATGAGAGATGTGAGGGGGAAAATGAAAGATGTGATTGGGAAAATGAGAGGTGTGATGGGAAAATAAGAGAAGTGAGGTGCTATAACTAACCACAGATATTTACTATGCCCAGGCAACGCCAGGCTCTTCAGCTAGTCTAATATATAAAGCTGAATGTGTGTGTGTGTATGTCCAGGATTGGCATCTGCACTGTCGCAGCTACAACCACAAAATTTTGCACAGTCACACGTCTGGACCCCGAGAGCGTCATAGGTTATGTTGTGAGGCAAAATTTTAACCCTGCGCGTTCCAATTCACCAAACAATTTTGCCCCTTTCTACATAATGGGAAAAAGTGAAAGGAAAAGTGTTGGAGGCAAATTGACAGCCAGGAGGAGATGGCATACAGGTATATACAGGGGAGATGATATACAGCTATATATTATATACAGGAGGAGATGACATACAGGTATATACTATATACAGGGGAGATGACATACAGGTATATACTATATACAGGGGAGATGACTTACAGACTATCTAATATATAAAGCTGAATGTGTGTGTATGTCCGGGATTGGCATCTGCACCGTCGCAGCTACAGCCACAAAATTTTGCACAGTCACACGTCTGGATCCCGAGAGCGTCATAGGCTATGTTGTGAGGTGAAATTTTAACCCCGCGCGTTCCAATTCACCAAACAATTTTGCCCCTATCTACATAATGGGAAAAAGTGAAAGGAAAAGTGTTGGAGGCAAATTGACAGCCAGGAGGAGATGGCATACAGGTATATACTATATACAGGGGAGATGATATACAGCTATATATTATATACAGGAGGAGATGACATACAGGTATATACTATATACAGGGGAGATGACATACAGGTATATACTATATACAGGGGAGATGACTTACAGACTATCTATTATATAAAGCTGAATGTGTGTGTGTATGTCCGGGATTGGCATCTGTACCGTTGCAGCTACAGCCACAAAATTTTGCACAGTCACACGTCTGGACCCCGAGAGCGTCATAGGCTATGTTGTGAGGTGAAATTTTAACCCCGCGCATTCCAATTCACCAAACAATTTTGCCCCTATCTACATAATGGGAAAAGGTGAAAGGAAAAGTGTTGGAGGCAAATTGACAGCCAGGAGGAGATGGCATACAGGTATATACTATATACAGGGGAGATGATATACAGCTATATATTATATACAGGAGGAGATGACATACAGGTATATACTATATACAGGGGAGATGACATACAGGTATATACTATATACAGGGGAGATGACTTACAGACTATCTATTATATAAAGCTGAATGTGTGTGTGTATGTCCGGGATTGGCATCTGCACCATTGCAGCTACAGCCACAAAATTTTGCACAGTCACACGTCTGGACCCCGAGAGCGTCGTAGCTATGTTGTGAGGTGAAATTTTAACCCTGCGCAATCCAATTCACCAAACAATTTTGCCCCTATCTACATAATGGGGAAAAAGTGAAAGGAAAAGTGTTGGAGGCAAATTGACAGCTACCAGATGTGAACAAGGGGGACTTAAAGAGTGAGAGCGATGGCGCCAAAGAGTATATACCGCACAGTTGCTAAGGTGGGGCCCCGACATGGGATACTCACCACACACGGGGATATGAACACACACACAAAATGCGCCACACACTACCATGTGCTTGAACACATATACCACCCTCAGCACACATTTCACCACACATACACCAACCTCGCCACATAAAAGTCGAAACACAAAAGTCGCCGCTCAAAACTCGCCACGCGCAAAACACGCCACGTGCAAAACTATGCTCACGCAAAACTCGCCACACGTGCAAAACTCACCTCATGGAAAACTCGCCACACGAGGAAAAATTGCCACATGCACAAAAGTTGCAACACATGCAAAAGTTGCCTCACACAAAACTTGCACATACTCAAAACGCACCACACATAAAACTCGCCACGCGCAAAACTCGGCATGCGCAAAACTTGCTGCACACAACTTGCTACACTAACCTGTCACATGCAACTCGACACAAAGTTGCTACACACATGTCGCCACACAAAACTCATCTCACAAAAGTCGCTACATGCATGTCGCCACACGCAACTCAACACACACAACTTGACACATGAAACTCGCCCTAAAACACACACAAGTCTGGTATTATCCTTCAAAAATAAAAATCTGATTAATAAGCAAACGACAAGAGCAACAACTGTACCATATAGGAAATACGGCAGCTGTCAGTCACATGACCTGTCTATTATGTGTATGTGTGAGCTAATACAGTGGGGCAAAAAAGTATTTAGTCAGTCAGCAATAGTGCAAGTTCCACCACTGAAAAAGATGAGAGGCGTCTGTAATTTACATCATAGGTAGACCTCAACTATGGGAGACAAACTGAGAAAAAAAAATCCAGAAAATCACATTGTCTGTTTTTTAAACATTTTATTTGCATATTATGGTGGAAAATAAGTATTTGGTCAGAAACAAAATTTCATCTCAATACTTTGTAATATATCCTTTGTTGGCAATGACAGAGGTCAAACGTTTTCTGTAAGTCTTCACAAGGTTGCCACACACTGTTGTTGGTATGTTGGCCCATTCCTCCATGCAGATCTCCTCTAGAGCAGTGATGTTTTTGGCTTTTCGCTTGGCAACACGGACTTTCAACTCCCTCCAAAGGTTTTCTATAGGGTTGAGATCTGGAGACTGGCTAGGCCACTCCAGGACCTTGAAATGCTTCTTACGAAGCCACTCCTTCGTTGCCCTGGCGGTGTGCTTTGGATCATTGTCATGTTGAAAGACCCAGCCACGTTTCATCTTCAATGTCCTTGCTGATGGAAGGAGGTTTGCAGTCAAAATCTCATGATACATGGCCCCATTCATTCTTTCATGTACCTGGATCAGTCGTCCTGGCCCCTTTGCAGAGAAACAGCCCCAAAGCATGATGTTTCCACCACCATGCTTTACAGTAGGTATGGTGTTTGATGGATGCAACTCAGTATTCTTTTTCCTCCAAACACGACAAGTTGTGTTTCTACCAAACAGTTCCAGTTTGGTTTCATCAGACCATAGGACATTCTCCCAAAACTCCTCTGGATCATCCAAATGCTCTCAAGCAAACTTCAGATGGGCCCGGACATGTACTGGCTTAAGCAGTGGGACACGTCTGGCACTGCAGGATCTGAGTCCATGGTGGCGTAGTGTGTTACTTACGGTAGGCCTTGGTACATTGGTCCCAGCTCTCTGCAGTTCATTCACTAGGTCCCCCCGCG
The DNA here is from genome assembly GCF_032444005.1 of Ranitomeya imitator. Classification (NCBI taxonomy): domain Eukaryota; kingdom Metazoa; phylum Chordata; class Amphibia; order Anura; family Dendrobatidae; genus Ranitomeya; species Ranitomeya imitator. The sequence goes on along the minus strand of NC_091286.1, from coordinate 449,894,485 downwards.
TGGTTCTGGGATTTTTGCTCACCGTTCTTGTGATCATTCTGACCCCACGGGGTGGGATTTTGCGTGGAGCCCCAGATCGAGGGAGATTATCAGTGGTCTTGTATGTCTTCCATTTTCTAATTATTGCTCCCACTGTTGATTTCTTCACTCCAAGCTGGTTGGCTATTGCAGATTCAGTCTTCCCAGCCTGGTGCAGGGCTACAATTTTGTTTCTGGTGTCCTTTGACAGCGCTTTGGTCTTCACCATAGTGGAGTTTGGAGTCAGACTGTTTGAGGGTGTGCACAGGGGTCTTTTTATACTGATAACAAGTTTAATCAGGTGCCATTACTACAGGTAATGAGTGGAGGAAAGAGGAGACTCTTAAAGAAGAAGTTACAGGTCTGTGAGAGCCAGAAATCTTGATTGTTTGTTTCTGACCAAATACTTATTTTCCACCATAATATGCAAAAAAATGATAAAAAAACAGACAATGTGATTTTCTGGATTTTTTTTTCTCAGTTTGTCTCCGATAGTTGAGGTCTACCTATGATGTAAATTACAGACGCCTCTCATCTTTTTAAGTGGTGGAACTTGCACTATTGCTGACTGACTAAATACTTTTTTGCCCCACTGTATATAATGCCAGGGGGGAGGGCTTCCTGTTGGCTGGGGATTTATCAGGCTGCCAATTTAGCTTACAAATACTGAGGTAAAAATACTGAGCAAATAACGTGTGAATGAGGTCTAATACAGGAGGAGATGACACACAGATATATACTATATACAGGAGGAGATGACACACAGGTATATACTATATACAGGGGAGATGACACACACATATATACTATATTCAGGGGAGATGACACAGGTATATACAATATACAGGAGGAGATGGCACACAGGTATATACTATATACAGGAGATGACACACTGGTATATACTATATACAGGGGAGATGACATACAGGTACATACTATATACAGGGGAGATGACACACAGGTATATACTATATACAGGGGAGATGACACACAGGTATATACTATATACAGGAGGAGATGACACACAGGTATATACTATATACAGGAGCAGATGACACACAGGTATATACTATATACAGGAGCAGATGACACACAGGTATTTACTATATACAGGAGCAGATGACACACAGGTATATACTATATACAGGAGGAGATGATTTACAGATATATACTATATACAGGAGGAGATGACACATGTATATACTATATACAGGAGGAGATGACATACAGGTATATACTATATAAAAGAGGAGATGACACATAGGTATATAGAGGAGGAGATGACATACAGCAGGTATATACTATATACAGGGGAGACTTCCAACCGGAAGTTAAGTAAATAAGGCAGCACACTGCAACGCTAAAACATGTAAACTTGAAATACGAAATTTGAACTGCATTACTGCACTAGAAATATGAAAAATGAGAGCGTTTAGCGCATAAAAATGGCCAATTTTATGTGTACCTGGTAGCCCCTTTACGGCATCTCTCTTATACCAGGTCCTAAACTTGCCTTACCTCGCTGAGAATAAACGTCTCCATCTGAATGGGTACATGTGAAACCTCTTCCTAGACTAAAATTCTCTCTCTCTGTGGAGGGGTATTGGACCTGCTGTAATTAAAACACCTGTAGGCTAGGAGGCGGAGTGCACGATCAGAAGGCTAAAGAATACATTTCAAAAACCTGACCGGCACATCCAAACATAGACTAAGTGTGAACAGGTGCTGAACCTAGAGTCGCCAACTCGTATATAGTTAAGTAAATAAGGCAGCACACTGCAGCGCTAAAACATGTAAACTTGAAATACGAAATTTGAACTGCATTACTGCACTAGAAATATGAAAAATAAGAGCGTTTGGCGCATAAAAATGGCCAATTTTATGTGTACCTGGTAGCCCCTTTACGGCATCTCTCTTATACCAGGTCCTAAACTTGCCTTACCTCGCTGAGAATAAACGTCTCCATCTGAATGGGTACATGTGAAACCTCTTCCTAGACTAAAATTCTCTCTCTCAGTGGAGGGGTATTGGACCTGCTGTAATTAAAACACCTGTAGGCTAGGAGGCAGAGTGCACGATCAGAAAGCTAAAGAATACATTTCAAAAACCTGACCGGCACATCCAAACATAGACTAAGTGTGAACAGGTGCTGAACCTAGAGCCGCCAACTCGTATATAGTTAAGTAAATAAGGCAGCACACTGCAGCGCTAAAACATGTAAACTTGAAATACGACATTTGAACTGCATTACTGCACTAAAAATATGAAAAATAAGAGCGTTTAGCGCATAAAAATGGCCAATTTTATGTGTACCTGGTAGCCCCTTTACGGCATCTCTCTTATATCAGGTCCTAAACTTACCTTACCTCGCTGAGAATAAACGTCTCCATCTGAATGGGTACATGTGAAACCTCTTCCTAGACTAAAATTCACTCTCTCTGTGGAGGGGTATTGGACCTGCTGTAATTAAAACACCTGTAGGCTAGGAGGCGGAGTGCACGATCAGAAGGCTAAAGAATACATTTCAAAAGCCTGACCGGCACATCCAAACATAGACTAAGTGTGAACAGGTGCTGAACCTAGAGTCGCCAACTCGTATATAGTTAAGTAAATTAGGCAGCACACTGCAGCGCTAAAACATGTAAACTTGAAATACGAAATTTGAACTGCATTACTGCACTAGAAATATGAAAAATGAGAGAGTTTAGCGCATAAAAATGGCCAATTTTATGTGTACCTGGTAGCCCCTTTACGGCATCTCTCTTATACCAGGCCCTAAACTTGCCTTACCTCGCTGAGAATAAATGTCTCCATCTGAATGGGTACATGTGAAACCTCTTCCTAGACTAAAATTCTCTCTCTCTGTGGAGGGGTATTGGACCTGCTGTAATTAAAACACCTGTAGGCTAGGAGGCGGAGTGCACGATCAGAAGGCTAAAGAATACATTTCAAAAACCTGACCGGCACATCCAAACATAGACTAAGTGTGAACAGGTGCTGAACCTAGAGTCGCCAACTCGTATATAGTTAAGTAAATAAGGCAGCACACTGCAGCGCTAAAACATGTAAACTTGAAATACGAAATTTGAACTGCATTACTGCACTAGAAATATGAAAAATGAGAGCGTTTAGCGCATAAAAATGGCCAATTTTATGTGTACCTGGTAGCCCCTTTATGGCATCTCTCTTATACCAGGTCCTAAACTTGCCTTACCTCGCTGAGAATAAACGTCTCCATCTGAATGGTGTAGCGATTTCACTCACTCAGCTGCGACGGCTGACACTCAGGAGACGTGTTCCTTTAAAGTTCACTGGGTTTATTGCTTCATAAACCATGTGGCAAAACAACAGAAAGCAAAATAGCCTTTGGTTCAGGCAAAGGAAAACAAGTGTCCAGTTCATCCGGCTCAGTCCTGAAGCCGAACACACCCAGGAGGGTTTCACCTCCACACATATCTCTTGTGTAAAGGATTAGCCAGTCTTATATAGGACTAACCACACCCAGTAATCTATCACATGATTAGCCATGTGGTCTGACATCACCACAGGTCCTGAAACACAAACATATGGTTATATAAAACAACGCAACATTCCGGACTACATTACAGCAACAAGGCACTTATGTGGCACATACCTCCCATCGACTACACACCCTTTAGCCATGCTACATACCTCCCCCCTCTGCCTAAAGCCGTGGGGCTTGGCACTTTCTCCCACTAAACAAGGGATTCTTGATAGGGCATCCGCATTACCGTGCAGCTTTCCGGCCCGATGTTCCACATGGAAACTGAAGTCCTGCAGGGATAAGAACCAACGGGTGACCCTAGCATTTCTACCCTTCGTTTCCCTCATCCACCTAAGTGGGGCATGGTCGGATATCAGTCTAAATTTACGTCCCAGCAGATAGTACTGTAATGTGTCCACTGCCCATTTTATGGCCAAGCACTCCTTCTCAACGACTGAGTAGTTCTTTTCAGATGAGGACAGCTTCCTACTCAGATAGAGAACAGGATGCTCCTCCCCATGTAGTTCTTGGGAAAGGACTGCTCCCACCCCAACATCTGAGGCATCTGTCTGAAGAATAAACTCTTTCTTGAAGTTTGGGGCCATCAGAACGGGTTGCTTACACAAAGCGTTTTTCATTTCTTGGAAGGCTGACTCTGTTTCTTCGGACCACTTAACCATTACTGGTTTTGTCCCTTTTAGCAGGTCAGTCAGAGGCGCAGCCATCGTGGCGAAGTTTGGGATGAACCTCCTGTAATATCCCACGATTCCCAGGAAGGCTTTAACTTGCTTCTTGGAAACTGGTTTTGGCCACGTTTGAATTGCCTCCACTTTACTGATTTGGGGTTTTATTTCTCCGTGACCCACTATGTATCCAAGGTACTTAGCTTCTTCTTTACCCAAGGCACACTTCTTTGGGTTTATAGTAAATCCGGCCTCTCTTATAGCATCCAACACCGCTTGGACTTTCTCCAGATGACTCTCCCAGTCCGGGCTAAAGATGACGATATCATCTAGGTACGCAGCAGCGTAGGCCTTATGGGGTGCAAGAACTCTATCCATAGCCCTCTGGAAGGTCGCCGGAGCTCCCTGTAGGCCAAACGGCATCCGGGCATACTGGAAGCATCCATCAGGTGTCGAAAAGGCTGTCTTCTCCTTGGCTTCCTGCGCCATGGGGATCTGCCAATACCCCTTTGTCAGATCCAAGGTGGATATATATCTGGCGTGCCCAAGCCTTTCGATGAGCTCATCAATACGGGGCATGGGATAAGCGTCGAACTTGGAGACCTCATTCAACTTCCGATAGTCGTTGCAAAACCTCCACTCTCCATCAGGTTTTGGGACCAGGACAATTGGGCTTGACCAACCGCTCTTGGATTCCTCAATGACTCCAAGCCTCAACATACGCTCCACTTCCTTGGAGATAACTTCTCGACGAGCCTCAGGAATACGATAAGGTTTCACATTCACCCGCACATGGGGCTCTGTTAGGACCTCGTGCTCTATGACCTTCGTGTATCCTGGCAATTCTGAAAACAGGTCCCTGTTTTTCTGGAGTAACTCCCGGCACTGCTGTTTCTGGGTTTTCGATAGCGTCTCTGCTATAGTAACCGCTCCAACCTCACCTTCTGGGTTGCTTAACAATGACGGAGTAACTGTCGGCTCTCTATCTTGCCATGGCTTGATGAGGTTGACATGGTAAACTTGGAATGGTTTCCGTCTTCCTGGTTGGTGAATTTTATAATTTACCTCACCAAGTTTCTCGACAACCTCATATGGCCCTTGCCATTTGGCCAAGAACTTGCTTTCCACCGTTGGAACTAACACCAGAACTCGGTCTCCCGAATTGAACTGCCTCACTCTTGCAGACCGGTTGTAGACCCTGGCTTGAGCTTCTTGTGCTTGGAGAAGGTGTTCTTTCACGATAGGCATCACCTTTGCAATCCTCTGCTGCATCAGGGCCACATGCTCAATGACGCTTCTGTGGGGCGTGACTTCGGCTTCCCAGGTTTCCTTGGCTATATCCAGGAGTCCTCGTGGATGTCGGCCATATAGAAGCTCAAACGGTGAGAACCCTGTGGAGGCCTGTGGAACTTCACGAATGGAAAACATCAGATAGGGTAAGAGACAATCCCAGTCTCTACCGTCTTTCTCTATAGCTTTTCTCAGCATGCTCTTTAGAGTCTTGTTAAACCTCTCAACAAGACCATCTGACTGGGGATGGTACACCGAGGTCCTCAACTGGGAGATCTTCAGGGCTTTGCATAACTCCCTCATCACCTTGCTCATGAAAGGTGTACCCTGGTCAGTCAGGATCTCCTTTGGCAGACCTGTCCGGGAAAAGACATGGACCAACTCGCGGGCTATGCTCTTTGAGGAAGAATTCCTCAAGGGAATTGCCTCAGGATAGCGTGTGGCATAGTCCAGGATGACTAATATATACTGATGGCCCCGAGCTGATTTAACTAAGGGACCGACCAAGTCCATGGCAATTCTCTCGAACGGTACCTCAATAATGGGCAGTGGCACAAGGGGGTTCCGGAAATGAGGAGTAGGAGCAGTTAGCTGACATGTAGGGCAGGACCTGCAATAGTTCACTATTTCCCGGTGACACCCAGGCCAATAGAACCTCTGCACAACCCGTTCCTGCGTTTTTTCCACCCCTAGGTGTCCACCCAAGATGTGTGAATGGGCCATGTCCAACACTTTCCGTCTATACGGACCCGGCACTATCAACTGCTCTACCAACTCCTCCCTTATTTTCGTGACCCGGTACAACAATTCCCCCCTCAACAGAAAATGGGGAAATCTTGTGTCTGCCCCCGGCTCCTGTACCACCCCGTCAATAACTGTGACATTATTAAAGGCTTCCCTCAGAGTGGGGTCCCTATGTTGGGCAGTCCCAAAATTTTCACCGGTAACCTCTAACTCCAGAATGTCAGATGTAGGGGATACTTCCTCCTCATCCCCAACCAGAACACAAAAAGGAAAGCTGTCTGCCTCTGGGTGTGGCGATACCGTTCCAGGGTTCACTGGTTCCCTGCCAGGGAGCTCAGAACCCTTTCCCCACAAATCCCAAAACAAACAGAAATCCCGGCCAATAATTATAGGGTGCAACAAGTCCTGAACTACGCCGACTATGTGGGATTCAGTGCCACATGCCGTTTCAATGTCCACCCTGGCCATAGGGTAGTCCTTTGCATCACCATGTATGCACCGCACTCCGACCTTCTTTCCTGGGAGCAGATGAAGAGGAAAAGTGGCCCTCACCAGGGTCACTAGGCTCCCCGAGTCTAACAGTGCCGTTACTGCTCGACCGTTCACCTTTACGGGACACGCTTGAGGTCCCTCGTTGGATGGAGAGTTCACACTACAGACTGGATACGCATAGTATGAACAACGGCGTCCCATGCTGCAGTCCATCTGCTCAGTGGCTTGGGAACAACGGGCAGCTATATGTCCTGGCTTGTGGCACCTCCAACAAATAACATCACCCGTGGGGACCTTGGGCACCACCTCCCCCGCCCTTTGTGACCTTGGACGCACCACCCCTTTTTGGGACTCAGCTGCCCTCTGGGACCCCCAGTACGGCATGGGCTGCCTCCCGAAGGAGCCTTCCAACCCTTGGTATCTCTCAACCAGCCCGATCAGCTCGTCGGCATTCTGGGGATCACCCTGGGCAACCCAAGACTGTATAGGCCTCGGGAGGGAATGGACAAACCGATCCATCATCACCCGTTCTACCATCTGTGCAGGCGCAGAGGATTCTGGCTGCAGCCATTTCTGGACCAGGTGCAACAGATCAAACATTTGGGAACGAGGTGGTTTGTCCCGGTGATAGCCCCAGGAGTGAACTCGCTGTGCCCTGACAGTCAGTGTCACCCCCAGACGTGCGAGAATCTCGGCTTTCAATTTGTGATACTCTTTGGCATCCTGCAAGGTCAAATCATAGTACGCCTTCTGGGGTTCTCCCGTCAGGTATGGCGCAAGTACCTCTGCCCACTGCTCTGGCGGAAGTTTTTCCCTCTCAGCGACCCTCTCAAACACCGTCAGGAAGGCCTCAACATCATCCCCGGGAGTCATTTTCTGCAATGCACGTCTTACCGTCTTCCGGACGTGGGTGTCATCAGCCAAACCTGGGGTTGGGGCGCTCGCCTTGCCCTGGATGGCGGTTGCCAGAAGCTGCATCTGCTGCTGATGCTCCTGCTGGCTCTGTTGTATCTGCTGCTGGCTCTGTTGTATCTGCTGCATCAACAGCCTGTTGGTCTCTTGCTGCCTTTGCTCCTGCTGGACCAAGTGTTTCAGCAGGTCCTCCATTTTCTCCGGCAATGCTTGCTGGCTTGCAACAGCCTTGACCCAGGCCATTCAAAAATAAACTCACGTCTCCGCTGGGAACGCTGCTCGCAGGTCTCCACCAATTGTAGCGATTTCACTCACTCAGCTGCGACGGCTGACACTCAGGAGACGTGTTCCTTTAAAGTTCACTGGGTTTATTGCTTCATAAACCATGTGGCAAAACAACAGAAAGCAAAATAGCCTTTGGTTCAGGCAAAGGAAAACAAGTGTCCAGTTCATCCGGCTCAGTCCTGAAGCCGAACACACCCAGGAGGGTTTCACCTCCACACATATCTCTTGTGTAAAGGATTAGCCAGTCTTATATAGGACTAACCACACCCAGTAATCTATCACATGATTAGCCATGTGGTCTGACATCACCACAGGTCCTGAAACACAAACATATGGTTATATAAAACAACGCAACATTCCGGACTACATTACAGCAACAAGGCACTTATGTGGCACATACCTCCCATCGACTACACACCCTTTAGCCATGCTACAATGGGTACATGTGAAACCTCTTCCTAGACTAAAATTCTCTCTCTCTGTGGAGGGGTATTGGACCTGCTGTAATTAAAACACCTGTAGGCTAGGAGGCGGAGTGCACGATCAGAAGGCTAAAGAATACATTTCAAAAACCTGACCGGCACATCCAAACATAGACTAAGTGTGAACAGGTGCTGAACCTAGAGTCGCCAACTCGTATATAGTTAAGTAAATAAGGCAGCACACTGCAGCGCTAAAACATGTAAACTTGAAATACGAAATTTGAACTGCATTACTGCACTAGAAATATGAAAAATAAGAGCGTTTAGCGCATAAAAATGGCCAATTTTATGTGTACCTGGTAGCCCCTTTACGGCATCTCTCTTATACCAGGTCCTAAACTTGCCTTACCTCGCTGAGAATAAACGTCTCCATCTGAATGGGTACATGTGAAACCTCTTCCTAGACTAAAATTCTCTCTCTCAGTGGAGGGGTATTAGACCTGCTGTAATTAAAACACCTGTAGGCTAGGAGGCAGAGTGCACGATCAGAAGGCTAAAGAATACATTTCAAAAACCTGACCGGCACATCCAAACATAGACTAAGTGTGAACAGGTGCTGAACCTAGAGCCGCCAACTCGTATATAGTTAAGTAAATAAGGCAGCACACTGCAGCGCTAAAACATGTAAACTTGAAATACGACATTTGAACTGCATTACTGCACTAGAAATATGAAAAATAAGAGCGTTTAGCGCATAAAAATGGCCAATTTTATGTGTACCTGGTAGCCCCTTTACGGCATCTCTCTTATATCAGGTCCTAAACTTACCTTACCTCGCTGAGAATAAACGTCTCCATCTGAATGGGTACATGTGAAACCTCTTCCTAGACTAAAATTCACTCTCTCTGTGGAGGGGTATTGGACCTGCAGTAATTAAAACACCTGTAGGCTAGGAGGCGGAGTGCACGATCAGAAGGCTAAAGAATACATTTCAAAAGCCTGACCGGCACATCCAAACATAGACTAAGTGTGAACAGGTGCTGAACCTAGAGTCGCCAACTCGTATATAGTTAAGTAAATTAGGCAGCACACTGCAGCGCTAAAACATGTAAACTTGAAATACGAAATTTGAACTGCATTACTGCACTAGAAATATGAAAAATGAGAGAGTTTAGCGCATAAAAATGGCCAATTTTATGTGTACCTGGTAGCCCCTTTACGGCATCTCTCTTATACCAGGCCCTAAACTTGCCTTACCTCACTGAGAATAAATGTCTCCATCTGAATGGGTACATGTGAAACCTCTTCCTAGACTAAAATTCTCTCTCTCTGTTGAGGGGTATTGGACCTGCTGTAATTAAAACACCTGTAGGCTAGGAGGCGGAGTGCACGATCAGAAGGCTAAAGAATACATTTCAAAAACCTGACCGGCACATCCAAACATAGACTAAGTGTGAACAGGTGCTGAACCTAGAGTCGCCAACTCGTATATAGTTAAGTAAATAAGGCAGCACACTGCAGCGCTAAAACATGTAAACTTGAAATACGAAATTTGAACTGCATTACTGCACTAGAAATATGAAAAATGAGAGCGTTTAGCGCATAAAAATGGCCAATTTTATGTGTACCTGGTAGCCCCTTTACGGCATCTCTCTTATACCAGGTCCTAAACTTGCCTTACCTCGCTGAGAATAAACGTTTCCATCTGAATAGGTACATGTGAAACCTCTTCCTAGACTAAAATTCTCTTTCTCTGTGGAGGGGTATTGGACCTGCTGTAATTAAAACACCTGTAGGCTAGGAGGCGGAGTGCACGATCAGAAGGCTAAAGAATACATTTCAAAAACCTGACCGGCACATCCAAACATAGAATAAGTGTGAACAGGTGCTGAACCTAGAGTCGCCAACTCGTATATAGTTAAGTAAATAAGGCAGCACACTGCAGCGCTAAAACATGTAAACTTGAAATACGAAATTTGAACTGCATTACTGCACTAGAAATATGAAAAATGAGAGCGTTTAGCGCATAAAAATGGCCAATTTTATGTGTACCTGGTAGCCCCTTTACGGCATCTCTCTTATACCAGGTCTTAAACTTGCCTTACCTCGCTGAGAATAAACGTCTCCATCTGAATGGGTACATGTGAAACCTCTTCCTAGACTAAAATTCTCTCTCTCTGTGGAGGGGTATTGGACCTGCTGTAATTAAAACACCTGAAGCTAGGAGGCGGAGTGCACGATCAGAAGGCTAAAGAATACATTTCAAAAACCTGACCGGCACATCCAAACATAGTCTAAGTGTGAACAGGTGCTGAACCTAGAGTAGCCAACTCGTATATAGTTAAGTAAATAAGGCAGCACACTGCAGCGCTAAAACATGTAAACTTGAAATACGAAATTTGAACTGCATAACTGCACTAGAAATATGAAAAATGAGAGCGTTTAGTGCATAAAAATGTATGAAATGTATTCCAACCGGAAGTGACGCAGGCGTCACTACGGCAACCCATTCATTCATTCATTCATTGATGACCCAATGAATAAACCCAGGGGTGGCTGTCGGGCCTGTGGCCATTGCGTGGCCTGCAGCAATATTACTAGGGAGGACACTTTTGTGGACTCCTCTGGGCAGAGAACTTTTAAAATAATGAAACCTATTACATGCACATCAAAAAATGTAATATACTATGCGTCCTGCCCGTGCCCATTGATTTATGTGGGCTTAACAACGCGACAGTTGAAAATAAGAGTGAGAGAACACGTCCTTGGGATTGAGGCAGCAGCACAGGTATCAGATATACAAACTTTAAAAACGATACCGAGACATTTTAGATTAGTAACATAGTAACATAGTAACATAGTTAGTAAGGCCGAAAAAAGACATTTGTCCATCCAGTTCAGCCTATATTCCATCATAATAAATCCCCAGATCTACGTCCTTCTACAGAACCTAATAATTGTATGATACAATATTGTTCTGCTCCAGGAAGACATCCAGGCCTCTCTTGAACCCCTCGACTGAGTTCGCCATCACCACCTCCTCAGGCAAGCAATTCCAGATTCTCACTGCCCTAACAGTAAAGAATCCTCTTCTATGTTGGTGGAAAAACCTTCTCTCCTCCAGACGCAAAGAATGCCCCCTTGTGCCCGTCACCTTCCTTGGTATAAACAGATCCTCAGCGAGATATTTGTATTGTCCCCTTATATACTTATACATGGTTATTAGATCGCCCCTCAGTCGTCTTTTTTCTAGACTAAATAATCCTAATTTCGCTAATCTATCTGGGTATTGTAGTTCTCCCATCCCCTTTATTAATTTTGTTGCCCTCCTTTGTACTCTCTCTAGTTCCATTATATCCTTCCTGAGCACCGGTGCCCAAAACTGGACACAGTACTCCATGTGCGGTCTAACTAGGGATTTGTACAGAGGCAGTATAATGCTCTCATCATGTGTATCCAGACCTCTTTTAATGCACCCCATGATCCTGTTTGCCTTGGCAGCTGCTGCCTGGCACTGGCTGCTCCAGGTAAGTTTATCATTAACTAGGATCCCCAAGTCCTTCTCCCTGTCAGATTTACCCAGTGGTTTCCCGTTCAGTGTGTAATGGTGATATTGATTCCCTCTTCCCATGTGTATAACCTTACATTTATCATTGTTAAACCTCATCTGCCACCTTTCAGCCCAAGTTTCCAACTTATCCAGATCCATCTGTAGCAGAATACTATCTTCTCTTGTATTAACTGCTTTACATAGTTTTGTATCATCTGCAAATATCGATATTTTACTGTGTAAACCTTCTACCAGATCATTAATGAATATGTTGAAGAGAACAGGTCCCAATACTGACCCCTGCGGTACCCCACTGGTCACAGCGACCCAGTTAGAGACTATACCATTTATAACCACCCTCTGCTTTCTATCACTAAGCCAGTTACTAACCCATTTACACACATTTTCCCCCAGACCAAGCATTCTCATTTTGTGTACCAACCTCTTGTGCGGCACGGTATCAAACGCTTTGGAAAAATCGAGATATACCACGTCCAATGACTCACCGTGGTCCAGTCTATAGCTTACCTCTTCATAAAAACTGATTAGATTGGTTTGACAGGAGCGATTTCTCATAAACCCATGCTGATATGGAGTTAAACAGTTATTCTCATTGAGATAATCCAGAATAACATCCCTCAGAAACCCTTCAAATATTTTACCAACAATAGAGGTTAGACTTACTGGCCTATAATTTCCAGGTTCACTTTTAGAGCCCTTTTTGAATATTGGCACCACATTTGCTATGCGCCAGTCCTGTGGAACAGACCCTGTCGCTATAGAGTCACTAAAAATAAGAAATAATGGTTTATCTATTACATTACTTAGTTCTCTTAGTACTCGTGGGTGTATGCCATCCGGACCTGGAGATTTATCTATTTTAATCTTATTTAGCCGGTTTCGCACCTCTTCTTGGGTTAGATTGGTGACTCTTAATATAGGGTTTTCATTGTTTCTTGGGATTTCACCTAGCATTTCATTTTCCACCGTGAATACCGTGGAGAAGAAGGTGTTTAATATGTTAGCTTTTTCCTCGTCATCTACAACCATTCTTTCCTCACTATTTTTTAAGGGGCCTACATTTTCAGTTTTTATTCTTTTACTATTGATATAGTTGAAGAACAGTTTGGGATTAGTTTTACTCTCCTTAGCAATGTGCTTCTCTGTTTCCTTTTTGGCAGCTTTAATTAGTTTTTTAGATAAAGTATTTTTCTCCCTATAGTTTTTTAGAGCTTCAGTGGTGCCATCCTGCTTTAGTAGTGCAAATGCTTTCTTTTTACTGTTAATTGCCTGCCTTACTTCTTTGTTTAGCCACATTGGGTTTTTCCTATTTCTAGTCCTTTTATTCCCACAAGGTATAAACCGCTTACACTGCCTATTTAGGATGTTCTTAAACATTTCCCATTTATTATCTGTATTCTCATTTCTGAGGATATTGTCCCAGTCTACCAGATTAAGGGCATCTCTAAGCTGTTCAAACTTTGCCTTCCTAAAGTTCAATGTTTTTGTGACTCCCTGACAAGTCCCCCTAGTGAAAGACAGGTGAAACTGCACAATATTGTGGTCGCTATTTCCTAAATGCCCAACCACCTGCAGATTTGTTATTCTGTCAGGTCTATTAGATAGTATTAGGTCTAAAAGTGCTGCTCCTCTGGTTGGATTCTGCACCAATTGTGAAAGATAATTTTTCTTGGTTATTAGCAGAAACCTGTTGCCTTTATGGGTTTCACAGGTTTCTGTTTCCCAGTTAATATCCGGGTAGTTAAAGTCCCCCATAACCAGGACCTCATTATGGGTTGCAGCTTCATCTATCTGCTTTAGAAGTAGACTTTCCATGCTTTCTGTTATATTTGGGGGTTTGTAACAGACCCCAATGAGAATTTTGTTACCATTTTTCCCTCCATGAATTTCAACCCATATGGACTCGACATCCTCATTCCCTTCGCTAATATCCTCCCTTAAAGTGGACTTTAGACAAGACTTTACATAGAGACAAACCCCTCCTCCTCTCCGATTTTTACGATCCTTTCTAAACAGACTGTAACCCTGTAAGTTAACTGCCCAGTCATAGCTTTCATCTAACCATGTCTCGGTTATTCCCACTATGTCAAAGTTACCTGTAGATATTTCTGCTTCTAGTTCTTCCATCTTGTTTGTCAGGCTTCTGGCGTTTGCGAGCATGCAGTTTAGAGGATTTTGTTTTGTTCCAATCTCCTCACTGTGGATTGTTTTAGAAATGTTCTTACCTCCCTTCTGAGTATGTTTTCCTGGGTCGTCTTTGTTCGAGTCTAATGTTTTTCTTCCCGTCCCCTCTTCTTCTAGTTTAACGCCCTCCTGATGAGTGTAGCGAGTCTTCTGGCGAATGTGTGTTTCCCAGGTTTGTTGAGGTGTAGTCCGTCTCTGGCGAGGAGTCCATCGTACAAGTAATTCACACCGTGGTCCAGGAATCCGAATCCTTGTTGTCTGCACCATCGTCTTAGCCAGTTGTTTGCATCAAGGATCCTGTTCCATCTCCTGGTGCCATGCCCATCTACTGGAAGGATAGAAGAAAAAACTACCTGCGCATCCAGTTCCTTTACTTTCTTCCCCAACTCTTCAAAGTCCTTGCAGATTGTCGGTAGGTCCTTCCTTGCCGTGTCATTGGTGCCAACATGTATCAGAAGAAATGGGTGGACGTCCTTGGAGCTGAAGAGCTTTGGTATCCTATCGGTCACATCCTTGATCATCGCACCTGGAAGGCAGCATACTTCTCTTGCAGTTATGTCCGGTCTGCAGATGGCTGCTTCTGTGCCTCTCAGTAGTGAGTCTCCCACCACCACCACTCTTCGTTGCTTCTTGGCTGTACTTTTTGCTGTCACTTGTTGCTGTGTGCCCTTTTCTTTTTTGCTTGCTGGTATTGCTTCATTCTTAGGTGTGCCATCTTCATCCTCTACAAAGATTTGATATCGGTTCTTCAGTTGTGTGGTTGGTGATTTCTCCATGGTCTTCTTGCTTCTTTTGGTCACATGCTTCCACTCATCTGCTTTTGGAGGTTCTCTGACACTTTTTGCACCTTCTGTGACCAGTAGAGATGCTTCTGTTCTGTCTAGAAAGTCTTCATTCTCTTTGATGAGTTTCAAAGTTGCTATTCTTTCTTCCAGACCCCGCACCTTTTCTTCTAAAAGGGCCACTAGTCTACACTTCTGACAGGTGAAATTGGATTCTTCTTCTGGTCGATCTGTGAACATGTAGCACATGCTGCAGCTCACCATGTAGGTTGTCACATCTGCCATGTTGCTCCTAGATCCTGCTGACTTGCTGTGTGTTTTCCTTCTTGTGTAATCTACTCAGCCAAGCTCTCTTGCAATAATGTCCTACAGGCAAAAATTCGCGCGCCGTAAGGCGCGCGGTTTGGTGATGCTTTCGAAGCAGCTGGTCCCGGCTGTACCCAACGATCTTCTAGCTTAGGGAGACTTCGCTTCTCCCAGAAGGCACCTGGAATATGCAAATTAGCCTCCTGAAGCTTGAATCCCTGGTTTGGTGATGCTTTCGAAGCAGCTGGTCCCGGCTGTACCCAACGATCTTCTAGCTTAGGGAGACTTCGCTTCTCCCAGAAGGCACCTGGAATATGCAAATTAGCCTCCTGAAGCTTGAATCCCTGGTTTGGTGATGCTTTCGAAGCAGCTGGTCCCGGCTGTACCCAACGATCTTCTAGCTTAGGGAGACTTCGCTTCTCCCAGAAGGCACCTGGAATATGCAAATTAGCCTCCTGAAGCTTGAATCCCTGGTTTGGTGATGCTTTCGAAGCAGCTGGTCCCGGCTGTACCCAACGATCTTCTAGCTTAGGGAGACTTCGCTTCTCCCAGAAGGCACCTGGAATATGCAAATTAGCCTCCTGAAGCTTGAATCCCTGGTTTGGTGATGCTTTCGAAGCAGCTGGTCCCGGCTGTACCCAACGATCTTCTAGCTTAGGGAGACTTCGCTTCTCCCAGAAGGCACCTGGAATATGCAAATTAGCCTCCTGAAGCTTGAATCCCTGGTTTGGTGATGCTTTCGAAGCAGCTGGTCCCGGCTGTACCCAACGATCTTCTAGCTTAGGGAGACTTCGCTTCTCCCAGAAGGCACCTGGAATATGCAAATTAGCCTCCTGAAGCTTGAATCCCTGGTTTGGTGATGCTTTCGAAGCAGCTGGTCCCGGCTGTACCCAACGATCTTCTAGCTTAGGGAGACTTCGCTTCTCCCAGAAGGCACCTGGAATATGCAAATTAGCCTCCTGAAGCTTGAATCCCTGGTTTGGTGATGCTTTCGAAGCAGCTGGTCCCGGCTGTACCCAACGATCTTCTAGCTTAGGGAGACTTCGCTTCTCCCAGAAGGCACCTGGAATATGCAAATTAGCCTCCTGAAGCTTGAATCCCTGGTTTGGTGATGCTTTCGAAGCAGCTGGTCCCGGCTGTACCCAACGATCTTCTAGCTTAGGGAGACTTCGCTTCTCCCAGAAGGCACCTGGAATATGCAAATTAGCCTCCTGAAGCTTGAGTCCCTGGTTTGGTGATGCTTTCGAAGCAGCTGGTCCCGGCTGTACCCAACGATCTTCTAGCTTAGGGAGACTTCGCTTCTCCCAGAAGGCACCTGGAATATGCAAATTAGCCTCCTGAAGCTTGAGTCCCTGGTTTGGTGATGCTTTCGAAGCAGCTGGTCCCGGCTGTACCCAACGATCTTCTAGCTTAGGGAGACTTCGCTTCTCCCAGAAGGCACCTGGAATATGCAAATTAGCCTCCTGAAGCTTGAATCCCTGGTTTGGTGATGCTTTCGAAGCAGCTGGTCCCGGCTGTACCCAACGATCTTCTAGCTTAGGGAGACTTCGCTTCTCCCAGAAGGCACCTGGAATATGCAAATTAGCCTCCTGAAGCTTGAATCCCTGGTTTGGTGATGCTTTCGAAGCAGCTGGTCCCGGCTGTACCCAACGATCTTCTAGCTTAGGGAGACTTCGCTTCTCCCAGAAGGCACCTGGAATATGCAAATTAGCCTCCTGAAGCTTGAATCCCTGGTTTGGTGATGCTTTCGAAGCAGCTGGTCCCGGCTGTACCCAACGATCTTCTAGCTTAGGGAGACTTCGCTTCTCCCAGAAGGCACCTGGAATATGCAAATTAGCCTCCTGAAGCTTGAATCCCTGGTTTGGTGATGCTTTCGAAGCAGCTGGTCCCGGCTGTACCCAACGATCTTCTAGCTTAGGGAGACTTCGCTTCTCCCAGAAGGCACCTGGAATATGCAAATTAGCCTCCTGAAGCTTGAATCCCTGGTTTGGTGATGCTTTCGAAGCAGCTGGTCCCGGCTGTACCCAACGATCTTCTAGCTTAGGGAGACTTCGCTTCTCCCAGAAGGCACCTGGAATATGCAAATTAGCCTCCTGAAGCTTGAGTCCCTGGTTTGGTGATGCTTTCGAAGCAGCTGGTCCCGGCTGTACCCAACGATCTTCTAGCTTAGGGAGACTTCGCTTCTCCCAGAAGGCACCTGGAATATGCAAATTAGCCTCCTGAAGCTTGAGTCCCTGGTTTGGTGATGCTTTCGAAGCAGCTGGTCCCGGCTGTACCCAACGATCTTCTAGCTTAGGGAGACTTCGCTTCTCCCAGAAGGCACCTGGAATATGCAAATTAGCCTCCTGAAGCTTGAATCCCTGGTTTGGTGATGCTTTCGAAGCAGCTGGTCCCGGCTGTACCCAACGATCTTCTAGCTTAGGGAGACTTCGCTTCTCCCAGAAGGCACCTGGAATATGCAAATTAGCCTCCTGAAGCTTGAATCCCTGGTTTGGTGATGCTTTCGAAGCAGCTGGTCCCGGCTGTACCCAACGATCTTCTAGCTTAGGGAGACTTCGCTTCTCCCAGAAGGCACCTGGAATATGCAAATTAGCCTCCTGAAGCTTGAATCCCTGGTTTGGTGATGCTTTCGAAGCAGCTGGTCCCGGCTGTACCCAACGATCTTCTAGCTTAGGGAGACTTCGCTTCTCCCAGAAGGCACCTGGAATATGCAAATTAGCCTCCTGAAGCTTGAGTCCCTGGTTTGGTGATGCTTTCGAAGCAGCTGGTCCCGGCTGTACCCAACGATCTTCTAGCTTAGGGAGACTTCGCTTCTCCCAGAAGGCACCTGGAATATGCAAATTAGCCTCCTGAAGCTTGAGTCCCTGGTTTGGTGATGCTTTCGAAGCAGCTGGTCCCGGCTGTACCCAACGATCTTCTAGCTTAGGGAGACTTCGCTTCTCCCAGAAGGCACCTGGAATATGCAAATTAGCCTCCTGAAGCTTGAATCCCTGGTTTGGTGATGCTTTCGAAGCAGCTGGTCCCGGCTGTACCCAACGATCTTCTAGCTTAGGGAGACTTCGCTTCTCCCAGAAGGCACCTGGAATATGCAAATTAGCCTCCTGAAGCTTGAATCCCTGGTTTGGTGATGCTTTCGAAGCAGCTGGTCCCGGCTGTACCCAACGATCTTCTAGCTTAGGGAGACTTCGCTTCTCCCAGAAGGCACCTGGAATATGCAAATTAGCCTCCTGAAGCTTGAATCCCTGGTTTGGTGATGCTTTCGAAGCAGCTGGTCCCGGCTGTACCCAACGATCTTCTAGCTTAGGGAGACTTCGCTTCTCCCAGAAGGCACCTGGAATATGCAAATTAGCCTCCTGAAGCTTGAATCCCTGGTTTGGTGATGCTTTCGAAGCAGCTGGTCCCGGCTGTACCCAACGATCTTCTAGCTTAGGGAGACTTCGCTTCTCCCAGAAGGCACCTGGAATATGCAAATTAGCCTCCTGAAGCTTGAATCCCTGGTTTGGTGATGCTTTCGAAGCAGCTGGTCCCGGCTGTACCCAACGATCTTCTAGCTTAGGGAGACTTCGCTTCTCCCAGAAGGCA
Source organism: Ranitomeya imitator (assembly GCF_032444005.1). Lineage (NCBI taxonomy): Eukaryota > Metazoa > Chordata > Amphibia > Anura > Dendrobatidae > Ranitomeya > Ranitomeya imitator. The sequence goes on along the minus strand of NC_091286.1, from coordinate 449,875,709 downwards.
CCTGGAATATGCAAATTAGCCTCCTGAAGCTTGAATCCCTGGTTTGGTGATGCTTTCGAAGCAGCTGGTCCCGGCTGTACCCAACGATCTTCTAGCTTAGGGAGACTTCGCTTCTCCCAGAAGGCACCTGGAATATGCAAATTAGCCTCCTGAAGCTTGAATCCCTGGTTTGGTGATGCTTTCGAAGCAGCTGGTCCCGGCTGTACCCAACGATCTTCTAGCTTAGGGAGACTTCGCTTCTCCCAGAAGGCACCTGGAATATGCAAATTAGCCTCCTGAAGCTTGAATCCCTGGTTTGGTGATGCTTTCGAAGCAGCTGGTCCCGGCTGTACCCAACGATCTTCTAGCTTAGGGAGACTTCGCTTCTCCCAGAAGGCACCTGGAATATGCAAATTAGCCTCCTGAAGCTTGAATCCCTGGTTTGGTGATGCTTTCGAAGCAGCTGGTCCCGGCTGTACCCAACGATCTTCTAGCTTAGGGAGACTTCGCTTCTCCCAGAAGGCACCTGGAATATGCAAATTAGCCTCCTGAACCATAACTGTGACAGTAGGGCCTTAAGAGTTAAAGGTATTGACATGTTAGAACTGGACATTAGAGGGGGTAGAGTCTCTCAACGGTTGGCACAACTTGAGACCCGGTGGATGTGGACGTTAAATACAGTCCACCCCAATGGACTTAATGAAACCATCAGTTATGCGTCGTTCCTGTGATTGTGGTGGGGGCACGTGTGGTGTGGTCGTCTGTATTGAGGTGCCACTGTGCTTGTTTTTAATTATTGTTTTTAATTTTCTTTAGATATTTTGTATAGTGTGAGGTGTTGGATGACCCGAGCATGTGATCTATGTTCATTCTGGTGCATTTGATACAAGGACCACCAGCGACGACATCTGGAAGATTCCCATCAAGATCACATCGCCACAGTGGTGGATTGTTTATATTAATATTTGTGCAATTTTTGCTATTATATTTTTCTGCATTTGCTATGTTCCATGTGTGGTGATGTTTTTGTATCAATATATGGGTGGGCAGTTGCTATGGTAGATATGCACCTGTATGTTTAAGATCTCTATATCTTATGCTCAAGGGGTTTTTTATGGGTATTGTATTAAGGTGGGGGTGGGGGTGGGTTTTTTGACTCACTTAGGGGATCTATGCATTTTAGTATGGTGATTTTGTATCTATCTACCGTTTATATAGGGTGACCGTACATGGTCTGTGAGGTGATGTTTAGACATGGGATTCTTTTGTATAATTATATTTCCTATATTTTGCGCAGATACCTGTTTTGTATTTCCCTCCTCCCCTCCATTGGGATGTATGTTTTTATTACTGGCCTGTTAGTAGTTGTGTGGGCCTGCTGATACCACCGCCAGCGCTGCCTGTACGCAGGCGCACTTGGCCTGGCTACTCCGGGCAGCTTGTGGCGTCTCTATGCCTGAGCGGTTGCCATGACTATGGCGGCGCTCCTGCATGACGCCGCCGCCGCCTGTGAGTCGCGGGTTGCCGTAGTGACGCCTGCGTCACTTCCGGTTGGCGCCGCCGCTGATATCTTTGGCCGGCTATTTAAACCCTGTTTCCTGTGTATTCCGACACGCCCCCCTGACGAAGGAGTTGGCTCTCCGAAACGCGTGTCGGGTGACGTGCTGACTGTGACCGGGCTGCAACTGAGGGTCTTCTATAAGAGGTAATATTGCTTTGTACAGCGGGTGCTGTCTGTGACTTTGTGGGGTACATGGTCGTTATGATCTTTTGCCTCTTTTGGCAGCAGCATGAGGATGGTGCACCTTGGTGTGGTGCACCCATATGTTTGACTGATAGTGTGCGTTCTGGGGCGTTTTCTGCCCATATTTGGGCTGGGGCCGTTCAGCTAGAACCCAGTGGGGAATATTTGTATATAGCCTTACGGACATTATCTGTGGTCCCCGAAGGCACCCTGGATGCTATTATATTTGCTCACTCGCCATAGTAGTACCCTTCTCTTGGTTGCTTTATCCCCCTATATATACATCTTTTACTTGGGGACCTAGGTCACATAGTCGGCATGTTTTTTGCATGGTGACAGTTTAGTGCGGTATCTCGCACCATATGTCCATTTTTGTCTCATCATTGTCTGTTTTTTACTGTTTATATGTTCTAAATAAAAAGTAATTTTATGAATATTACTAGTTGTGGTTGTTCTTTGTGGTTCTCACATCCCCAGTTTGTTGAATCCTGAAAGGCAGACCTTGAGGGCACAGGGCCTCTTAGATCCAGTAATCTGTACAATCAAGGTTAGTAGGAAACCGGTAGCCTCAGCCATATATGCCAAAATTTGGAAGAACTTCTGTCCTCAACTTGTAGAAGCCATCGTAAAATCTCCCTTCCAAATGTTCCAAAGATCTTGGACTTCCATGAATCAGTCAATACATTTCGGGGTACAATTAGAATTGGTATTTAAACAGTCCTCCACATCATGCTGTTCACATTTTAACATCATGAGACCAAGACGACAACTAACAATTGATCAACAGTACCTTGCCAATGGAAGGCTTCAAGCAGGATGTTATCAGACAGAAGTGGCCACCGAGCTTAGAGTATCACACAGTGTCATCAGGAGGTTGCAGCATGACTGGAATAGGCATAGAAAGGCAGAGAAGTGGACGTCCTTTGGGCACATCCCACACTGATGACCTTTTCATTGTAAACAATGCCCTTTGGAAATGGATGATGAATGCCACACAACTGTAGGCACATTTATGGGAGGTGGGAGGCACCCAAGTGTCACATCTGACCATTCAAAACCATATACATCAGTATGGTCTGGATGCTAGATGGTCTGCAAGGGTACCTGACCACCCACCATCAGCCATTGTTGTTACCAGATGAGATTTTGGTGGTGGTGGTGCTACAGTATGGGCAGGTGTCTCTAATCAATACAGAACTGCCCTGCACTCTGTGAATGGTACAGTGACAAGCTCCTTCTACTTGAATAATATCATTAATCCATTCATTGTGCCTTTTGCGCAAACATCACTGGTCTGATTTCATCTTCATGGATGACAATGCACCAGGTCATCGAGGTTGCATCAATAGGGAAAGGCTGCTTGAGACTAGGTTATCTCAAATGAAGTGGCCTGCACTTTCTCCAGACCTGAAACCTATGGGATCAGCCAAGTTGCCGTGTAGAGGTTGGTAATCCTGTACCCCAGAACCTCATTGGCCTGAGGGCCAACCTTCAAAAAGAGTGTGATGACGTGCCTCAGGAAACAATAACTTCACCTGTGAACAGCATGAGATGTCATTGTCAAGCTGTAATTGATACTCAAGGCCACATGACAAATTATTGAGACATTGACATTTTTTTTGAGGGTATACCCACCACTGTTGGCTTTTGTTTCATGACATTTTGGGATTGAGGAAATCACCATTGCATGCTTCTCCTTAAATGCCCTACTTTCATGATGAAATATCACTGAGATTTTTATGTTTTCCATATATTCTGCCCAAAAGCCAAATATCCCTAACTTTTTGTGAGTAGTGTATGTGTTTATATATGTGAATGGGTCCCTATAGTTGATGGATACTTCGGCATCCATTCTGACTGGCCGTTGTCGGATATATACCTTCCGAGTGTATGTGCCCAATAATAATCATAAATGCAGTGTGGCCCCACACTTAGACAATAGCATCTCTATATATCCTCTAAGTTAAGTTGGCACCTTCATAAATTGAACTTTTTTCTCTAGTTAATTAACCCCTTTACCCCCAAGGGTGGTTTGCACGTTAATGACCGGGCCAATTTTTACAATTCTGACCACTGTCCCTTTATGAGGTTATAACTCTGGAACGCTTCAACGGATCCCAGTGATTCTGACAGTGTTTTCTCGTGACATATTGTACTTCATGACAGTGGTAACAATTCTTTGATAGTACCTGCGTTTATTTGTGAAAAAACGGAAATTTGGCGAAAATTATGAAAATTTCGCAATTTTCCAACTTTGAATTTTTATGCAATTAAATCACAGAGATATGTCACACAAAATACTTAATAAGTAATATTTCCCACATGTCTACTTTACATCAGCACAATTTTGGAACCAAAATTTTTTTTTGTTAGGGAGTTATAAGGGTTAAAAGTTGACCAGCAATTTCTCATTTTTACAACACCATTTTTTTCTAGGGACCACATCTCATTTGAAGTCATTTTGAGGGGTCTATATGATAGAAAATACCTAAGTGTGACACCATTCTAAAAACTGCACCCCTCATGGTGCTCAAAACCATCTTCAAGAAGTTTATTAACCCTTCTGGTGCTTCACAGGAATTTTTGGAATGTTTAAATAAAAATGAACATTTAACTTTTTTTCACAAAAAATTTAATTCAGCTCCAATTTGTTTTATTTTACCAAGGGTAACAGGAGAAAATGGACCACAAAAGTTGTTGTACAATTTGTCCTGAGTACACCGATACCCCATATGTGGGGGTAAACCACTGTTTGGGCGCATGGGAGAGCTCGGAAGCGAAGGAGCGCCATTTGACTTTTCAATGCAAAATTGACTGGAATCGAGATGGGACACCATGTTGCGTTTGGAGAGCCCCTGATGTGCCTAAACATTGAAACCCCCCACAAGTGACATCATTTTGGAAAGTAGACCCCCTAAGGAACTTATCTAGAGGTGTGGTGAGCACTTTGACCCACCAAGTGCTTCACAGAAGATTATAATGCAGAACCGTAAAAATAAAAAATCATATTTTTTCACAAAAATTATCTTTTCGCCCCCAATTTTTTATTTTCCCAAGGGTAAGAGAAGAAATTGGACCCCAAAAGTTGTTGTACAATTTGTCCTGAGTACGCTGATACCCCATATGTGGGGGTAAACCACTGTTTGGGCGCATGGGAGAGTTCGGAAGGGAAGGAGCGCCGTTTGACTTTTCAATGCAAAATTGACAGGAATTGAGATGGGACGCCATGTTGCGTGTGGAGAGCCACTAATGTGCCTAAACATTGAAACCCCCCACAAGTGACACCATTTTGGAAAGTAGACCCCCTAAGGAACTTATCTAGAGGTGTGGTGAGCACTTTGACTCAGCAAGTGCTTCACAGAAGTTTATAATGCAGAGCCGTAAAAATAAAACAAAAATTTTTTCCCACAAAAATTATTTTTTAGCCCCCAGTTTTGTATTTTCCCGAGGGTAACAGGAGAAATTGGACCCCAAAATTTGTTGTCCAATTTGTCCTGAGTGCGCTGATACCCCATAAGTGGGGGGGAACCACTGTTTGGGCGCATGGGAGGGCTCGGAAGGGAAGGAGCTCCATTTGGAATGCAGACTTAGATGGAATGGTCTGCAGGTGTCACATTGCGTTTGCAGAGCCCCTAATGTACCTAAACAGTAGAAACCCCCCACAAGTGACACCATTTTGGAAACTAGACACCCTAAGGAACTCATCTAGATGTGTTGTTAGAGCTTTGAACCCCCAAGTGTTTCACTACAGTTTGTAACGCAGAGCCGTGAAAATAAAAAAATAAAAACTTTCCCCCAAAAATTATTTTTTAGCCCCCAGTTTTGTATTTTCCCGAGGGTAAGAGGAGAAATTCGACCCCAAAAGTTGTTGTCCAATTTGTCCTGAGTACGCTGATACCCCATATGTGGGGGGAACCACCGTTTGGGCGCATGGGAGGGCTCGGAAGGGAAACCCCCCACAAGTGACACCATTTTGGAAACGACACCCTAAGGAACTCATCTAGATGTGTTGTTAGAGCTTTGAACCCCCAAGTGTTTCACTACAGTTTGTAACGCAGAGTCGTGAAAATAAAAAATCTTTTTTTTTCCCAAAAAAATTAATTTTTAGCCCCCAGTTTTGTAATTTCCCAAAGGTAACAGGAGAAATTGGACCCCAAAAGTTGTTGTCCTATTTGTCCTGAGACATTAGTGGCTCTCCAAACGCAACATGGCGTCCCATATGTTGGGGTAAACCCCTGTTTGGGCACACGGGAGAGCTCGGAAGGGAAGGAGCACTGTTTTACTTTTTCAACGCAGAATTGGCTGGAATTGAGATCGGACGCCATGTCATGTTTGGAGAGCCCCTGATGTGCCTAAACAGTGGAAACCCCCCAATTATAACTGAAACCCTAATCCAAACACACCCCTAACCCTAATTCCAACAGTAACCCTAACCACACCTCTAACCCTGACACACCCCTAACCCTAATCCCAACCCTATTCCCAACTGTAAATGTAATCTAAACCCTAACCCTAACTTTAGCCCCAACCCTAACTGTAGCCCCAACCCTAACCCTAACCCTAGCCCTAACCCTAGCCCTAACCCTAACCCTAGCCCTAACCCTAGCCCTAACCCTAGCCCTAATCCTAGCCCTAACCCTAGCCCTAACCCTAGCCCTAACCCTAGCCCTAATGGGAAAATGGAAATAAATACATTTTTTTAATTTTTCCCTAACTAAGGGGGTGATGAAGGGGGGTTTGATTTACTTTTATAGCGAGTTTTTTAGCGGATTTTTATGATTGGCAGCCGTCACACACTGAAAGACGCTTTTTATTGCAAAAAATATTTTTTGCGTTACCACATTTTGAGAGCTATAATTTTTCCATATTTTGGTCCACAGAATCATGTGAGGTCTTGTTTTTTGTGGAACGAGTTGACGTTTCTATTGGTAACATTTTCGGGCACGTGACATTTTTTGATTCCGATTTTTGTGAGGAAGAATGACCAAGAACCAGCTATTCATGAATTTCTTTTGGGGGAGGCGTTTATACCGTTCCGCGTTTGGTAAAATTGATAAAGCAGTTTTATTCTTCGGGTCAGTACGATTACAGCGTCACCTCATTTATATCATTTTTTTATGTTTTGGCGCTTTTATACAATAAAAACTATTTTACAGAAAAAATAATTATTTTTGCATCGTTTTACTCTCAGGACTATAACTTTTTTATTTTTTTGCTGATGATGCTGTATGGCGGCTCGTTTTTTGCGGGACAAGATGTCGTTTTCAGCGGTACCATGTTTATATCTGTCTTTTTGATCGCGTGTTATTCCACTTTTTGTTCGGCGGTATGATAATAAAGCGTTGTTTTTTGCCTCGTTTTTTTTTTTTTACGGTGTTAACTGAAGGGGTTAACTAGTGGGCCAGTTTTATGGGATGGGTCGTTACGGACGCGGCAATACTAAATATGTGTACTTTTATTGTTTTGTTTTTTTTATTTAGATGAAATGTATTTATGGGAATAATATATATTTTTTTTTCATTATTTAGGAATTTTTTTTTATTATGTTTTTACACACTTGGAAAAAATTTTTTTTTACTTTTTTACTTTGTCCCAGGGGGGGACATCACAGATCAATGATCTGACAGTTTGCATAGCACTCTGTAAGATCACTGATCTGACTTACAGTGCTGCAGGCTTCACAGTTCCTGCTCTGAGCAGGCTCTGTGAAGCCACCTCCCTCCCTGCAGGACCCGGATGCCACGGCCATCTTGGATCCGGGGCTGGAGCAGGCAGGGAGGGAGGTAAGACCCTCGCAGCAACGCGATCACATCACGTTGCTGCGGGGGGCTCAGGGAAGCCCACAGGGAGCCCCCTCCCTGCGGGAAGCTTCCCTATACCGCCGGCACATCGCGATCATCTTTGATCGCGGTGTGCCAGGGGTTAATGTGCCGGGGGCGGTCCGTGACCACTCCTGGCACATAGTGCCGGATGTCAGCTGCGATAAACAGCTGATACCCGGCCGCGATCGGCGGCGCTCCCCCCGTGAGCGCTGCCGATCGCATATGACGTACTATCCCGTCGGTGGTCATAGGGGCCCACCCCACCTCGACGGGATAGTACGTCTAATGACAGAAAGGGGTTAAATACTTGACTGAGAATTTGAAGGCCAAGTCCACCACACAGAGGCGTAGCTAGGGTTTTGGTTCAGGGGGTACGAAACTTCTCAGTGGGCCCCTAACCAGGTAACCTTGATTATAACTGGGTGACACACCCTAATAGTCGATGAGAACCTCAGCAGTTGACCGCACTGTTGCTGAAAATAATCTCTATATAAAGACCAATATTGATATTACTGCCATATGGTCAGTGGTAGATACCAGCCTTACAGAACATATAAGAGATTACAGCACAGTTACAGATAATGACTTACAGCTGATGTTCTTTCTGATGGAGTCGTTCACTTTTCACGTCTTTTCCATCTGGCCCAGACCGACATGACAACTTCTTCCAGCCAGGATCCAGCTGCAGAGATTGCAACAAAGACACATTTCAATTCTTACATTTTCAGCACTGTCCACAATGGGACTATTCCCAACCTGCACAAACTCCTCATCCTGCTGATACCCCAATGCTGAGCCGCTGCTGCCTTATGTGTCCCTATTACTGCACCTATTGTGTGGCACTAAATGCCATCTAAATTGTAAAGCAACCATCTTGAATATAGTAATGCCGGGTGCAAGTGCCTTAGAATACAGTGGCCACATTTTGTCCCCTAAAAAGTATTATTGCCCTGTGTGTGCCTCTTTGATGCCCTGTGTGTGCCTCTTTGACAGTCACAGTAACCTGATTTCCCCTATAACAATAAGTGTCCACTTTACATTTCATAATGTCCCAAGTCTTCCCCTATACACAGTCCGATGCTCTCTTATACACAGTATAATGTCCCCTCACTGTATATACACTGACCTGTTAATATCCCCCAAACTGTTTAATGGCTCCAACACTATATGATAGCCCCATCACTGCAATCTCCACACTGTATAATGGCCCCCTAGATAGCCTCCATATAGCACAACACACCAGATTGTCTTCAATATAGTATAACTAGCTATTGAACCCGTTCTATGCCTGGGTGGCGAGCATTTATATTGGTATATGGTCTCCATCCTGGTATGTGTTGCTTCCATCCTGCGCCCTAATCTTGTCATGTGCTGCTACCATCTTGCGCCCCCATCCTGTCATGTGCAGCCCCCATCCTGTTTTGTGTGCCTCCATCTTGTGATGTGCTACTGTCTTCCTGAGCACTCATCCTGTCACATGCTACCATCCTGTACCCCAATCCTGTCATGTGGTGGTCCCATCCTGTACCCCAATCCTGTCATGTAGTGCTCCCATACTCCACCCCCATCCTGTCATATGCTACTCTCTTCCTGAGCCCTCATTCTGTAATGTGCTCCCATCCTGCGCCCCCATGCTGTCATGTGGTGCTCCCATCCTGCACCCCCATGCTGTCATGCGCTGCTCCCATCCTGCACCCTCATCCTGTCATGTAGTGCTTGCATCCTGCAAGAACATGCTGTCATGTGCTGCTCCCATCCTGCGCCTCGCCCCATCCTTTCATGTGCTGCTCTCATCCTGCGCCCCCATCCTGTCATGTGCTGCTCCCATCCCGCGCCCTTATCCTGCCATGTGCTGCTCCTATCTTGTGCCCCCATCCTGTCATGTGCTGCTCCCATCCTGTCATGTGCTGCTGCCATCCTCCTCCCCTGTTCTGTCATGTGCTGCTCCCATCCTGAGCCCCGATTCTGTCATGTGCTGCTGCCATCCTGCGCCCCCATTCTGTCATGTGCTGCTCCCATCCTACCCCCCCATTCTGTCATGTGCTGCTCCCATCCTGCGCCCCCATTCTGACATGTGCTGCAGCCATCCTGCGCCTCCATTCTGTCATTTGCTGCACCCATCCTGCGCCCCCATTCTGTTATGTGCTGCTCCCATCCTGCGCCCCCATTTTGACATGTGCTGCACCCATCCTGCGCCTCCATTCTGTCATTTGCTGCTCCCATCCTGCGCCCCCATCCTGTCATGTGCTGCTCCCATCCTGCGCCCCTGTTCTGTCATGTGCTGCTTTCATCCAGCACCCCCGTTCTGTCATGTGCTGCTGCCATCCTGCACCCCCGTTCTGTCATGTGCTGCCCTATTCTGTCATGTGCTGCTCTATTCTGTCATGTGCTGCTCCCATCCTGCGCCACAGTTCTGTAATGTGCTGCTCCCATCCTGCGCGACTGTTCTGTAATTTGCTGCTCCCATCCATATGCCTCATATGCTGCTCCATTATGGTTGATGGCCCCCATAAGATGCTCCATAGTATATGCCTCATATGCTGCTGCATTATGGTTGATGGCCACCATAACATGTTCCATAGTATATGCCTCATATGCTGCACCATTATGGTTGATGGCCCCCATAAGATGCTCCATAGTATATGCCTCATATGCTGCACCATTATGGTTGATGGCCCCCATAAGATGCTCCATAGTATATGCCTCATATGCTGCACCATTATGGTTGATGGCCCCCATAAGATGCTCCATAGTATTATATGCCCCGTATGCTGCTGCGATATATAAAAAAAAAATAACATACTCTCCTATCGTCGCTGGGCGCCGAGTGCTGGGGGGCCTGAGCAGGCGGGGACACCGGCGCGCTGTGGGGGTCAGGTGCCAGAGTCGCCGCTAGCTCAGGCCCTCGACACTTGCTATAGTCACCTGGCCCTGATCCAGTGCTGCGTGCCGCTCCGTCTTCCAGGTCCTCTGGCTGTGACTGTTCAGTCAGAGGGTGGCGCGCTGTTGTGAATTCTGTTATCGAACTCCCTCCTGTGGTCATGAATGGTACTTCGGCGAGTTCTGTCCATGGACTCCCTCTGGTGGCTGTGAGTGGAGTTGCTGGTTCTGAGGTTCCTTCCACAGGTGACTTAGTTTATTCTTAGGCTGGCTGCTCTATTTAACTCCACTCAGATCGTTACGCCATGCCAGCTGTCAATGTTCTTGTACTGGTTCAGTTCGCTCTTGGATCTTTCTGGTTACCTGTCTACTCCAGCAGAAGCTAAGTCCCTGCTAGTTAATTATTTGTTCATTGTTTTCTTGTCCAGCTTGCTATCATGATTTTGCCTTGCTAGCTGGAAGCTCTGGGATGCAGAGTGGCACCTCCGCACCGTGAGTCGGTGCGGGGGTCTTTTTGCACACTCTGCGTGGTCTTTTTGTAATTTTTGTGCTGACCGCAAAGTTACCTTTCCTATCCTTTGTCTGTTTAGTAAGTCTGGCCTCCTTTGCTGAAACCTGTTTCATTTCTGTGTTTGTGACTTTCATCTTAACTCACAGTCAATATTTGTGGGGGGCTGCCTTTTCCTTTGGGGATTTTCTCTGAGGCAAGGTAGGCTTTATTTTCTATCTCTAGGCTAGTTAGCTCTTAGGCTGTGAAGAAGCGTCTAGGCAGAGTTAGGTACGCTCCACGGCTATTTCTAGTGTGTGATAGGATTAGGGGTTGCGGTCAGCAGAGCTCCCACTTCCCAGAGCTTGTCCTGTGTTAGTTTAACCATCAGGTCGTTCCGGGTGCTCCTAACCACCAGATCCATAACAGTACAGCTGGCCCGAAAGTGTTAATGCATCTCAATAGAGGGATAAGAGAAGTTCTGAGACCATTTTTTTTTCTCTGCAGTGTGTTTTGTCTTTCTTTTCCCCTTAACCTCTGGGTGGTTCAGGACACAGGTGTAGATATGGACATTCAAGGTCTGTCCTCTTGTGTGGATCATCTCACTGCAAGGGTACAAAGCATTCAAGATTATGTAGTTCAGAATCCGATGTTAGAGCCTAGAATTCCAATTCCTGATTTATTTTCTGGGGATAGATCTAAGTTCCTGAATTTCAAAAATAATTGTAAACTGTTTCTTGCTTTGAAACCCCGCTCCTCTGGTGACCCCGTTCAACAAGTAAAAATCATAATTTCTTTATTGCGTGGCGACCCTCAAGACTGGGCATTTTCCCTTACGCCAGGAGATCCTGCATTGCGTGATGTAGATGCGTTTTTTCTGGCGCTTGGATTGCTTTATGATGAACCAAATTCAGTGGATCAGGCAGAGAAAATCTTGCTGGCTTTGTGTCAGGGTCAGGATGAAGCGGAGGTATATTGTCAGAAGTTAAGAAAGTGGTCTGTGCTTACCCAGTGGAATGAGTGTGCCCTGGCGGCAATTTTCAGAAAGGGTCTTTCTGAAGCCCTTAAGGATGTCATGGTGGGATTTCCCACGCCTGCTGATCTGAATGAGTCTATGTCTTTGGCCATTCAGATCGATCGGCGCTTGCGTGAGCGCAAAGCTGTGCACCATTTGGCGGTATTCTCTGAGCATAGGCTTGAACCTATGTAATGTGATAGGACTTTGACCAGAGCTGAACGGCAAGAACACAGACGTCGGAATGGGCTGTGTTTTTTCTGTGGTGATTCCACTCATGCTATCTCCGATTGTCCTAAGCGCACTAAGCGGTTCGCTAGGTCTGCCACCATTGGTACGGTACAGTCTAAATTTCTTTTGTCCGTTACTCTGATTTGCTCTTTGTCATCCTATTCTGTTATGGCATTTGTGGATTCAGGTGCTGCCCTGAATTTGATGGACTTGGAGTTTGCCAGGCGCTGTGGTTTTCTCTTGGAGCACTTGCAGTATCCTATTCCATTGAGAGGTATTGATGCTACGCCTTTGGCCAAGAATAAGCCTCAGTACTGGACTCAATTGACCATGTGCATGGCTCCTGCACATCAGGAGGATATTTGCTTTTTGGTGTTGCATAATCTGCATGATGTGGTCGTTTTGGGGTTGCCATGGCTACAGGTCCATAATCCAGTATTGGATTGTAAATCAATGTCTGTGTCCAGCTGGGGTTGTCAAGGGGTACATGGTGATGTTCCATTGCTATCAATTTCGCCTTCCACTCCTTCTGAAGTCCCTGAGTTTTTGTCGGAGTACCGGGATGTATTTGATGAGCCCAAGTCCAGTGCTCTACCTCCTCATAGGGATTGCGATTGTGCTATTAATTTGATTCCTGGTAGTAAGTTTCCTAAGGGCCAACTGTTCAATTTATCTGTGCCAGAACACGCCGCAATGCGGAGTTATATAAAGGAATCCTTGGAGAAAGGGCATATTCGCCCGTCATCATCACCGTTGGGAGCAGGGTTCTTTTTTGTGGCCAAGAAGGATGGTTCTTTGAGACCTTGTATTGATTACCGCCTTCTTAATAAGATCACGGTCAAATTTCAGTACCCTTTGCCGCTGCTGTCTGATTTGTTTGCTCGGATTAAGGGGGCTAGTTGGTTCACCAAGATAGATCTTCGAGGGGCGTATAATCTTGTGCATATTAAACAGGGCGATGAATGGAAAACAGCATTTAATACGCCCGAGGGCCATTTTGAGTACCTGGTGATGCCATTCGGGCTTTCTGATGCTCCATCTGTGTTTCAGTCCTTTATGCATGACTTCTTCCGAAAGTACCTGGATAGATTCATGATTGTATATTTGGATGACATTTTGGTCTTTTCGGATGATTGGGAGTCTCATGTGAAGCAGGTCAGAATGGTGTTCCAGGTCCAAAATTCTCCAAAATGGTAACAAAATTCTCATTGGGGTCTGTTACAAACCCCCAAATATAACAGAAAGCATGGAAAGTCTACTTCTAAAGCAGATAGATGAAGCTGCAACCCATAATGAGGTCCTGGTTATGGGGGACTTTAACTACCCGGATATTAACTGGGAAACAGAAACCTGTGAAACCCATAAAGGCAACAGGTTTCTGCTAATAACCAAGAAAAATTATCTTTCACAATTGGTGCAGAATCCAACCAGAGGAGCAGCACTTTTAGACCTAATACTATCTAATAGACCTGACAGAATAACAAATCTGCAGGTGGTTGGGCATTTAGGAAATAGCGACCACAATATTGTGCAGTTTCACCTGTCTTTCACTAGGGGGACTTGTCAGGGAGTCACAAAAACATTGAACTTTAGGAAGGCAAAGTTTGAACAGCTTAGAGATGCCCTTAATCTGGTAGACTGGGACAATATCCTCAGAAATGAGAATACAGATAATAAATGGGAAATGTTTAAGAACATCCTAAATAGGCAGTGTAAGCGGTTTATACCTTGTGGGAATAAAAGGACTAGAAATAGGAAAAACCCAATGTGGCTAAACAAAGAAGTAAGACAGGCAATTAACAGTAAAAAGAAAGCATTTGCATTACTAAAGCAGGATGGCACCATTGAAGCTCTAAAAAACTATAGGGAGAAAAATACTTTATCTAAAAAACTAATTAAAGCTGCCAAAAAGGAAACAGAGAAGCACATTGCTAAGGAGAGTAAAACTAATCCCAAACTGTTCTTCAACTATATCAATAGTAAAAGAATAAAAACTGAAAATGTAGGCCCCTTAAAAAATAGTGAGGAAAGAATGGTTGTAGATGAAGAGGAAAAAGCTAACATATTAAACACCTTCTTCTCCACGGTATTCACGGTGGAAAATGAAATGCTAGGTGAAATCCCAAGAAACAATGAAAACCCTATATTAAGGGTCACCAATCTAACCCAAGAAGAGGTGCGAAACCGGCTAAATAAGATTAAAATAGATAAATCTCCGGGTCCGGATGGCATACACCCACGAGTACTAAGAGAACTAAGTAATGTAATAGATAAACCATTATTTCTTATTTTTAGTGACTCTATAGCGACAGGGTCTGTTCCGCAGGACTGGCGCATAGCAAATGTGGTGCCAATATTCAAAAAGGGCTCTAAAAGTGAACCTGGAAATTATAGGCCAGTAAGTCTAACCTCTATTGTTGGTAAAATATTTGAAGGGTTTCTGAGGGATGTTATTCTGGATTATCTCAATGAGAATAACTGTTTAACTCCATATCAGCATGGGTTTATGAGAAATCGCTCCTGTCAAACCAATCTAATCAGTTTTTATGAAGAGGTAAGCTATAGACTGGACCAAGGTGAGTCATTGGACGTGGTATATCTCGATTTTTCCAAAGCGTTTGATACCGTGCCGCACAAGAGGTTGGTACACAAAATGAGAATGCTTGGTCTGGGGGAAAATGTGTGTAAATGGGTTAGTAACTGGCTTAGTGATAGAAAGCAGAGGGTGGTTATAAATGGTATAGTCTCTAACTGGGTCGCTGTGACCAGTGGGGTACCGCAGGGGTCAGTATTGGGACCTGTTCTCTTCAACATATTCATTAATGATCTGGTAGAAGGTTTACACAGTAAAATATCGATATTTGCAGATGATACAAAACTATGTAAAGCAGTTAATACAAGAGAAGATAGTATTCTGCTACAGATGGATCTGGATAAGTTGGAAACTTGGGCTGAAAGGTGGCAGATGAGGTTTAACAATGATAAATGTAAGGTTATACACATGGGAAGAGGGAATCAATATCACCATTACACACTGAACGGGAAACCACTGGGTAAATCTGACAGGGAGAAGGACTTGGGGATCCTAGTTAATGATAAACTTACCTGGAGCAGCCAGTGCCAGGCAGCAGCTGCCAAGGCAAACAGGATCATGGGGTGCATTAAAAGAGGTCTGGATACACATGATGAGAGCATTATACTGCCTCTGTACAAATCCCTAGTTAGACCGCACATGGAGTACTGTGTCCAGTTTTGGGCACCGGTGCTCAGGAAGGATATAATGGAACTAGAGAGAGTACAAAGGAGGGCAACAAAATTAATAAAGGGGATGGGAGAACTACAATACCCAGATAGATTAGCGAAATTAGGATTATTTAGTCTAGAAAAAAGACGACTGAGGGGCGATCTAATAACCATGTATAAGTATATAAGGGGACAATACAAATATCTCGCTGAGGATCTGTTTATACCAAGGAAGGTGACGGGCACAAGGGGGCATTCTTTGCGTCTGGAGGAGAGAAGGTTTTTCCACCAACATAGAAGAGGATTCTTTACTGTTAGGGCAGTGAGAATCTGGAATTGCTTGCCTGAGGAGGTGGTGATGGCGAACTCAGTCGAGGGGTTCAAGAGAGGCCTGGATGTCTTCCTGGAGCAGAACAATATTGTATCATACAATTATTAGGTTCTGTAGAAGGACGTAGACCTGGGTATTTATTATGATGGAATATAGGCTGAACTGGATGGACAAATGTCTTTTTTCGGCCTTACTAACTATGTTACTATGTTACTATGTTACTATGTCCTTCGTGCGAATTCCTTGTTTGTGAAGGGGTCAAAATGTCTCTTTGGAGTTCAGAAGGTTTCATTTTTGGGTTTCATTTCTTCCCCTTCTACTATTGAGATGGACCCTGTTAAAGTTCAGGCCATTTATGATTGGACTCAGCCGACATCTGTGAAGAGTCTGCAGAAGTTCCTGGGCTTTGCTAATTTTTACTTTCGCTTCATTGCTAATTTTTCTAGTGTTGCTAAACCGTTGACTGATTTGACCAAGAAAGGTGCTGATATGGTCAATTGGTCCTCTGCGGCCGTAGAGGCTTTTCAGGAGTTGAAGCGTCATTTTTCTTCTGCCCCTGTGTTGTGCCAGCCAGATGTTTCGCTCCCGTTTCAGGTCGAGGTTGATGCTTCTGAGATTGGAGCAGGAGCTGTTATGTCTCAAAGAAGTTCTGATGGCTCGGTGATGAAACCATGTGACTTCTTTTCTAGAAAGTTCTCGCCTGCTGAGCGCAATTATGATGTTGGCAATCGAGAGTTGTTGGCCATGAAGTGGGCATTCGAGGAGTGGCGACATTGGCTTGAAGGAGCCAAGCATCGCATGGTGGTTTTGACGGATCACAAGAATTTGACTTATCTCGAGTCTGCCAAACGGTTGAATCCTAGACAGGCTCGATGGTCGCTGTTTTTCTCCCGTTTTGATTTTGTGGTTTCATACCTTCCGGGCTCTAAGAATGTGAAGGCTGATGCCCTTTCATGGAGTTTTGTGCCTGACTCTCCGGGTGTTCCTGAGCCGGCGGGTATTCTCAAAGAGGGGGTAATTTTGTCTGCCATCTCCCCTGATTTGCGGCGGGTGCTGCAGGAGTTTCAGGCTGATAGACCTGACCGTTGTCCAGCGGAGAAACTTTTTGTCCCTGATAGATGGACTAGTAGAGTTATCTCTGAGGTTCATTGTTCGGTGTTGGCTGGTCATCCTGGAATCTTTGGTACCAGAGATTTGGTGGCTAGATCCTTTTGGTGGCCTTCTTTGTCGCGGGATGTGCGTTCTTTTGTGCAGTCCTGTGGGACTTGTGCTCGGGCTAAGCCCTGCTGTTCTCATGCCAGTGAGTTGCTTTTGCCCTTGCCGGTCCCGAAGAGGCCCTGGACGCATATTTCCATGGATTTTATTTCAGATCTCCCTGTCTCTCAAAGGATGTCGGTCATTTGGGTATTTTGTGATCGCTTCTCTAAGATGGTCCATTTGGTACCCTTGTCTAAATTGCCTTCCTCCTCTGATCTGGTGCCATTATTTTTCCAGCATGTGGTTCATTTGCATGGCATTCCGGAGAACATCGTCTCGGTCAGAGGTTCCCAGTTTTTTTCGAGGTTTTGGCTGTCCTTTTTGTTGTGAATTCTGTTGTCAAGCTCCCTCCTGTGGTCGTGAATGGTACTTCGGCGAGTTCCGTCTATGGGCTCCCTCTGGTGGCTATGAGTGAAGCTGCGGCTTCTGAGGTTCCTTACACAGGTGACGTGGTTTATCCTTTGGTTGGCTGTTCTATTTAACTCCTCTCAGATCGTTACTCCATGCCAGCTGTCAATGTTTTTGCATTTGTTCAGTTCGCTCCTGGATCTCTCTGGTGACCTGCCTTCTCCTGCAGAAGCTAAGTTCCTGATAGTCATTATTTGTTCACTGTTTTCTTGTCCAGCTGGTTATCATGATTTTGTCTTACTAGCTGGAAGCTCTGGGATGCAGAGTGGCCCCTTCCGCACCGTGAGTCGGTGCGGAGGTCTTTTTTGCACACTCTGCGTGGTCTTTTGTAGGTTTTTGTGCTGATCGCAAAGTTACCTTTCCTATCCTCTGTCTATTTAGTTAGTCTGGCCTCCCTTTGCTGAAACCTGTTTCATTTCTGCGTTTGTGACTTTCATCTTTACTCACAGTCAATATATGTGGGGGGCTTCCTTTACCTTTGGGGAATTTCTCTGAGGCAAGGTAGGCTTTATTTTCCTTCTCTAGGGCTAGATAGCCCTTAGGCTGTGACGAGGCGCCTAGGTCTGGTCAGGAGCGCTCCATGGCTATTTCTAGTGTATGTGATAGGATTAGGGCTTGCGGTCAGCAGAGTTCCCACATCCCAGAGTTCATCCTGTATGTGGTTTAACTATCAGGTCATTCCGGGTGCTCCTAACCACCAGGTCATAACAGTACAGCTGGCCAAAAGTATTAATGCATCTCAATAGAGGGATAAGAGAACTTCTGAGACCATTTTTTTTTCTTTGCACTGTGTTTTGTCTTTCTTTTCCCCTAGACCTTTGGGTGGTTCAGGACACAGGTGTAGTTATGGACATTCAAGGTTTGTCCTCTTGTGTGGATCATCTCACTGCAAGAGTACAAAACATTCAAGATTTTGTGGTTCAGAATCCTATGTTAGAGCCTAGAATTCCTATTCCTGACTTTTTTTCTGGGGATAGATCTAGGTTCTTGAATTTCAAAAATAATTGTAAACTGTTTCTAGCTTTGAAATCCCGCTCCTCGGGTGACCCCGCTCAACAAGTAAAAATCATTATTTCTTTGTTACGTGGTGACCCTCAAGACTGGACATTTTCCCTTGCGCCAGAAGATCCGGCATTGCGTGATGTTGATGTGTTTTTTCTGGCGCTTGGATTGCTTTATGATGAACCAATTTCAGTGGATCAGGCAGAGAAAATCTTGCTGGCTTTGTGTCAGGGTCAGGATGAAGCGGAGGTGTACTGTCAGAGGTTTAGAAAGTGGTCTGTGCTTACTCAGTGGAATGAGTGTGCCCTGGCGGCAATTTTCAGAAAGGGTCTTTCTGAAGCCCTTAAGGATGTCATGGTGGGATTTCCCACACCTGCTGGTCTGAATGAGTCTATGTCTTTGGCCATTCAGATCGATCGGCGCATGCGTGAGCGCAAAGCTGTGCACCATCTGGCGGTGTTCTCTGAGCATAGGCCTGAGCCTATGCAGTGTGATAGGACTTTGACCAGAGCTGAACGGCAGGAACACAGACGTCGGAATGGGCTGTGTTTTTACTGTGGTGAATCCACTCATGCTATCTCCGATTGTCCTAAGCGCACTAAGCGGTTCGCTAGGTCTGCCACCATTGGTACGGTACAGTCTAAATTTCTTTTGTCCGTTACTCTGATTTGCTCTCTGTCATCCTTTTCTGTAATGGCATTTGTGGATTCAGGCGCTGCCCTGAATTTGATGGACTTGGAGTTTGCCAGGCGCTGTGGTTTTTTCTTGGAGCCCTTGCAGTATCCTATTCCATTGATAGGAATTGATGCTACGCCTTTGGCCAAGAATAAGCCTCAGTACTGGACTCAATTGACCATGTGCATGGCTCCTGCACATCAGGAGGATATTCGCTTTTTGGTCTTGCATAATCTGCATGATGTGGCCGTTTTGGGGTTGCCATGGCTACAGGTCCATAATCCAGTGTTGGATTGGAAATCTATGTCTGTGTCCAGCTGGAGTTGTCAGGGCGTACATGGTGATTTTCCATTGCTGTCAATTTCGCCTTTCACTCCTTCTGAAGTCCCTGAGTTTTTATCAGATTACCGGGATGTATTTGAAGAGCCCAGATCCGGTTCCCTACCTCCTCATAGGGATTGCGACTGTGCTATTAATTTGATTCCTGGTAGTAAGTTTCCTAAGGGCCGTCTGTTTAATTTATCTGTGCCAGAGCACGCCGCTATGCGGAGTTATATAAAGGAATCCTTGGAGAAGGGTCATATTCGTCCGTCGTCGTCACCATTAAGAGCAGGGTTCTTTTTTGTGGCCAAGAAGGATGGTTCTTTGAGACCTTGTATTGATTACCGCCTTCTTAATAAGATCACAGTCAAATTTCAGTATCCTTTGCCGCTGCTGTCTGATTTATTTGCTCGGATTAAGGGGGCTAGTTGGTTCACCAAGATAGATCTGCGTAGTGCGTATAATCTTGTGATGAATGGAAAACGGCATTTAATACGCCCGAGGGCCATTTTGAGTACCTGGTTATGCCATTCGGGCTTTCTAATGCTCCATCTGTGTTTCAGTCCTTTATGCATGACATCTTCCGAAAGTACCTGGATAGATTCATGATTGTATATTTGGATGACATTTTGGTCTTTTCGGATGATTGGGAGTCTCATGTGAAGCAGGTCAGAATGGTGTTCCAGGTCCTTCGTGCGAATTCCTTGTTTGTGAAGGGGTCAAAGTGTCTCTTTGGAGTTCAGAAGGTTTCATTTTTTCCCCTTCTACTATCGAGATGGACCCTGTTAAAGTTCAGGCCATTTACGATTGGACTCAGCCGACATCTGTGAAGAGCTTGCAGAAGTTTCTGGGCTTTGCTAATTTTTATCGTCGCTTCATCGCTAATTTTTCCAGTATTGCTAAACCGTTGACTGATTTGACCAAGAAAGGTGCTGATGTGGTCAATTGGTCCTCTGCGGCTGTAGAGGCTTTTCAGGAGTTGAAGCGACGATTTGCTTCTGCCCCTGTGTTGTGCCAGCCAGATGTTTCGCTCCCTTTTCAGGTTGAGGTTGATGCTTCTGAAATTGGAGCAGGGGCTGTGTTGTCGCAAAGAAATTCTGATGGCTCGGTGATGAAACCCTGTGCCTTCTTTTCTAGAAAATTCTCGCCTGCTGAGCGCAATTATGATGTGGGCAATCGGGAGTTGTTGGCCATGAAGTGGGCATTCGAGGAGTGGCGACATTGGCTTGAAGGAGCTAAACATCGCGTGGTGGTCTTGACTGATCACAAGAATTTAACTTATCTCGAGTCTGCCAAACAGTTGAATCCTAGACAGGCTCGATGGTCGCTCTTTTTCTCCCGTTTTGATTTTGTGGTTTCATACCTTCCGGGATCTAAGAATGTGAAGGCTGACGCCCTGTCAAGGAGTTTTGTGCCTGACTCTCCGGGTGTTCCGGAGCCGGCGGGTATTCTTAAAGAAGGGGTAATTTTGTCTGCCATTTCCCCTGATTTGCGGCGTGTGCTGCAAAAGTTTCAGGCTGATAGACCTGACCGTTGTCCTACGGAGAAACTGTTTGTCCCTGATAGATGGACTAGTAGAGTTATCTCTGAGATTCATTGTTCAGTGTTGGCTGGTCATCCTGGAATCTTTGGTACCAGAGATTTGGTGGCTAGATCCTTTTGGTGGCCTTCTTTGTCACGGGATGTGCGTTCTTTTGTGCAGTCCTGTGGGACTTGTGCTCGGGCTAAGCCCTGCTGTTCTCGTGCCAGTGGGTTGCTTTTGCCCTTGCCGATCCCAAAGAGGCCCTGGACGCATATTTCCATGGATTTTATTTCTGATCTCCCTGATTCTCAAAGGATGTCGGTCATTTGGGTGGTTTGTGATCGCTTCTCTAAGATGGTCCATTTGGTACCCTTACCTAAATTGCCTTCCTCCTCTGATTTGGTGCCATTGTTTTTCCAGCATGTGGTTCGTTTGCATGACATTCCAGAGAACATCGTCTCGGACAGGGGTTCCCAGTTTGTTTCGAGGATTTGGCGGTCCTTTTGCGCTAAGATGGGCATTGATTTGTCTTTTTGGCACTAATGGCCAAACCGAACGAACTAATCAGACTTTGGAGACATATCTGAGATGCTTTGTTTCTGCTGATCAGGATGATTGGGTGTCCTTCTTGCCTTTGGCTGAGTTCGTCCTTAATAATCGGGCCAGCTCGGCTACTTTAGTTTCTCCTTTTTTCTGTAATTCTGGTTTCCATCCTCGTTTCTCTTCAGGGCAGGTTGAGCCTTCGGACTGTCCTGGTGTGGATGCGGTGGTGGACAGGTTGCAGCTGATTTGGACTCATGTGGTGGACAATTTGACATTGTCCCAGGAGAAGGATCAACGTTTCGCTAACCGCCGGCGTTGTGTTGGTCCCCGACTTCGTGTTGGGGATTTGGATTGGTTGTCATCTCGTCACGTTCCTATGAAGGTTTCCTCTCCTAAGATTAAGCCTCGTTTCATTGGGCCATATAAGATTTCTGAAGTTCTTAATCCTGTGTCATTTCGTTTGGACCTTCCAGCTTCTTTTGCCATCCATAATGTGTTCCATAGGTCGTTGTTGCGGAGATACATGGCGCCTATGGTTCTCTCCGTTGATCCTCCTGCCCCGCTGTTGGTCGAGGGGGAGTTGGAGTATGTGGTGGAGAAGATTTTGGATTCTCGTGTTTCGAGACGGAAACTCCAGTACCTGGTCAAGTGGAAGGGTTATGGTCAGGAAGATAATTCCTGGGTTTTTGCCTCTGATGTTCATGCTGCCGATCTTGTTCGTGCCTTTCATTTGGTTCATCCTGGTCGGCCTGGGGGCTCTGGTGAGGGTTCGGTGACCCCTCCTCAAGGGGGGGGGGGTACTGTTGTGAATTCTGTTGTCAAGCTCCCTCCTGTGGTCGTGAATGGTACTTCGGCGAGTTCCATCTATGGGCTCCCTCTGGTGGCTATGAGTCAAGCTGCGGCTTCTGAGGTTCCTTACACAGGTGACGTGGTTTATCCTTTGGTTGGCTGTTCTATTTAACTCCTCTCAGATCGTTACTCCATGCCAGCTGTCAATGTTTTTGCATTTGTTCAGTTCGCTCCTGGATCTCTCTGGTGACCTGCCTTCTCCTGCAGAAGCTAAGTTCCTGATAGTCATTATTTGTTCACTGTTTTCTTGTCCAGCTGGTTATCATGATTTTGTCTTGCTAGCTGGAAGCTCTGGGATGCAGAGTGACCCCTTCCGCACCGTGAGTCGGTGCGGAGGTCTTTTTTGCACACTCTGCGTGGTCTTTTGTAGGTTTTTGTGCTGATCGCAAAGTTACCTTTCCTATCCTCTGTCTATTTAGTTAGTCTGGCCTCCCTTTGCTGAAACCTGTTTCATTTCTGCGTTTGTGACTTTCATCTTTACTCACAGTCAATATATGTGGGGGGCTTCCTTTACCTTTGGGGAATTTCTCTGAGGCAAGGTAGGCTTTATTTTCCTTCTCTAGGGCTAGATAGCCCTTAGGCTGTGACGAGGCGCCTAGGTCTGGTCAGGAGCGCTCCACGGCTATTTCTAGTGTGTGATAGGATTAGGGCTTGCGGTCAGCAGAGTTCCCACATCCCAGAGTTCGTCCTGTATGCGGTTTAACTATCAGGTCATTCCGGGTGCTCCTAACCACCAGGTCATAACACCTTTTGTGCTAAGATGGGCATTGATTTGTCTTTTTCTTCGGCTTTCCATCCTCAGACAAATGGCCAAACCGAACAAACTAATCAGACTTTAGAAACATATCTGAAATGCTTTATTTCTGCTGATCAGGATGATTGGGTGTCCTTCTTGCCTTTGGCTGAGTTCGCCCTTAAGAATCGGGCCAGCTCGGCTACTTTGGTTTCGCCTTTTTTCTGTAATTCTGGTTTCCATCCTCGTTTCTCTTCAGGGCAGGTTGAGCCTTCGGACTGTCCTGGTGTGGATTCTGTGGTGGACAGGTTGCAGCAAATTTGGACTCATGTAGTGGACAATTTGACATTGTCCCAGGAGAAGGCTCAACGTTTCACTAACCACCGGCGCTGTGTTGGTCCCCGACTTCGTGTTGGGGATTTGGTTTGGTTGTGGTCTCGTTATGTTCCTATGAAGGTTTCCTCTCCTAAGTTTAAGCCTCGTTTCACTGGTCCTTATAAGATTTCTGAAGTTCTCAATCCTGTGTCATTTCGTTTGGCCCTTCCAGCTTCTTTTGCCATCCATAATGTGTTCCATAGGTCGTTATTGCGGAGATACGTGGCGCCTATGGTTCCCTCCGTTGATCCTCCTGCCCCGGTGTTGGTGGAGGGGGAGTTGGAGTATGTGGTGGAGAAGATTTTGGATTCTCGTATTTCGAGACGGAAACTCCAGTACCTGGTCAAGTGGAAGGGTTATGGTCAGGAAGATAATTCCTGGGTTGTTGCCTCTGATGTTCATTGCTGCCTAGATATTCGTGCCTTTCATTTGGCTCGTCCTGATCGGCCTGGGGGTTCTGGTGAGGGTTCGGTGACCCCTCCTCAAGGGGGGGGGTACTGTTGTGAATTCTGTTATCGAACTCCCTCCTGTGGTCATGAATGGTACTTCGGCGAGTTCTGTCCATGGACTCCCTCTGGTGGCTGTGAGTGGAGCTGCTGGTTCTGAGGTTCCTTCCACAGGTGACTTAGTTTATTCTTAGGCTGGCTGCTCTATTTAACTCCACTCAGATCGTTACTCCATGCCAGCTGTCAATGTTCTTGTACTGGTTCAGTTCGCTCTTGGATCTTTCTGGTTACCTGTCTACTCCAGCAGAAGCTAAGTCCCTGCTAGTTAATTATTTGTTCATTGTTTTCTTGTCCAGCTTGCTATCATGATTTTGCCTTGCTAGCTGGAAGCTCTGGGATGCAGAGTGGCACCTCCGCACCGTGAGTCAGTGCGGGGGTCTTTTTGCACACTCTGCGTGGTCTTTTTGTAGTTTTTGTGCTGACCGCAAAGTTACCTTTCCTATCCTCTGTCTGTTTAGTAAGTCTGGCCTCCTTTGCTGAAACCTGTTTCATTTCTGTGTTTGTGACTTTCATCTTAACTCACAGTCAATATTTGTGGGGGGCTGCCTTTTCCTTTGGGGATTTTCTCTGAGGCAAGGTAGGTTTTGTTTTCTATCTCTAGGCTAGTTAGCTCTTAGGCTGTGAAGAGGCGTCTAGGCAGAGTTAGGTACGCTCCACGTCTATTTCTAGTGTGTGTGATAGGATTAGGGGTTGCGGTCAGCAGAGCTCCCACTTCCCAGAGTTTGTCCTGTGTTAGTTTAACCATCAGGTCGTTCCGGGTGCTCCTAACCACCAGGTCCATAACAGCGCGCGTTAAGCGCGTCATCGCACCCTCTGAACTGAACGTCACAGGCAGAGGACCCGGAAGACGGAGCGGCACGCAGCACTGGAACGGGACAGGTGAATATAGCATACTCAGCCTCCTGGCACGTCCCTGCTTCTCCGTTGGAGATCGTGGTGTGCGTTCAGTGCTTACGCATATCGCGATCTCCTGGGCTGCGTCACTCTGTGGGGTCCAGACTGCGCCGGCGCTTGCGCAGTCTATAAAGGTTTCGGAGAGAGTGATGCTCCCAGCGTTATATTATAGATGTACTCCCCATAGGCCTCCATATAGTATAAAGCACTCCTCATAGGTCTCCATATAGTATTATGCACCCCCCATAGGCAGACTCTATATTGTATAATACATTCCCCATAGGCAGACTCTATTTAGTAAAATCCCCATAGGCCTCCATATACAGTGGGCACAGAAAGTATTCAGACCCCTTTAAATTTTTCACTCTTTGTTTCATTGCAGCCATTTGGTAAATTCAAAAAAGTTCATTTTTTCACATTACTGTACACTCGGCACCCCATCTTGACTGAAAGAAAAACAAATTTAGTAATTTTTGCAAATTTAATAAAAAAGAAAAACTGAAATATCACATGGTCATAAGTATTCAGACCTTTTGCTCAGACACTCATATTTAAGTCACATGCTGTCCATTTTCTTGTGATCCTCATTGAGATTGTTCTACTCCTTCATTGGAATCAAGCTGTGTTTAATTAAACTGATGGGACTTGATTTGTAAAGGCGCACACCTGTCTATATAAGACCTCACAGTTCATGTCAGACCAAATGAGAATCATGAGGTCAAAGGAACTGGCCAAGGAGCTCAGAGACAGAATTGTGGCAAGGCACAGATCTGACCAAGGTTACAACAGAATTTCTGCAGTACTCAAGATTCCTAAAAGCACAGTGGCGTCCATAATCCTTAAATGGAAGAAGTTTGGGACCACCAGAAGTCTTTCTAGACCTGGCCGCCCAGGCAAACTGAGCAATCGTGGGAGAAGAGCCTTGGTGAGAGAGGTAAAGAAAAACTCCCAAGATCACTGTGGCTGAGCTCCAGAGATGCAGTAGGGAGATGGGAGTAAGTTCCGCAAAGTCTTCTATCACTG
Organism: Ranitomeya imitator; assembly: GCF_032444005.1. NCBI lineage: Eukaryota > Metazoa > Chordata > Amphibia > Anura > Dendrobatidae > Ranitomeya > Ranitomeya imitator. The sequence goes on along the minus strand of NC_091286.1, from coordinate 449,849,869 downwards.
CAGCCCTCCACCAGTCTTTGCCTTTATGGCAGCGTGGCCTGACGGAAGCCTCTCCTCAGTGCAAGACATATGAAAGCCCACATAGAATTTGCTAAAGGAAACACATGAATGACTCCCAGACTATGAGAAATAAGATTCTCTGGTCTGATGAGATGAGGCTAGACATTTTTGGTGATAGTTCTAAGCAGTATGTGGACAAAACCAGTCACTGCTCATCAACTGCCCAATACAATCCCAACAGTGAAATATGGTGATAGCAGCATCATGCTATGGGGTGTTTTTCAGCTGCAGGGATAAGACGACTGGTTGACATTGAAGAAAACGAATGCTGCCAAGTACAGAGATATCCTGGGTGAAAATCTCTTCCAGAGTGCTCTGGACCTCAGACTTGGCTGAAGGTTCACCTTCCAACAAGACAATGACCCTAAGCACACAGCTAAAATAACAAAGGAGTGGCTTAAGAACAACTCTGTGACCATTCTTGACTTGACCTAAACCCAATTGAGCATCTCTGGAGAGACCTGAAAATGGCTGTTCACCAACGTTCACCATACAACCAGATGGAACTGGAGAGGATCTGCCTTCATTTTTCCAAACTAAATTACCCCAAGTGTAATAACCTGTCTTGGTATTGCAGACCCCACAATACTCTGATAACCTTGGTCGCGCTTCTCTACACAGGAGACCAGAACTGTACACATTATTCTAAGCGTGGTTGCACTAGTGACTAGTTACAGTAGCGTAGCTCTGGGTGGGCCCCTTCTGAACGCGGGGTCCGGAGCGACCACCCCCTCTGCTTCCCCGGTAGCTACGCTACTGCCACCACACTTTGAAATTAATCTGTAATTTTATCTTACCATTCTGAACAATTTTTTTGCAGTGTAACAAGGAGTATTATTCTACAGAAAGATGCCACTTCTATTAGGGAAAACCATTGCCAAGGAGGTGTGTACGTGGCCTACTACAATGTTAAGGCACGTTTTATGTGTAAAAGTAACAGCCGCATGAATATGAAGACCCGAGATTTCCCAGCTGATCACTGCCTAAACCATCACACTGACCCCGCCAGCTAGCTTTTTTTTTCACCTATCTCATCCTGAGGACATTTCTTATTCATATGAACATGGCACCCGGCCATGTTCTCCTATTGGTCCATAGTCTGGTTCTGATGCACATATGCCCTTTGTAGGTGCCTTTGGTGGCTAACAGGGCTCAGTATGGGCTCTGTAATCCATCTACTGCTATACAGCCTTATTTGCAGCAAGGTTTTCCTATATTTGCCAGCATTAAAGACCTTGTATGCCTTTGCACAGAATGTTTAATATGTTTTTCATTGTTCATTTGCTTGATAAATGGAAAGTAAATTTGCCATTCAGCTACTGGAGAGTGTCTGTAAGTCGTGTATCTAGCTGAGTGGCTCCCAAAAACGCTCATTATTTCTGGCAGCTCTCTTTGCCCACCTCCCCCAATCTTCTCAGAGTTAGTCCCCAACCATGTTTCACAGGGATGTGCTACTACTTTTTTTGCACATAGAACATGTACCACTTGGAGTGAGACATGACTGAATTTGATCCAATTATCAGATCAAAATCATCCATTGAAAATCAATGGCCCATAAAATAGCCCATAAAAGCATAGAGTACATGCATGCCAATCATGTGCTCTGTTTTTCACTGTGTAATGGGTAGAAAAAGATTTTTTTGTATATAGAAAAATGGACAAATTGTTTTACCAGTGTGATCAGTTTACAATATCCAGTCTTTATCTACTACGATGAAGAATCAGATTAATAATAATCTTTATTTTTATATAGCGCTAACATATTCCGCAGCGCTTTACAGTTTTTGCACACATTATCATCTTTATCATCATTTAATATGCTCATTACACATATTACACATTACACATTTACATATTACACATTACACATTTAATATGCTCATTACACATTATCACATTATCATCATTTAATATGCTCAATTCTTTTGTTCATAGAGGACAGTGTTCCCTCAAACTGTGAGAAAGATTCAATTTTGATGGTGCTCAGGAGGCACAAAAAAACTTTGTAGAAAAAATCCAGCTCACCGCAGTAGAGTCCACGGGCCATGCATGGAAAGAAGTTCATGTTAGCTGCAAACGAGCAGAGGGAAGAGGGAAGGTATCCAGCAAACCTCTTTGTGGACTTCAATATAGGTAACAATATTTGCTGAACATTTTACTTTATGCCACAACTGGGCAGCACACAGTCACCTTTGCCACCATTCTTCACGTTTAGAACATCATTTGTTAACTCACTCATTCCCTGAGCGTGTTCTCTTCTGGTGCCATCTCCCAACTCTATAATGAAGCTAATCTACCATTCACTACCCCCTACTGTTCCTCCAGAGAGGAACTATGATTAAGTTTATTTTGAAACGTGTAAGGCCATGAGTTTCCCAGGTTACTTGCCTTTTTTCTAAACGATTGATTTTATAACATAACTAGATAGAGGGTGGTGATGTCCCGATGGAGCAGGCTTTGCAGCACTGAGAATCTCTTAAGTGTAAATCTTGAGGTTTAAGTCAAGGCCATAAAGCAAGGTGAAAGTAGTTGAGTTTAAACTTCCACCAATTCAGAGGCTGCTGGCATGCGCGTCACAGCATCTGTCAAACAATGACATGCTGTGACGCAGTTCATAAATAAACATAGATCAACTGCGCATGCGCTCCCTGAGTTTACGCATGCGCAGTTAATGTGCCCGGCCACCATCATCTGCCTCTACAAAGATGACTGCCTGATTTACTGCGCCTGCACAGTGAATCATTTTCCTATGGCTGCCCGGCAGGGAGGGTGCCCCGGTGGTCAGGATCGTACCGGCGGCCCGGAACCCAGCGGCGGTCTGGATCTCAGCGGTGGTCTGGATTCGAGCGGAGGTTGGGATCCCAACGGCGGCCTGGATCCCAGCAGTGGGGAGGAGTCCTTGCAGCATGGGGTTCTTGCGGTGGGGGAGTCCCAGCAGTGGGGGGTCCGGCGATGACCCACTGGTGGTACTGCGCAAGGGCCTGGTACCACCAGAGGGTGCCATATTGGAATACCCATCACTCCAGTATGGCGATAAGTGTACTTCCGGTGCAGCGCGGTGGATTGTGGGATTCGAGGTCATCCAGACGAAAGTGGATGACAGACAATTTAAGGTAATTATATACATAGATTTTAACCGTGGTATACATTAACGATTTTTGATTTTAAATACCGTAATTAATCACCGATGAACCTGTTGGTGGATACCTTTTCTTCTTTGATACTGCTCAGGAGGCACAGTAGGGGGTTGTGAATGGTAGATTAGCTTCACTATAGAGGTTAGAGATGGCAACAGGAGAGAATGCGCTCAAGGAATCAGCGAGTTAACAAATGATGTAGTAAACATGAAGGATGGCGGTAAACGTGGCTGTGCGCTGTCCAGTTGCAGCATTAAGTGCAATATTCAGCAAATAATGGTACCTATATTGAAGTCCAAAATGGTTTCAGCTCCGGACAGGGGCCATCGTGATTGTGAGGTGATTTGCCATAACCTAACAAACGCTCCTGCCGTTTCCCCAAACTGTGGCTCCAGCTGCTGCAAAACTATAACTCCCAAAATGACCTGACATCCAAAGACTGTCGGGGCATGATGGGAGTGCTCGTTTTGAAACTGCTAGAATGCCACAGGTTGGGGACCTCTAATCTAAGGCCTCTTTCACACTTCATTCATTTTGTTTCAGTCAAAATCTGTTGTTTTGTGAAAAAAGCAGATCCAGCGAATTTGCCCGCTGGATCCGTCTTTTTCTCATAGACTTTTATTAGTTACGGATTACGGCAGATGGCCTCACGTTTCGTTCGTCGTGCTCTGGATCCATCGGAATTTGTTTATCCGTCCTCTGGAGAGGACGGACAAAGTAACGTTTTTTGTCTTCGTCGAAAAGTCAGACAGCGACGGATCCAGCGGCATCCGTCGTTGGCTGGAATGGAAGCCTATGGGCGCAGGATCCGTCGCTGTCCGTCAAATGAAGGAATCTAGTGACAGATTCCGTTTTTTTACACTGAGCATGCTCTAAATCTGTATTTAGTAGCCAATTGGCCAGACAGCCCCAAATCTATATAAACCTGCCATGTGGCTTCATTCTTCAATGTGCCAGCAAGAAGCACACAAGCAAGAAGCCTGCCAGCAACCTGCCTGATGGATAGATGCATAGATGGTCACAATATTTGCTAGAACTCCTTCCATTTCTGCCACTTGCTCTACAACCTCTCAAAGATGGGGTGTTAAAACACTCAATATATAGGTTCCCATTATTTTCCAGTAGCCAGTCACACTTGGGAGCCTCCCATTTGGAGATATGAAAAACGGATCCGTCGAAAAAACAGAAGAAACAGATGGAGAAAACGGATGCAATGGATCCGTTGTTTACGTTTTTCACTATTTTTGACGGATCCCTTGCGATGACGGATTTTGACTGACGACAGAAGACTGAAGTGTGAAAGGCGCCTAAGAGATAAGCTGCACTCTCTGGCAGTGTCACTACACCTTTACATTTGTTAAAATATATTCAAGTTTATTAAAAGCTTTCTATTTGCCAAAAATAGGGTGCACAGCTATTCTGATTCTAGCCACTATCTACTTCCAAGAAGAAATTCAACCAGAAATGTTAACAGAAGCATCTTATTTGGACAGCCCTGTAGATGTATAGTATATCTCTCAAAGTCTCTCTGCAACCACCAACTCCAAATAGTGTCCATTCTATATTTGAGGTAAAGCCAATGTCCCTGCATATTAAAAAAAGTAATAAATGTCGTCATTATAATGTCACGACTCACCTGTCGGGTGAAGGACCAGGGGCTTCTTCTCTGTCGCTATCACTAGGGGGCACCCTAGCTTGCCCTATTCCCAGGGATACTTCTGAAGGTGAAGATGCCGGGGTCAATACCCTTGCTTTATCTTCTGAATCAGCCCTCCATCTGTTCCCTTCCCCCACCCAGGGAAGAGGGGAGCTGCCGTGCACCACAGTACACCAACCCGACAAACAAAGCAACACGAACAAGCTGCAACTGAAAATACCAGGCATACAAATATTCACTCACATATATCAGAGGAATTCACCAGGGAGTGAAGGATGGGGAAAAGAACAAAATAAGAGGGGGGAAGGGAATGATCACACTTACAAACCCAAGCAACAGTCACAGATAACTTCTCCAAACTCCTTCTCCAAACCTCCTTCTCCAAACCTCCTCCAAGCCATGCAGCATACCCTAGCTCTGACATGTTTTTGAATCAGGACACATATTATATATGGAATAGGAGTGGCTTAACATGCTCAGCTCAGAGCCTAGACTCCCAGAGATCCCAACATGAGCTATAAACCCCTGATCTGCCAAAATAAATAAAGAAATAAACAACATTTAAAAAGAAGGTGAAGTGCTTCTTTTTAGTGCAGGAGTAGGAGCAATCAGATACTGCGATCTTCTGGCTCCTCTCTGTTGTGGTTACCCTGTGACACATAAAGGGTATAGACAGATAGATAGATAGATAGATAGATAGATAGATAGATAGATAGATAGATAGATAGATAGATAGATAGAGAGATAGAGAGAGAGATAGATAGATAGATAGATAGGTACGTAGGTACAGTGGGGGAAATAAGTATTAGATCCCATGCTGATTTTGTAAGTTTGCCCACTGACAAAGACATGAACATTCTATAATTTTAACTGTAGGTTAATTTTAACATTGAGAGATAGAATATTAAAAAATAAAATCCAGAAAATCACATTGTATAAATTATATAAATGTATTTGCATTTTGCAGTGAGAAATAAGTATTGATCCCTCTGGCAAACAAGACTAAATACCAACCCTTGTTGGTAAGCACAGCAGTCAAACGTTTTTTGTAGTTGATGATGAGGTTTGCACACATGTCAGGAGGAATTTTGGTCCACTCCTCTTTGCAGATCATCTCTAAATCATTAAGATTTTGAGGCTGTCACTTGGCAACTTGGATCTTCAACTCCCTCCATAAGTTTTCTATGGGATTAAGGTCTGGAGACTGGCTAGGCCACTCCATGAGCTTAATGTGCTTCTTTTTGATTCACTATTTGTTGCCTTGGCTGTATGTTTTGGGCCATTGTTGTGCTGGAAGACCCAGCCATGACCCATTTTTAATGTCCTGGCGGAGGGAAGGAGGTTGTCACTTCGGATTTTACGGTACATGGCTCCATCCATTTTCCAATTGATGCGGTGAAGTAGTCCTGTGCCCTCAGCAGAGAAATACCCCCAAAACATAATGGTTCCACCTCCATGCTTGACAGTGGGGACAGTGTTCTTTGGGTCATAGGCAGCATTTCTCTTCCTCCAAACACAGCGAGTTGAGTTAATGCCAAAGACCTCAATTTTTGTCTCATATGACCACAGCACCTTCTCCCAATCACTCACAGAATCATCCACGTGTTCATTGGCAAACTTCAGACGGGCCTGTACATGTGCATTCTTGAGCAGGGGGGCCTCGTGAGCACTGCAGGATTTTAAACCTTTACGGCGTAATGTGTTACCAATGGTTTTCTTGGTGACTGTGGTCCCAGCTACCTTGAGATCATTAACAAGTTTCCCCGTGTAATTTTAGGCTGATCTCTCACCTTCCTCATGATCTTGGATACATGAGGTGAGATTTTGCATGGTGCCCCAGATCGATGTTGATTGACAGTCATTTTGTATTTCTTCCATTTTCTTACTATTGCACCAACAGTTGTCTCCTTCTCACCCAGCATATTACTTATGGTTTTGTAGCTCATTCCAGATTTGTGCAGGTCTATGACCTTGTCCCTGACATCATGATAAAGCTCTTTGGTCTTGCCCATGTTGTAGAGGTTAGAGTCTGACTGATTAATTGAGTCTGTGGACAGGAGTCTTTTATAAAGGTGGCTATGTAAGACAGCTGTCTTTAATGCAGGTAATGAGCCAGAACTCTTAATGGTTAGTAGAGGATCAAATACTTATTTCTCAGTGCAAAATGCAAATAAATCTATATAATTTATACAATGTGATTTTCTGGATTTTATTTTTGATATTCTGTCTCTCAATGTTAAAATTAACCTACCCGTAAAATTATAGACTGTTCATGTCTTTGTCAGTGGGCAAACTTTCAAAATTAGCAAGGGATCAAATACTTATTTCCCCCAATGTACATAGATAGATTTTGAAGTGTTCAGGTGACATCACGCCGCCTATATCTTCACAATATTACAGCTTTGCTTTATGAAATGAACTATGCTTTTTAAGAGCTACATTTGTTATCTAAAAATGATTCAATATTAAAAAACAAATAAAAGTCTTATTGAAGAATCAAATGTATCAAATAAGATATTTACTGGCAATTTACAGTTCTCTTATTGCTTTTATGTTTTTTATTTAGTAGCCTGGACTGTATAGTATCTATAATATAACGCTGGGAGCGTCACTCTGTACAAAGCCTTTATAGACTGCGCTGGCGCAAGCGCCGGCGCAGTCTGGGCCTCACAGAGTGACGCTCCCGGGAGATCGCGGTATGCGTTCACACTGAACGCACACCGCGATCTCCAACAGAGAAGCAGGGACCGCCAGGAGGGTAAGTATCGGCCATATTCACCTGTCCTGCGTTCCACCGCTGAGCGCCGCCATCTTCCCGGCCTTCGGCCTGTGACCTTCAGTTCAGAGGGCGCGATGACGCGCTTAATGCGCGCCGCCGCCGCCCTCTGACTGAACAGTCACAGCCAGGAGACCGAGAAGATGGCGGCCCCCAGCGGTGGAACGCAGGACAGGTGAATATAGTAAGTGCTGGGGGGCCTGAGCTGGCGGCGATACCGGCACCTGACCTCCACAGCGCGCCGGTGTCCCCGCCTGCTCAGGCCCCCGGTTGGGTGCAGCACATGACCCGATGGGGACGCAGGATGGGTGCAGCACATACCAGGATGGGGACGCAGGATGAGTGCAGCACATGACAGGATGGGGACGCAGGATGGGGACGCAGAATGGGTGCAGCACATGACAGGATGGGGGCGCGGGATGGGTGCAGCACATGACAGGATGGGGACGCAGGATGGGTGCAGCACATGACAGGATGGGACGCAGGATGGGTGCAGCACATGACAGGATGGGGACGCAGGATGGGTGCAGCACATACCAGGATGGGGACGCAGGATGGGTGCAGCACATGACAGGATGGGGGCGCAGGATGGGTGCAGCACATGACAGGATGGGGACGCAGGATGGGTGCAGCACATGACAGGATGGGGACGCAGGATGGGTGCAGCACATGACAGGATGGGGACGCAGGATGGGGACGCAGGATGGGTGCAGCACATACCAGGATGGGGATGCAGGATGGGTGCAGCACATGACAGGATGGGGACGCAGGATGGGGACGCAGGATGGGTGCAGCACATACCAGGATGGGTGCAGCACATGACAGGATGGGGGCGCAGGATGGGTGCAGCACATAACAGGATGGGGACGCAGGATGGGTGCAGCACATGACAGGATGGGGACGCAGGATGGGTGCAGCACATGACAGGATGGGGACGCAGGATGGGTGCAGCACATACCAGGATGGGGACACAGGATGGGTGCAGCACATGACAGGATGGGGATGCAGGATGGGGACGCAGGATGGGTGCAGCACATGACAGGATGGGGACGCAGGATGGGTGCAGCACATGACAGGATGGGGACGCAGGATGGGGACGCAGGATGGGTGCAGCACATACCAGGATGGGGACGCAGGATGAGTGCAGCACATGACAGGATGGGGGCGCAGGATGGATGCAGCACATGACAGGATGGGGACGCAGGATGGGTGCAGCACATGACAGGATGGGGACGCAGGATGGGTGCAGCACATGACAGGATGGGTATGCAGGATGGGGACGCAGGATGGGTGCAGCACATACCAGGATGGGGACGCAGGATGGGTGCAGCACATGACAGGATGGGTGCAGCACATGACAGGATGGGGGCGCAGGATGGGTGCAGCACATGACAGGATGGGGACGCAGGATGGGTGCAGCACATGACAGGATGGGGATGCAGGATGGGGACGCAGGATGGGTGCAGCACATACCAGGATGGGGACGCAGGATGAGTGCAGCACATGACAGGATGGGGGCGCAGGATGGGTGCAGCACATGACAGGATGGGGACGCAGGATGGGTGCAGCACATGACAGGATGGGGACGCAGGATGGGTGCAGCACATGACAGGATGGGGACGCAGGATGGGGACGCAGGATGGGTGCAGCACATACCAGGATGGGGACGCAGGATGAGTGCAGCACATGACAGGATGGGGGCGCAGGATGGATGCAGCACATGACAGGATGGGGATGCAGGATGGGTGCAGCACATGACAGGATGGGGACGCAGGATGGGTGCAGCACATGACAGGATGTGGACGCAGGATGGGTGCAGCACATAACAGGATGGGGACGCAGGATGGGTGCAGCACATACCAGGATGGGGATGCAGGATGGGTGCAGCACATGACAGGATGGGGGCGCAGGATGGGTGCAGCACATGACAGGATGGGGACGCAGGATGGGTGCAGCACATGACAGGATGGGGACGCAGGATGGGTGCAGCACATGACAGGATGGGGGCGCAGGATGGGTGCAGCACATGACAGGATGGGGACGCAGGATGGGTGCAGCACATGACAGGATGGGGACGCAGGATGGGTGCAGCACATGACAGCATGGGGACGCAGGATGGGGACGCAGGATGGGTGCAGCACATACCAGGATGGGGACGCAGGATGAGTGCAGCACATGACAGGATGGGGGCGCAGGATGGATGCAGCACATGACAGGATGGGGACGCAGGATGGGTGCAGCACATGACAGGATGGGGACGCAGGATGGGTGCAGCACATGACAGGATGGGGATGCAGGATGGGGACGCAGGATGGGTGCAGCACATACCAGGATGGGGACGCAGGATGGGTGCAGCACATGACAGGATGGGGACGCAGGATGGGGACGCAGGATGGGTGCAGCACATACCAGGATGGGTGCAGCACATGACATGATGGGGGCGCAGGATGGGTGCAGCACATGACAGGATGGGGACGCAGGATGGGTGCAGCACATGACAGGATGGGGATGCAGGATGGGGACGCAGGATGGGTGCAGCACATACCAGGATGGGGACGCAGGATGAGTGCAGCACATGACAGGATGGGGCGCAGGATGGGTGCAGCACATGACAGGATGGGGACGCAGGATGGGTGCAGCACATGACAGGATGGGGACGCAGGATGGGTGCAGCACATGACAGGATGGGGATGCAGGATGGAGACGCAGGATGGGTGCAGCACATACCAGGATGGGGACGCAGGATGAGTGCAGCACATGACAGGATGGGGGCGCAGGATGGATGCAGCACATGACAGGATGGGGACGCAGGATGGGTGCAGCATATACCAGGATGGTGACGCAGGATGGGTGCAGCACATACCAGGATGGGGACGCAGGATGAGTGCAGCACATGACAGGATGGGGGCGCAGGATGGGTGCAGCACATGACAGGATGGGGACGCAGGATGGGTGCAGCACATGACAGGATGGGGACGCAGGATGAGTGCAGCACATGACAGGATGGGGCGCAGGATGGGTGCAGCACATGACAGGATGGGGACGCAGGATGGGTGCAGCACATGACAGGATGGGGACGCAGGATGGGTGCAGCACATGACAGGATGGGGACGCAGGATGGGGACGCAGGATGGGTGCAGCACATACCAGGATGGGGACGCAGGATGGGTGCAGCACATGACAGGATGGGGACGCAGGATGGGTGCAGCACATAACAGGATGGGGACGCAGGATGGGTGCAGCACATACCAGGATGGGGATGCAGGATGGGTGCAGCACATGACAGGATGGGGGCGCAGGATGGGTGCAGCACATGACAGGATGGGGACGCAGGATGGGTGCAGCACATGACAGGATGGGGACGCAGGATGGGTGCAGCACATACCAGGATGGGGACGCAGGATGGGTGCAGCACATGACAGGATGGTCCCGCAGGATGGGGACGCAGGATGGGTGCAGCACATACCAGGATGGGGATGCAGGATGGGTGCAGCACATGACAGGATGGTCCCGCAGGATGGGGACGCAGGATGGGTGCAGCACATACCAGGATGGGTGCAGCACATGACAGGATGGGGGTGCAGGATGGGTGCAGCACATGACAGGATGGGGACACAGGATGGGGACGCAGGATGGGTGCAGCACATATCAGGATGGGTGCAGCACATGACAGGATGGGGACGCAGGATGGGTGCAGCACATGACAGGATGGGGACGCAGGATGGGTGCAGCACATGACAGGATGGGGAAGCAGGATGGGTGCAGCACATGACAGGATGGGGACACAGGATGGGGACGCAGGATGGGTGCAGCACATACCAGGATGGGTGCAGCACATGACAGGATGGGGGTGCAGGATGGGTGCAGCACATGACAGGATGGGGACACAGGATGGGGACGCAGGATGGGTGCAGCACATATCAGGATGGGTGCAGCACATGACAGGATGGGGACGCAGGATGGGTGCAGCACATGACAGGATGGGGACGCAGGATGGGTGCAGCACATGACAGGATGGGGAAGCAGGATGGGTGCAGCACATGACAGGATGGGGACACAGGATGGGGACGCAGGATGGGTGCAGCACATACCAGGATGGGGACGCAAGATGGGTGCAGCACATACCAGGATGGGGACGCAGGATGAGTGCAGCACATGACAGGATGGGGGCGCAGGATGGGTGCAGCACATGACAGGATGGGGACGCAGGATGGGTGCAGCACATGACAGGATGGGGACGCAGGATGGGTGCAGCACATGACAGGATGGGGACGCAGGATGGGTGCAGCACATGACAGGATGGGGAAGCAGGATGGGTGCAGCACATGACAGGATGGGGACGCAGGATGGGGACACAGGATGGGTGCAGCACATACCAGGATGGTGACGCAGGATGGGTGCAGCACATACCAGGATGGGGACGCAGGATGAGTGCAGCACATGACAGGATGGGGGCGCAGGATGGGTGCAGCACATGACAGGATGGGGACGCAGGATGGGTGCAGCACATGACAGGATGGGGATGCAGGATGAGTGCAGCACATGACAGGATGGGGCGCAGGATGGGTGCAGCACATGACAGGATGGGGACGCAGGATGGGTGCAGCACATGACAGGATGGGGACGCAGGATGGGTGCAGCACATGACAGGATGGGGACGCAGGATGGGGACGCAGGATGGGTGCAGCACATACCAGGATGGGGACGCAGGATGGGTGCAGCACATGACAGGATGGGGGCGCAGGATGGGTGCAGCACATGACAGGATGGGGACGCAGGATTGGGACGCAGGATGGGTGCAGCACATGACAGGATGGGGATGCAGGATGGAGCAGCACATGACAGGATGGGGATGCAGGATGGGTGCAGCACATGACAGGATGGGGACGCAGGATGGGTGCAGCACATGACAGGATGGGGACGCAGGATGGAGCAGCACATGGCAGGATGGAGACCATATACCAATGTATAAATGCTCGCCACTCGGGCGTAGAACGGGTTCAATAGCTAGTATTATATATTGCACTGAGCTTTCCAACTTCCTTGTATATGAAAGTGTAAGGGACTTTGCATAGGTTGTAGATTTGTTGCTTTTCTTCTGCAGATATGTCACAAAACCTGTAGGGCTTCCTGATGCCAGCAAAGTGACTGAGAATCCTGAAGTCTCGTACACACGTTGCTTATTTGTGACTTGCAGATTTGGTGCAGATTTAATTCGGCAGGATGTCAATACTTTTTTGCTGCAGTTTTGACTCATACTAATGAGTGGGGAAAAATGTGCACCAAAAACATACATTTTTGCTGCTGCGTTTTTCTTGCCAAGAAATGCTGAAATAGTGCCAAAATTTCTGCACCAAATACTTAACGTGTGCACGTGCCCTGTGAGACCTCCATTGATTGCTAAAATGAAGGGGCAGAGGTGCTCAGCTGGGCTTTATTCTCCTCTGACACTGAAGAAGGGCTCATAGACTGTCTACAAGAGAAGCTGATGGCTTTTATGTTTCAGTAGTAGATAGGGGTCTCACCACCTGTTTCTCACGAATCAAAACTTCTTCTATGTCCTTAACTTAGAAAACCGATACAACAAAAAATGTGCAAGGACAAGTGTAGCTGCAAATACTAATATTTTTATTATATAGATCAAAAAGCAAGTATATATCCAACATAACAGACGCAAACATAACTGGTCACAAAGGAAATCCCCAAAGTATGGCGGCACCAATCAATATCCAATAACTATAAAGACCAATGTATGCAAAGAGTATATACAAATATGTATACGTAAATCATTCAAATAGCAAGTAAAAAAGTTTGTTCAAGCATTAAAGTGATATCATGGTACAGATTGGAGTTCCCGCAAATATAATTCCCTTTAGATTAAGTCAAATAAGATGCAGATAGAGCATTAAATAATGTAGACATAATGAGGCTCACCCAGCATAGTTCACCTCTATCTACCTGCCTGTTCGGCAAAGCACTGATCTCTGCTGGCAAACTGCTCCTCACCATGATTCTGCTGCTTCATTTGACCTCATGTCTACAGAGCAGCTCTTACTCTTCTGGCCTGTTGTGTCGACGGGGCATCACTGCTGATGTTATATTGATTGACAGCTGGCTCCCTGCAATTAAGCAGCGGAAAGCCAGGTGTCAATCAGCATGACATCACCAAAGCACCCCATCAACAGAGCAGGACAAATAAGTAGAAGCTGCTCTCTTGACGTGATGTCACATGAAGCCACAGAGTTTGCTGCAGGACTGGTCTGTGACTGCTCTGAGCTGGCTGAGATTGGCACCAGTCGGAACAGTTAGATGTCATGGCGACAGTGATCCGACTGTTAAACTTCGGGGAGCCTGCTGTCAATCAGCACGACATCGACAGTGATGGCTTGTCGACTGAGGAGACCAGAAGATTAAGATCTGCTCTACTGACGTGAGGTTAAATGAAGTAGCAGATTTGCCAGCAGGAGAAGTCCTTGTACACTCTGAGCCGGTAAAGATCAGTGCTTTATAGAGCAGGCCACTAGTTAGCAGCTACATGCCAGTAAGATCTTAGCTACATCATAAAAAATAAGGAAAGTCTCAGATAAATCTTTCAATCTCATTGAACTATTGCATACAAAATGATTGGGAATGAATCATCTACAATATATTTTATGCTTATTACTTTTATAGTGTGTGTGCATGTGTGTGTTCTTTCTGTGCGAGTCTGGGTTATAGGTAGGGCACAATAGACAGACGCTTGAGGATGCCAATATCTCTGAAGCCCTTTTCTAAAATTGTCATCTACATTTATTTGTAACCTTGCATGTGATAATTACTGAAAAGTGATCTTTAAAGAACAAGAAGTGTCAGCTTATTATAAGGCTCAGTGGCCAGAGTGCAAGTGCAGGATTTCAGAATTACAGCATACACCGCAAAACTTTTAAAAAAAGTTTACATTTTCTGATGATTTAACTTTTTCACAACAATGTTGATTCAGCTCCAAATTTTACATTTTCACAAGGGTAACAGGAGAAAATAGACCATACAATTTGTTGCGCGATTTCTCCTGAGTACGCCGATACACCATATGTGGAGGAAAACTACTGTTTGGGTGCACGGCAGGGCTCAGAAGGTAAGGAGTGCCAATTGAATTCTGGAGCACAATTTTGGCTGGAATAGATTGCTGATGCAATGTCACATTTGAAGAGCCCCTGACATGCCAAAACAGCAGAAACCCTGACCCCATTTTGGAAATTACACCTCTTGAGGAATTTATCTAGGGGTGCAGTGAGCATTTTTAACCCTCGGGCGATTTATTAAATTGTATAACATTGGCCTCCCGGGGGGAGCGCAGCTGATGGCGGCCAGGTATCAGATGATTATCACATCTGACATCCGGCACTATGTCACTATGCACTGAGACCCTTTGAACAACGCAATGTGATCACTTTGTTACGAGTGTCTCCTCCTGTCTCCTCCCTGCAGGCCCTGGATCCAAGATGGCCGAGGGGGTCCTTCTGGGTCCTGCAGGGAGGTGGCTTGCAAACGCCTGCTGAGAACAGGCGCCGGCAAGCCTCTTGCACTGCCTGTCAGTTCGCTGATCTGACACAGTGCTTTTCAAAGTTCACTATACAGTTCACTATACAGTGACGTCCCACCCTGGGACAAAGTAAAAAAGTAAAAAAAAGATATATTAACGTGTAAAAAAAAAATCCTAAATAAAGAAAAAAATATATATATTGTTCCAATAAATACTTTCTTTATGTAAATAAAAAAACAAACAATAAAAGTACACATATTTAGTATCGCCACGTCTATAACAACCCGACCTATAAAACTATCCCATTAGTTAACCCTTTCAGTGAACGCCGTAAAAAAAAACAGACAAAAAACAATGCTTTATCATCATACTGCCGAACAAAAAGACGGATATAAATAAACATGGTACCGCTGAAAACGTCATCTTGTCCTGCAAAAAACGAGCTGCCATACAACATCATCAGCGAAAAAATAAAAAAGTTATAGCCCTCAGAATAAAGCGATGCAAAACTAATTATTTTTTCTATAAAATAGTTTTTATTGTATAAAAGCGCCAAAACATTAAAAAATTATATAAATGAGGTGTCGCTGTAATCGTACTGACCCAAAGAATAAAAATGCTTTATCAATTTTACCAGACGCAGAACGGTATAAACGCCCCCCCCCAAAAGAAATTCATGAATTGAAAGTTTTTGTTCATTCTGCCTAACCAAAATCAGAATAAAAAGCGATCAAATCATGTCATGTGCCCGAAAATGGTACCAATAAAAATGTCAATTCGTCCTGCAAAAAATAAGACCTCACATGACTCTGTGGACCAAAATATGGAAAAATTATAGCTCCCAAAATGTGGCAACGTAACACTATGTTTTGCAATAAAAAGCGTCTTTTAGTGTGTGACAGCTGCCAAACATAAAAACCCACTATAAAAACCCTCTATAAATAGTAAATAAAACTCCCCTTTATCAAAGCCTTAGTTAGGGAAGAATAATAAAATAAAAAAATGTATTTATTTCCATTTTTCCATTAGGGTTAGGGTTGGGGCTAAAGTTAGGGTTAGGGTTGGGGCTAGAGTTAGGGTTAGGGTTGGGGCTAAAGTTAGGGTTGGGGCTAAACTTAGGGTTAGGGTTGGGGCTAAAGTTAGGGTTGGGGCTAAAGTTAGGGTTGGGGCTAGAGTTGGGGTTAGGGTTTGGATTATGTTTATGGTTGGGATAGGGGTGTGTCAGCGTTAGGTGTGTGGTTATGGTTATGGTTAGGGTTGGGATTAAGGTTAGGGGTGTGTTGGGGTTAGGGGTGGGTTGCGATTAGGGTAAGTGGTGTGTTGGGGTTAGGGGTTGGAGATAGAATTGGGGGGTTTCCACTGTTTAGGCACATCAGGGGCTTTGCAAACGCAACATGACGTCCGATCTCAATTCCATCCAATTCTGCGTTGCAAAAGTAAAACGGTGCTCCTTCCCTTCCGAGCTCTGCCGTGCGCCCAAACAGTGGTTTATCCCCACATATGGGGTATCAGCGTACTCAGGACAAATTGCACAACAACTTTTGTGGTCCAATTTCTCCCTTGGGAAAATAAAAATTTGGGGGCTACAAAATAATTTTTGTGAGAAAAAAATTATTTTTTATTTTCACAGCTCTGCATTATAAACTTTAGTGAAACACTTGGGGGTTCACAGTTCTCACAACACATCTAGATAAGCTCCTTGTGGGGTCTAGTTTCCAATATGGGGTCACTTGGGGGAGTTTATACTGTTTAAGTACATCAGGGGCTCTGCAAATGCAACTTAACACCTGCAGACCATTCCAGCAAAGTTTGCATTCTAAACTGCCACTTCTTCCCTTCCGAGCCCCGATGTCTGCCCAAACAGTAGTTTTCTCCCACATATGGAGTATAAACATACTCAGAACAAATTGGAAAACAACGTTTGGGGTCCAATTTCTCCTGTTACCCTTGGGAAAATACAAAACTGGGGGCTAAAAAATCATTTTTGTGGAAAAAAAAAGGATTTTTTATTTTCACGGCTCTGCGTTATAAACTTTAGTGAAACACTTGGGGGTTCAAAATTCTCACAACACATCTAGATAAGTTCCTTTGGGGGTCTACTTTCCAATATGGGGTCACTTATGGGGGTTTCTACTGTATAGGTACATTAGGGGCTCTGCAAACGCAACGTTACACCAGCACAACCATTCCATCAAAGTCTGCATTCCAAAACGCCATTTCTTCCCTTCCGAGCTCTGCCATGCGCCCAAACAGTAGTTTTCTCTCACATATAGGGTATCAACGTACTCAGGACAAATTGTACAACAACTTTTGGGGTCCAGTTTCTCCAGATACCCTTGCAAAAATACAAAATTGGGGACCAAAAGATAATTTTTGTGAAAACAATGATATTTTATTTTTACGGCTTTACATTATAAACTTTAGTGAAACAATTGGGAGTTCAAGGAGCTCACCACACATCTAGATAAGTTCCTTAGGTGGTCTACTTTCCAAAATGGGGTCACTTGTGGGGGGTTTCCACTGTTTAGGCACATCAGGGGCTCTCCAAATGCGACATGGCGTCTGATCTCAATTCCAGCCAATTCTGCATTGAAAAAGTCAAATGGTGCTCCTTCCCTTCCAAGCTCTGCCTTGCGCCCAAACAGTGGTTTACTCCCACATATGGGGTATCAGCAAACTCAGGACAAATTGCACAACAACTTTTGGGGTCCAATTTATCCTGTTACCCTTGGGAAAATAAAAAATTGGGGGCGAAAAATCATTTTTGTGAAAAAAATATGATTTTTTATTTTTACGGCTCTACATTATAAACTTCTGTGACGCACCTGGGGGTTCAAAGTGCTCACCACACATTTAGATAAGTTTCTTAGGGGGTCTACTTTCCAAAATGGTGTCACTTGTGGGGGGTTTCCACTGTTTAGGCACTTCAGGGGCTCTCCAAACGCAACATGGCGTCCCATCTCAATTCCTGTCAATTTTGCATTGAAAAGTCAAACGGCGCTCCTTCCCTTCCGAGCTCTTCCATGCGCCCAAACAGTGGTTTACCCCCACATATGGGGTATCAGCGTACTCAGGACAAATTGTACAACAACTTTTGGGGTCCAATTTCTATTACCCTTGGTAAAATAAAATAATTTGGATCTGAATTAATTTTTTTGTGAAAAAAAGTTAAATGTTCATTTTTTTAAACATTCCACAAATTCCTGTGAAGCACCTGATGGGTTAACAAACTTCTTAAATGTGATTTTGAGCACCTTGAGGGGTGCAGTTTTTAGAATGGTGTACCTTTTTGGTATTTTTTATCATATAGACCCCTCTGTAAGACCTTTTGGAACACCTGGAGTGTGCCCGCCGATCCACAAAGCGAACCTCCCAAGGGTGAGCTGACCAGGTAGACCACCCCCTATACATTGAGCGTTGGAGGCAGACCCAAGGGAGACTATTGCCGCAGAAGCTGGAACCCGGAGACAGGTAGTAGGAGGTAGAAAATAGAGAAGCTGGGCGTAGGACGGACAGAGCAAGGTAAGATGAAGTACAGTTTGGTAAGAGCTGAATACAGGCAAGACCAAAGGAGCACTGGGAAGGGGAAGACTCAAAGGAAGCAGTACAGGACAGAGACACCAGACTAACAGAGTACGGAGTGGACACTGGGAAGGCTGGACTGGACGAGGAGACAAGGAAGCCTGGAAAAGGCAGAGAAGCTGAACTGGCTGGACAGAACGGAGACTCAGAACAGGCAGAGCAAAGACAAAGGTGGACCTACATTACAGAAGCACAAATGACAGACAGGCAAGGAGCAGAGGAAGGAATCGTTTTAAATACATGGAGTGCTGAAGGACCTCCGGGTCACGGTCCTCCAGGATCACAGAGAGGAGATACAGAGCACCTGTAAATCAGAAAGAGGAAGTGCTGGAGTGGGCGGTACGCACGCGTACCCGTCGAGAACCAGGGAGCAGGAAAGAATGAAGGAGAGGACGCACGTCTGCAGAAGGAGCGCGCCGCAGCGGGTGAGTATGAGCGGGGGAGTGGCCATGACAGTACCCCTCCCCTTACTCCCCTCCTTTCTAAGACCAGACAGAAACCTGGATAAAATCTGAGGAGCTTGTATGTTCTCACGGGGCTCCCAAGACCTCTCTTCGGGACCAATACCCTTCCAATCAACCAAAAAGAGAGTTTTACCTCGAGACTTTTTCATGGCAAGAATGTCCTTAACCTCAAAGACATCTGGGTTGGAGACAGGTAAAGGAGTTTGAGCAGGAGAAACATGGAACTGATTGAAGATGACTGGTTTCAAAAGGGAAACGTGAAAAGAGTTAGGCATGCGAAGAGAAGCGGGCAATTTCAGTTTGTAAGCAACATCATTGATACGAGACAAGACCTCGAAAGGACCTATGTACTGTTGACCCAATTTATACTAGGGGATCTTTAAACAAATAAACCTGGAGGACAGCCACACCTTATCACCTGGCCTTTATAAGGGAGGATCCAGTAGTCTCTTATCGGCATGTCTCTTAATCCTGGCCTGTGCCCGTTCCAAGACAATTTTGGTCTCCTGCCAGACCCTGGAGAACTCCTCGGACAGAAGATTAGCCGCTGGCACACCCGAGACAGGAAGTACCGGTAGAGGGATACCAGGATGTTGCCCATAGATGATGAAGAAGGGAGATTTGGACGAAGACTCATTGCTGTGGTTATTGTACGCGAACTCAGCCCACGGAAGCAAATCAGACCAGTCATTTTGATGACTATTGGAAAAATGACGGAGATAAGTCATAAGTATTTGGTTTGTGCTCTCAGCTTGTCCATTGGTCTGAGGATGATAAGCTGTAGAGAAATCCAAGGTAACATTCATCAGTTTGCATAGTAGCTCGCCAAAAACGAGAGGTGAACTGGACTCCTCTATCAGAGACTATGTGCAATGGAAAACCGTGAATCCGGAAGAAATGACCAATGAAGATTCTCGCCAATTCAGGAGCGGAAGGCAATCCTGGTAAAGGGACAAAATGAGCCATCTTGGAGAATCGATCCACGACTACAAAAATGACTGTATGACCTGAAGACCGAGGAAGGTCGGTAATAACATCCATAGCGATATGCTGCCAGGGAGCCGAAGGAACTGGAGGCGGATGTAGGAGACCAGAGGGCAGATGTCAGGGGATCTTGTTTCTTGCACAAGAAGGACATGAGGCGACAAAACTTCGAACATTCGGAAGAAGAAACGGCCACCAATAGTGGCATGTGATGAGAGCGAGTGTCTTCTTGTATCCTACATGGCCTGCTAGTTTTGAGGTATGGCCCCAACGTAGGTCTCAAGACCTTTCATTCACCTGGACAAAGGTTTTACTTGGTAGTAAAGAAGACATGCTGACCGGAGCCACAAGAATAACTTTGCTGGGATCCATGATGTGTGCCGGCTCCTCCTCAACATCGGATGCGAGAAATGACCTGAACAAAGCATCGGCTTTGAAGTTCTTGTTTCCAGGACGAAAATGTAATTCAAAGTCAAAACGGGCAAAGAACAACAACCATCTGACTTGTCGAGGATTCAAGCTTTGCGCCGAGCGGATATGTTCCAAATTCTTATGATCTGTGAAGATCTTGAAAGGGTGAACAGCTCCCTCCAACAGATAACGCCACTCCTCCAGCGCCAATTTTATGGCCAATAGTTCCTTGTCACCAATGGCGTAGTTCCTCTCCGAGGCGGAGAAGATTTTGGAAAAGAAACCACAAGTAGCCAGATGTCCGCAAGAGGATCTTTGGGAAATTACCGCACCAGCACCAATGGCACAAGCATCTACCTCAAGAATGAATGGCTTGTTGACCTCAGGCCGACGGAGTACAAGAGCCGAAGCAAAGGCTCATTTCAGAGAGCGAAAAGCATCTTCAGCTTCAGAAGACCAGATGTGGGGGTTGGACCCCTTGCGAGTCAAAGCAGAAATTGAGGCGACCAGAGTGGAGAAATGTGGGATAAACTGCCGGTAGTAATTTGCGAACCCGAGGAAGCGTTGGATACCTTTAACTCCCTGAGGATGTGGCCAGTTAAGCACCGCAGACACTTTTTCCGGGTCCATTTGCAAGCCAGAGTCAGAAATAATATAGCCAAGAATGGTAGCGAAGACTGCTCAAAAATGCACTTCTCAAGTTTGGCATAAAGACGGTTCTCTCTAAGACGAGACAGCACTTGGCGGACATCCCTTCTGTGGGAAGCAAGATCTGAGGAGAACACCAAAATGTCGTCTAAATATACCACCACATAGGAGTAGAGTAGATCACGGAAAACATCATTCACAAACTCCTGGAACACCGCTGGAGCGTTACACAAGTCGAAAGGCATGACTAAATACTCATAGTGGCCATCTCGAGTGTTAAAAGCGGTTTTCCATTTGTCTCCTGAATGAATACGGATTAGACTGTAAGCTCTGCGAAGATCCAATTTCGTGAAAATTCGGGCTCCCCTCAGGCGATCAAACAACTCAGGAATGAGAGGTAGCGGGTAATTGTTCTTGATCGTGAGATTGTTGAGACAACGGTAGTCAGTACAAGGAGGAAGGGACCCATCCTTCTTCTTAACGAAGAGGAAACCCGCACTTGCAGGGGAGGATTTGCGAATAAAACCTTTGGATAAATTCTCCTGGACGTATTCAGTCATGGCTTGAGTCTCGGTAGGAGACAAAGGGTAGATTCGACCTCGGGGAGGAGTAGAGCCCGGAACAAGATCAATTGGGCAGTCATAGGGTCGATGAGGAGGTAAAGTCTCTGCCTCTTTCTTATTGAAGACATCCAGGAAAGACAAATACAAAGAAGGTAAATTTGAAGACACCGAAATTGGTCCAGAAGGTTTTTTTTGGCAAAACAGGAAGCAGACAGTTACTCTGGCAGAAGAGTCCCCAATGCAGGATTTCGCCAGACCGCCAGTCAATACAAGGCTCGTGAGTCCTCAACCAAGGAAGTCCAAGAAGAAACGTGTGGGATAAAGGAGGCAGCACATAAAAGACGATCTTCTCACGATGCAGGATTACAATTTGGAGTTCCAATTCTTCGGTTACCAACGTAATGGACTCCCGCAGAGGTTGGCCATCGACTGATGCAATCTGTCAAAAAGTCTCCAAAGATCTGACCGGAATCCGCAATCTCCTAACTGCTTCGAGTTGAATAAAGTTCCCGGCTGCCCCGGAATCTATATAAGCACAGTCAGAGAAACGTTTATTACCCAGATGTAAAAGAGCAGAAAGAGTGATGGATTGAGAGGGTTTTGCGATACCTAGGGAGCCCTCTCTTACCAGTCCTAGGTGGAGGCGTTTCCCGGCCTCAAAGGACAGGAACGCAAGAGATGAGACGCACTACCACAATAGAAACAGAGACCTTGAGTTAGTCTCTCTTTCCGACGTTGCTCCACAGGCTTAAGATGATCCACCTGCATGGGTTCTTGGGCAGAATTAGCAGAAGAAGACTCAGACCAAGGATGGGAAGAGCTAGGTGAAACAGGAGGAAGTCGAGGAAATCTCCTCTCTCTAGCGGATTCTCGAGAACGTTCTTGAAAATGTAAGTCAATGCGGGTTGCCAACGAGATGAGATCCTCCAAGGAAGTCGGAGTATCACGACCCGCCACCTCATCCTTAATTCGAGGAGAAAGCCCCCGCCAGAAGGCTCCCACCAACGCCTCATTATTCCATCCTAATTCGGATGAAAGCGTGCGAAACCGGATAGCGAATTGGCCCACCGAAAGCGTACCTTGTTGAAGGTTGAACAGAGACTCGGTGGTAGAGGCCAAATGACCTGGTTCATCAAACACTTTGCGAAAAGTATCAAAGAAGGTGGAGAGTTGAGAAACAAGGTGATCATCCCACTCCCAGAGAGGATTAACCCACGCCAAAGCCTCACCCTCTTAGTGAGAGATTACAAAAGCCACTTTAGAACGGTTAGTGGGATACTGCATGGGAAGTAGCTCAAAATGAAGTTGGCATTGATTTAAAAACCCTCTACACAATTTTGGATCCCCACTATAGCGAGGAGGTTTAGCCAGACAGGGAGGTGGGTGAGGAGCCGAGGCCAGAGAAGAGATGGGAGCCGAAGACTGGAGGGCGCGAAGACGATCATCCACAGAAGCCATAAAATTTAGAATATGAGCTTGAGTGTCACGCTGTTGGGCCAGCTCCCATTGGAGACTTGCTAACTGCGAAGCGCTCCCAGGATCGGAGGCCTCCAGGGACAAGAGACGAGATTCCAAGGTTTTCAAAAAAAGACATAATCCTAGACTGATTCTCCCTAAGGAACAATAATTCCTTCTGGGTAGGAGTCGTGGGTACCAGCGGGGTCCATGGCCTGTCTGTACTGTAAGATCTTTTGGAACACCTGGAGTGGACCCGCAGATCCACGACAACGAACCTCTCAAGGGTGAGCTGACCAGGTAGACCACCTCCTATACAGGGAGCATTAGGGGTAGACCCAAGGGAGACTATTGCCACAGAAGCTGGAACCCGGAGACAGGTAGTAGGAGGTACAAAATAGAGAAGCTGGGCATAGGACAGACAGAGCGGCGTAAGATGAAGTACAATTTGGTAAGAGCTGAATACAGACGAGACCAAAGGAGCACTGGGAAGGGGAAGACACAAAGGAAGCAGGACAGGACAGAGACACCAGACTAACAGAGTACGGAGCGGACACTCGGAAGGCTGGACTGGACGAGGAGACAAGGAAGCCTGGGAAAGGCAGAGAAGCTGAACTGGCTAGACAGAGCGGAGACTCAGAACAGGCAGAGCAAAGACAAAGGAGGACCTGACTCACAGAAGCACAAATGACAGACAGGCAAGGAGCAGAGGAAGGAATCGCCTTAAATACATGGAGTGCTGAAGGACCTCCGGGTCACGGTCCTCCAGGATCACAGAGAGGAGATACAGAGCACCTGTAAATCAGAAAGAGGAAGTGCTGGAGTGGGCAGTGCGCATGCGCATGGGACGAGAACCAGGGAGTGGAGAAGAATGAAGGAGAGGACACGCACCTGCAGACAGAGCGCTCCGCAGTGGGTAAGTATGAGCAGGGGGAGCCGCGGTGGTCCCGGCAGCAGGGACGGCCGCAGAAGTTGTGGCCATGACACCCTCAAAGTGACTTCAAATGTGATGTGGTCCCTAAAAAAAAATGTTGCTGTAAAAATGAGAAATCGCTGGTCAACTTTTAACCTTTATAACTCCCTAACAAAAATTCCAAAATTGTGCTGATGTAAAGTAGACATGTGGGAAATGTTACTTATTAAGTATTTTGTGTAGCATATCTCTGTGATTTAAGGGCATGAAAATTCAAAGTTGGAAACAAAATTCAAAATTTTGCCAAATTTCTTTTTTTTTTCACAAATAAACACAAGTAATATCAAAGAAATTTTACCACTATATGTCACGAGAAAAAATGTCAGAATCATCGGGATCCTTTGAAGCATTCCAGAGTTATAACCTCATAAAGGGACAGTGGTCAGAATTGTAAAAATTTGCCCGGTCATTAACGTGCAAACCATTCTTGGCGTAAAGGGATTAAAATCATTTTTCAAGCTGGTGTTAATAAGTATTTTAATTTACTGAGATAATTACTTTTGGGTTTTCATTGGTTGTAAGCCATTATCGTCAACATTAACAGAAATAAACACTTCAAATAGATCACTCTGTTTGTAATGACTCTATATAATACAGCTCTGGCAAAAATTAAGAGACCACCACATCAAAACCCTGTCATGGACAGCCCAATCTCCAGACCTGAACCCCATTGAAAACCTCTGGAATGTAATCAAGAGGATGATGGATAGTCACAAGTCATCAAACAAAGAAGAACTGCTTATATTTTTGCGCCAGGAGCAGTGTGAAAGACTGGTGGAAGGCATGCCAAGACACATGAAAGCTGTGATTAAAAATCATGGTTATTCCACAAAATATTGATTTCTGAACTCTTCCCGAGCTAAAACATTAGTATTGTTGCTTCTAAATGATTATGAACTTGTTTTCTTTGCATTATTTGTGGTCTGAAAGCACTGTTTTGTTTTTTATTTTTCATTTTTACCATTTCTCCTTTTCGGGAAAAAAAATACAAAATTTATTGCTTGGGAATTCTGAGACATGTCAGAAGTTTATAGAATAAAAGAACAATTTACATTTTACTCAAAAATATAACTATAAAGAGAAAAAATCAGACAAACTGAACATTTTGCAGTGGTCTATTAATTTTTACCATAGCTGTATATGAGTTTCAGTTTTTGTATTGAAGAACTGAAATAAACTAACTTTTGATGTCATTCTAATTTTGTGAGAAGCACCTGTTCTTGCAGGTTATCATTATTATGGCTGAGCACCTTTATACAAAGTTTGTGATAATATTTATATATAAACTTTACTATTGTAAATGCTATAACAGTGTTTAGTTTCTCAAAGGCCATCCGCTCAAAAAGGCAAACTCAGACGTACTTAGCACTAGTCACTTCAGCTGACATTTCAGAGAGGAACCCTGGCCTTAACCCCTATACAGGGATCTGGACTTACTAAGACATCTAGGCTGTATATGAGGAGTAGCCGCTTGCCAGAGGAGCGAGCCTGAAGCAGGATTTATCAACCAAAGCCGGGTCAGCATGAGTAGAGACAGAATCAGTACACAAAATCAAAGGCAAGTAAACAACATGGGTCAGATACCAGGTGATCAGTGAAAACAAAGTCTACTGACTTTAACATTCAGGTCACAGGGCATGATGACGTCACATCGGTGCCCTCTCTACGTGAGCAGTCACAGTGCAGAGAGTCAGAAGACAGTGACGCTGAGGAGTTCAGAGCAGAGCAGTGGCCAGCGATGAGAGGTGAGTATTTCATTTTGGAGCACCATGTATGGGTCCATCATGTATGGAACATTATATAAGGGGCCCATTATGCACTGGAGCATCATATATGGGGCTGATTATATATGGAGCCTTATATGGGCCGATCATACAATGGAGCATCATATATGGGGCTGATTATATATGGAGTATTATATGAAGCTCATCATGGAGGATCATATGAGGCCCATTATATATGGAGCATGGGTTATTCTGTATGGAGCATTTTATAGGGCCCATTCGGTATGGAGCAATATATGGGGCCCATCATATACTGTATGGAGCATTATATGGGACTCATTATACTGTATGGAGCAATATATGGGGCTCATTATACTCTTTGGGGCCCATTCTATACAGCAGTGTTACCCAACTCCGGTCCTCAAGAGCCACCAACAGGTCATGTTTTCAGGATTTCCTTAGCATTGCACAGGTGATGGAATTATTGCCTGTGCAGATGATGCAATTATCACCTGTGCAATACTAAGGAAATACTGAAGACATGACCTGTTGGTGGCTCTTGACGACTGGACTTGGGGAACACTGCTATACAGTATGGAACATTCTATGGGACCAATTACACTGGTCAACGCAATTTTTCTGGCAAAAGGTTTTAAAACATATTTTAAGTCAATTTTGGCTGCTAATGTTTTATGATAAAGACACATGAAAACACTACATTTTGTATATTTTTAATCAAGGAATAACAAAGATTACAAAGTCTATATACAGCAAATCAAATATACTTACAGAATTAAACTACAAAATATAAAAACACATATATATGGCACACAGATGAATGACAAATGGCAGTAATTTGAACTTTCTTTTCTTGGCTGATCTGTGATGTACAGCTTCTGGGTTGTCTCTCATCAAGCTCCAGCAATAGTCAGCCATCATATGTGAGTCCCACCAGCCTTGATACCGTTCATCCATTGTTTTATTATCCTGAAGAAAACGCTTCTCTTGTTCCTCGCTCACATCCCCAAGGTTCTCTGGAAAAAAGTCCAAATGGCTGTGTAAATAGTGAATCTTGATACTCAGTCTACATCCAAGATTTCGCAGACTCATTAGTAGCTCTTCCACAATCTCTTCATAGTTGTCTGCTTTCTTATTCTCTAGAAAAATTCTGCACCACATTACAAAATGCATTCCAAGCTCTTTCTTCTGTCTCATTCATTGATGTAATAAAATTTGGGTCTCTCATAAGTGTTCTTATTTGAGGTCCATCAAATATTCCAGCCTTTTTCTTCTTTTCACTAAGACCAGGAAAAGTTGAACATATATAGTTAAAGGGCCACTGTCACCCCCCTCCAGCCGTTATAAACTAAAAGAGCCACCTTGTGCAGCAGTAATGCTGCATTCTAACAAGGTGGCTCTTTTAGTTTTAGGTTCAAGTATACCCAAAATAAAGCGTTTTTATACTTAGCCACAATTCCTGTCTCTTGCCAGGGAGGCGGGTCCTCACTCCCCAGCACTCACCGCTCCTCTGCCGTCAATCCAATCTTCCTGCGCTGTCGGCGCCGCCCCCTCAGCGCTGTGTACGTTTCAAAACCGGCGCCTGAGCAGTGTACTGCTGTGCTGCGCAGACGCAGTAAGCTCTGGCCGTCTGACATCCCAGCCAGGCTTGCAGACTGCGCCTGCGAGGGCATTGCGGCCAGCCACCTTTGGAATCCCCGCCCCGCACTGTGTTATGCATTATGTGTGTTATGGAAGATTGGAGTGACGGCAGAGGAGCGGTTAGAGCTGGGGAGTGAGGACCCGCCTCCCTGGCTAGAGACAGGAATTGTGGCTAAGTAGAAAAACGCTTTATTTGGGGTATACTTGAACCTAAAACTAAAAGAGCCACCTTGTTAGAATGCAGCATTACTGCTGCACAAGGTGGCTCTTTTAGTTTATAACGGCTGGAGGGGGTGACAGTGGCCCTTTAAAGCATTCTCCACTGTGATTGAGAGCTTTGACGAACCGCTTCATCAAGTTTTATGTGTAAGGGAGGAAAGACAATGTCCTTCCTATCCACTAGAGGATCATGGATGACATTCTTATCGCCAGATGCCAAACTCTGTCGCTGAGACCATTCAGTTTTCACCCAATGCTCTGCTGTAGCTCTACTGTCCTAGTAGCACAGAAAGCAAGGGTATTATCATAACAAATGGGAATTATGCATGTTCAAAGAAAACAAAGATATTCTCACATTTATTGGGAGACTAAATGAAAACAAAATTTACCTTAGTGAACCGTATAAACCGGCACTTTTCATACACTACTTATATTTATCATGGAATTCATTAAAATGGGCTATATACCCATAGCACAAAAACGTGATGTGATAGAGAAATTATAAGACCAGATTTGAATTCAGCACCCTCAAATTAGTCTAAAACTGTTCTTAAAGTCCATGGCAGAAAATTATTTTTTTTGTAGACCAGTGTTATGAATGGAACAATATATGGGGCTCATTATCCCTTATGGAGCATTATGTTGCTCATTATACAGTATGGAGCAATATATGGGGCCCATAATACTGTATCGAGCAATATATGGGGCTCATTATTCTGTATGGAGCCATATATGGGGCTCATTATTCTGTATGGAGTACTATGTTGTGCCCATAATACTGTATGGAGCAATATATGGGGCTCATTATTCTGTATGGAGCAATATGAGATGCCCATAATACTGTATGGAGAAATATATGTCACTCATTCTGTATGGAGGACTATGTTGTGCCCATAATACTGTTTGGAGCAATGTATGGGGTTCATTACACTGTAAGGAGGACTAGGTGGTGTCGACAATACTGTATGGAGCAATATATGGGGATTATTATTCTGTATGGGGCACTATGTGGTGCCCATCATACTGTTTGGAGGACTAATCTGTTCAGTTTCTGAGCTATTGATATCACTCATGTAATGTAAGAAGTGAAATCTTTGGCATTGTACTATACCTATATTTCTCTGCCGTATCCATGCATCATAAATCGTGGTATGTGTGAAAGGGGCCCACTGAGACTCTTTTGCCCAGGGCCCACGAAAACCTGGAGCCAGCCCTGCCAGTAGAAAACCTAGCAATAACTGGCAACTCCCATAAATTTGCTGGGTGTTTTAGCAGGTACTGACCCTTTGGTCCCAGCGGCGACAGTCACCTATTGAGTGGTTGAAAAACAAGCACTCATTCTGCCTGGCTATTCAGTACCACAGATCCCAGCCACAGCAGTATCTTTGGCTTGGCAGTGCTTCTGCCACCAAGCGATATTGGTCATGATATTGAGGAGTCTTTAGGATAACATCCTAGGATAGTCATTAGGATAGGTCAGCAGTATCAGATGGTTGTGGGTTCAAAACCCCACCAATTAACTGTATTGGTTTGCAGCTCTATTGGTGTCTGAATGTAAACAGTGTACAGAATCAGAACATAACTGCTTAGTTCACTATGTAGTAGCTGCCCTGGTGTAAAAGGGCCAGATCAGCCGGAGTATTCGAGAACAGCTGTTACTCATTGGTCAGAACCGTGTTGTTCCAGCTGTGTTCACTCTCTACATCCAACTGCCTCGTAACAGCAAGCACCTGGTCGGTGGGTGTGCCACGTGTCAGACCACTGCAATTCTGATAATGACGATCTATCCCAGGGATAGGTCACCTGTGTCTTAAGCCTGGAAAATCCCTTTAATAGAATACTCTGGTGATTTGATTACCAAATACCAACCACTACCAGAAAAGAGATTTCATTTGAAATCATTCTAGAGTAGGATTGGACGGTTTCTATAAAATCATTCTTTTTAATCTTGGGGCAAGTGCAAAACTTTGCTCAATGCTACCTCCTCGTTGTCCCCACTTCTACCTCAATTACGTGCAGAGATAAGTAACTTTTTAAGCTGCCTGTGAACAAATGAGACATTTTGAGTGGATCCTCCATAGTGAGATGTGGTGTGAACAAGACTTCATCTTTAAAAGCTAGACCGCAACTCTCCACAACTGGTTGAATAGTCCCAGGGAATACGGCTATCAAATGGTGCATTGTCTTCCCCAGCTCTTGTGCATTTCTGACTGAAAGTTCTAATTGTAAGTCTCTAAATGTTTGGCACATGATATCTTCCGTGCAGCCAGCAAGGTCAATAATATTCACCGCTGTTTGTCCTTTCTTTAGGTTCAGCAAGTACAGCGGGGGCATGTATGTGTGTGTGAAGAGGACAGTGTAGCGGTATGACATGTTGCCAGAGGCGGAATTAGACTGCACAATTTGTTGGATGCAGAACAAGCCGGGAATTATTCCAGCTTGATGGAAACAGCCAAAGAAAAGGGCTCCAGTGATATTAAACAAGATGATAACACATTTTGTTTTCATGGTGCTATTATAATTGGAAACTAATAATACCAATGGTACTAACAGGGGGATTAGGAAGCGAGGTTCCTGGTGGCTAAAAAATGATAGAAACATGAGCGGTACAAAGTAAAACATTAACAGTAAGCTGGTTTGCTGGGGAGAAGGCTTTTCATTGGGACTTTTATCAGAGTTACTCCATATTTTGTTTTTTAATATGGTCACACCAGCGCACACAGCGAACAGATGAAGCAGTCCAAAAAGCATAAAACCATTTACTGCCATGTGAGTTACTCGGGGGTGAATCCCATGCTGAGCAAGATTTTCAGGGTTCATGTTGTATTGCAGGAAATTAATAGGTGTTAGAATTGTGTTTTTCACTAGCTGCTCAATGAAACCTTCCTTGCCATTCATAGAAAGCGGCCAATGTCCAGTGTAGTATATGGTGTCTGCAGCTATAAATAAGACTGTGTAGAGGATGACACTTGGCATGGTCTTCAATACAGCCAGAATAATGGATGTCGGGGAGAAATAGGACTTGTGACTGCCACTTTTGTCAACCCAGTATAATATTGGCACAAAAGCGAAACAAAGAAAAGTGGGTCTGTTAAAAAAGCCAACTGTCAAGACCAGGCCAATAAAATGAAAAGATTTAGTTTTACCAGAATTCAATACAGGGCTTCTTTCACCAGGTGATATAAGTAGCAGGAGAATAGCAAACAGTACACCCTCAACAGCATTGCTGATTGTTCTAGTGTAGAACACGAGCGTCACTGGAGACATTGCCAGGAGCACCAATGCTTTCCATGGGTTGGAGCCCCAGGAAAATGCTACCTGATATACTGTATAGTCCAATAGGAAGGAAAGGATTGTTATGATGAGACGAGGAAGTACTAGAAGAAAGTAACTGTAATTCGAAGTCATCTCAGTCCCAAATCTATGAAATACGTTCATAATCCAGAAGGCTGTGCCAGATGTTAGAAGGGGAACAAGCACTGTCCTACAGGGGGAGACTGATTGAAATTCCCAAGGACGATTGATTTCCAGATCCAATATGTCACCTAGAAAACATATATACATTTAGTAAGACTTTAAAATTGGACTGTTAATGTTGGCCACATACAAGATGCAATTATAGCAAGATTCAACTTGTGATTGGATTGTATTATGTGTATTGGCCAAAAATGTACAGTGAGGTTTTTATTAAGCTATATCAAACATTTCTTTGACCAGAGTTTAAAAATGGGTGTACCCCTAAATGTTCGGGTCCAGCGGTTCGACCGTACAGTTAAAAAAAAGTTTGAGTTCGGGTACCAGAACAGTACTCCGACCCGAACACAAACCTGGACCCCATTAACTTGAATGGGGGGGCCTGAACATCCAATGTTTGCCACACTATCATGTGCATTACAGAGCTGCAAACACTGCCTCTGATCAGCGGTAAAATTATTACCGCTGGTCAGACAAATGCGGTTCACACGATGTCAAATGACAGTGTGAGCCTGGCAGCTGTCATTGGTGATCAAAAGTTTTCCTCCAGTCACTCGTGTCGGCTGATGGGACTACTGCTCCCATCAGCCTACGCCTGCTGCCGCTAATAGCAGTGAGAGCAGGTGGCGGCTAATGGGAGTTCTCATGCGCTCTAAATAAATAATTTTTAAAAATGGGGTAGGTTCCCCTATATTTTTGGATAACCAGCCAGGCAAAACTGACAGCTGCAGGCTGCAACCCCCAGCTGTCAGATTTAGGAAGGTTGTTTATCAAGAGTAGAGGGGTCCCCACGTCGTTTTATTAAATGATGTGAGTAAATAATTTTAAAAAATGGTGTTGGGTCCCCCCATTTTTGATAACCAGCCTTTCTAAAGTAGACAACTGGGGGCTGGTATTCTCAGGCTTGTAAGGGGCCATGGATATTGCCCCCCCCGCCCAAAAATAGCAGCCTGCAGATACTCAGAAAAGGTGCATCTATTAGATGTGCCAACTCTGGCACTTTGCCTGGCTCTTCCCACTTGCCCTGTGGAAGTGGCAAGTGGGGTTCATATTTGTGGGATTGATGTCACCTTTGTATTGTCCGGTGACATCAAGCCCACGGCTGTGACAAGTGCCCTTACTGTTGTATGGGACCCGGTGAGCAGAAGTAAAAAGGGGCCCCCCTCTAATGCTTTTGCTCACTGTGCCCAGGGTATAATGAAGCACTGTGTACCGGTGATCCGTCATAGGAGGTGCAATTTTGTCCCAGTGAGCCTAGCTCCAAGGGAGTCCCTCCGCCTCTTCTGTGATGCGCTGGTGATGGCACGAATGCCATGACGCCATCGCGTACGCGCGGCATTTATGCGCGCCACTCACCAGGATACCAGAAGTGGAGCTGCAGGGGATTGTATGAGAGGTAAGTATATAATTTTTTTTTTTTATAAAAATGAATTAAATGGGCTTGAGGGAAGCAAATGATGATGAATTGAGAGTGTGGGATGAGAGACAGTGAATGATGTATTGAGATGGGGGAGTACAAATAATAATGAATTGTGGGTGTGGAACAGCAAATGATGAATTGAGGGTGGGGGACGAGGGACATCAAATGATGAATTGAGGGTGGGGACAGCAGACAGCAAATGATAATTTGAAGGTGGGGTGTGAGGAGAGCTAATGATGACTTGAGGGTGGGAGTGGGTAGAGCAAATAATGATGAATTGAGGGTGGGGTACAGTAAATGATAATGAATTGAGGGTGGGGAGAGCAAATGAGGATGAATTGAAACTGGGGGATGGGGACAGCAAATAATAATGAACTGAGGATGGGGAGAGTAAAGGATGATGTATTGAAACTGAGGGATGGGAACAACAAATGATGCTGAATTGGGAGCAGGGGAATGTAAATGATGAATTGAGTGTTGGGGAGAGGAAATTATGCTGTATTGAGGATGGGAAGACCAAATGGGAGGATGAATTGAGGGTTGGGGTGGGAGAGAGAGGGCATTACATAATGAATTGGGATGGAGGGGGGCATGTAAGTATAATGAATCAGGGGAGCAGAATGTACAGAGTGGGGCGCATTGGGGATACAGGTGTGTGACTGGTAATGTATTGGGGGAAAAAGTTCAGGTTCTAATTAATTTATATTTTTATTGGGTATGAAAAGTGGCTATTTGTTGTTAGTGAATGCACAGTGATGGATTACAATTTATATTTGGAATGGTGGGTTGCATAACTAATTATATATTAACGGTGAGTGCACGTCTGTATTCAGCTGCATAGTGTAGAAGGTGGGGAAAAAATGGGGAATGTGCTCTGAAAGCGGTGCTCTAGATTAGTGTGTTATTTTATGTAGAGACTAGTGATGAGCGAATATACTCATTGCTCGGGTTTTTCCGAGCATGCTCGGGTGGTCTCTGAGTATTTGTGAGTGCTCGGAGATTTAGTTTTCGTCGCCGCAGGTGCATGATTTGCGGCTGCTAGACAGCTTGAATACATGTGGTGATTCCTTAGCAACCAGGCAACCCCCACATGTACTCAGGCTGGCTAGCAGCCGTAAATCATGCAGCAGCCTCAACAAAAACTAAATCTTCGAGCCCTCACAAATACTCGAAGACCACCTAAGCGTGCTCGGAAAAATCCGAGCAACGAGTATACTCGCTCATCACTAGTAGAGATGACTCCTGGCTGGAAGAATTGATGGCAGTCTGTGTTGGATGAAGAAGAAAAGCAAAGTTGAAGGACTTCAACTAGAGATGTCACTGGTGAGTCTGTGTATTACCTGTACACTTACACTACACATTGTATACTATATACAGAACTCCTGTGTATAATATCACGGGTGATCACTTTATTTTCTGTACACTGACACTATATATAGAGCTCCTATGTACAATGTCACTGGTGATCCCTGTATTGCCTGTACCTTATACACCATTTGCAAAGCTCTTATGTATAATGTCACTGGTGATTCTTGTATTAACTGTGCAATATTCACTATATACAGAGCTCCAGTGTATAATGTCACTGGTAATCCCTGTATTACCTTTACACTATACACTATATACAGAGCTCCTATGTATAATGTCACTGGTGATCACTGTATTACCTGTACACTTAAACTATTCACTGTATACTATTGATATAGAAGGGTTAATGTTTTGCCTTTAATTTGCCTTTTGCTTTTAATTACTAGAATTGTTAGATTTTGTTCTCATGATGCAGTAGAGGAGACCTCATCAAGGAGACTATACTTCTTATCATATATGTTCTCAATAGTCAGTCACAACATGTTCTGGGTACATGGTAAATAACGTATGCCCCTGGGTAACGGTGGGGGCTACATTGGTTAAATTGAGTTACATTTGTTGTAAATGGTATAAAGTGTTGCCTTGTGTTTCAGTATATCAGATAAAAGTGACTTGCTCACAAACGTGTGTGCAGTTTCCCTTTTCTCCAAGCGCTTGTCAATTAAGGGCGTAATTTCACAATTTGGCCTCACTTGTGATCTGGCTATCTGATTCTGGGTCAGTGAGAAAACAGCTACGACACTATGTGCAGAGCACCTGTATGCTGGTAATATGCTGTCTTGTCATGATGTGGTTGTGGCAGTATTTGTTCCTTGTATGTGGTATTATTCGGTTACTTTGTGGTGGTAATATGTGGTCTGGTAAATGGTGAGGTGGTATTTGCTCCTTATATGTAGTATTATTCTGTCACTATGTGGTGGTAATATGTCATCTGGTCATAGTGTGACAGTATTTATCCCTTGTACATGGTATTATTCAGTCACTACGTGGTGGTAATTTGTGGTTTGGTCATGGTGTGACAGTATTTGTCCCTTGCATGTGATATTATTGGTCATTTTAAAAAATGTATTTGACACATTCCCAGCCAAAAGAGTCTACCTTGTCATGGTGGTGGCTTAAAAAAAATCTTTAGGTCGAAACAAAAACTGATAGCTATGTATGTGATATGTATGTGGGATATGGTGTTTGATGGGAATTGTGATTGGTAAGGACACGGTGCAGAAGTGGAGTCTTTCCAAGAGTGGGCTGTAGGACTATGGAAAGTTCAAGGAGTGGAGGCATTGCTGAAGTGGAGTCTGGGTGGAGTCTCAAGGTGGTGGGCAAACGCTGATAATAAACACTGATAGCTTCTGTTACATGCTTCTAAAGCTGGCCAAAATTATGGCTGTCACTCGACTCTCCCATACAAAGGAGGGTTAATACGGCCAAGCACTTTTGTCTTCTCTATGAGAAAGCCGCCAGCTGACACATCAGCAGTTGCTTATCTCTGGGAGAAAAATACAATCGGCAGTCTAAAATCGGATATGCCTATTCAACATTTGTCTCAACCATCAGTCAGCTGGCTACAACCCTCTACAAGCATAATGTTTTATTGATTTTATTTATTTTACCCCCCTCCAATCATCAGAATCGAGCATAATGGCAGCTGATTGGAATCTCAAGGATGAAATCTCAAAAAATTCTGATTTCTTAAAATCTATAGCTTTGGAAAAATTCATAGTAAATTCCATTCTATTACAATCAATGTTCTCATCTCAACAGATCAATCAAATAAATCATGATTATTTAGATTAGCAGAAAAATCTATTTGTATAAGCCAAACAAAAGCTCTAAGCAGTGTTGGGAAAATACTGATCAGCTTCTGTTGCATGTTTCTAATGTTGTTCGTAAAGATAGCTGTCAGCCAACTCTCCCATACACAGGAGGGCTCGTTCAGCCAAGCACTCCTGTGTTGTCTATGAAAAAGCCTCCGGCTGACACAAGAAATAAGTGGCAACTTATCTCCGGGAGAACAATGCAATCCGCAGTGTTTCACAACCATCAGTTGGCCAGCACCTCCATAAACATTAGACTTTCATCCGCATCCATCAATATTGTCAGGTTCGGACAACATTAGTCTAATGTGTATGGTGTCCTTTAGTTATAAGTGAGAAGAGAGCTTGAAAGTTTGCAGGCAATACATACCTGCCATTACTTCAGGAGACTGGAAGAATTCGTCAGGATGCAGGTAGCCATTCTGCGGAGCAAGGCACCACATGACACGTAGAGCACTCAAGGCTCCCCAAAGCATTTTTTCTTTCATTTCTGAAGCAAAATAAAGTTAAACCATCAAGAAAAATCAATCAATGCTGAAGTTCTCAATATATCTGCCTTCAACAGTAAAGTAACTGACTGGCTATAGTTTACAAGTGTTTCCACAAAAGTAACTTAGAGTGTATTCTCATATCTAACTGTAAAGCACTCGATTTCATGCTTGGGCAAAGCAGGGCTTCTCAACCATTTTCTATTGCGACCCCACCAGATAGACCATGGTAGTGTCTGGGCCTCACCATATGTAATGGAAGTACATCCTAAAATGACAAATATTTCTCAATTTACCCAGTTTGTCTCCTAAATGCTGTGCCTTGATGATGTAACAAATGGGTAAAAGATAATTTTACCCAACTGTCTGGTATACACTGTCCGATTTGCAAAATGATCATCTATCGTCACAACTGTATCCTTAAGATGAAACTACAAGTCAGCAGTTTATTCTGCTATGAGTTGACTACAAACTTGTCATATAGTATAGCATTTTGTTTCTGTCTTGGGTTTTGTCTGTTTGATGGCCAATGTGAACATGTTCCTATTTTGCATACATACCAAGTTATACTCCAGTTCATTTTTTTCAGTTCAGTTTTAAGGTTTTGCATTTAGCGCAGGTAAGGATGTGGCTGTCCTTCCTCTGAGGTGGACATAATATACAAATTGTGTCACATGTTTATTGTGACCGAGAGGAGCCAGAAGGCTGGAGTATCTTATTCCAAATACTCCTGCACTCATTAGAAGCACTTCACCAGGTTTCTGCTAGCACTGCAGGGGGTAAATCTGTTCAGTTGAGAGTCTCTGAAGTTTTCCTGCTTTGATGATCTCAGTTGTTTAGTGTTGGCCACTCCCCTCTGCTATTCATACTCATCTCTGGCAATCAGAATTACCTGTGTTAGTTTTATACTGCCTGGTTGTTGTGAATTCTGTGGCTGAATTCACTCCTGTGGTCACAAGTGGTACTGCAGCTTCTGAGCTTCCTCCCTCAGGTGTTCTGGTGAGCTCGTTAACTGCTTCATTACTTAACTCCGCCTGATGCTGCTATCCTTGCTCCTTGTCAATGTTTCAGTGTTGGATCTGAGCTTCTCCTGATTGTTCCTGTGACCTGCTGCTCTGTATAGCTAAGTGCTTTTTGCTTTTTTGTTGCTTTTTTTCTGTCCAGCTTGTCTTTTGTTTTGCTGGAAGCTCTGAGACGCAAAGGGTGTACCGCCGTGCCGTTAGTTCGGCACGGTGGGTTTTTTTTGCCCCCTTTGCGTGGTTTTGCTTTAGGGTTTTTTGTAGACTGCAAAGTTCGCTTTACTGTCCTCGCTCTGTCCTAGAATATCGGGCCCCACTTTGCTGAATCTATTTCATCCCTACGTTTTGTCTTTTCATCTTACTCACAGTCATTATATGTGGGGGGCTGCCTTTTCCTTTGGGGAATTTCTCTGGGGCAAGTCAGGCCTATTTTTCTATCTTCAGGCTAGCTAGTTTCTTAGGCTGTGCCGAGTTGCCTAGGTAGTTGTTAGGCGCAATCCACAGCCGCTTTTAGTTGTGTTTAGGATAGGATCAGGTGTGCAGTCTACAGAGTTTCCACGTCTCAGAGCTCGTTCTTGTATTTTTGGGTATTTGTCAGATCACTGTGTGCGCTCTGATCGCTAAGCACACTGTGTTTCTGGATTGCCTTCATAACACCTGTCATTAGCAAACATAACAGTACAAGGAGCCTAACTAATGATTCTCAATAGAGGGAAAGAAAAAGTTCTGACATCATTTTTTTTTTTTTTTCTGCTCTGTGTTCACTTTTTTTTTTTCCCCTAGACATTTGGGTGATTCTGGACACAGGTGTGGACATGGATATTCAGGGTCTGTGCTCTTCAATGGATAATCTCGTTATAAATGTACAAAAAATTCAAGATACTATTGATCAGAAATCTATGTTAGAACCAAGAATTCCTATTCCTGATTTGTTTTTTGGAGATAGAACTAAGTTTCTAAGTTTCAAAAATAATTGTAAGCTATTTCTGGCCTTGAAACCTCATTCTTCTGGTAATCCTATTCAACAGGTTTTGATTATTATTTCTTTTTTGCGCGGCGACCCTCAAGACTGGGCATTTTCTCTTGCGCCAGGAGACCCTGCATTGAGTAGTGTCGATGCGTTTTTCCTGGCGCTCGGATTGCTGTACGATGAGCCTAATTCAGTGGATCAGGCTGAGAAAAATTTGCTGGCTTTGTGCCAGGGTCAGGATGATATAGAAGTATATTGTCAGAAATTTAGGAAATGGTCAGTACTCACTCAGTGGAATGAATCTGCGCTGGCAGCTTTGTTCAGAAAGGGTCTCTCTGAGGCTCTTAAGGATGTCATGGTGGGATTTCCTATGCCTGCTGGTTTGAATGAGTCTTTGTCTTTGGCCATTCAGATCGGTCGACGCTTGCGCGAGCGTAAATCTGTGCACCATTTGGCGGTACTGCCTGAGGTTAAACCTGAGCCTATGCAGTGCGATAGGACTATGACTAGAGTTGAACGGCAGGAATACAGACGTCTGAATGGTCTGTGTTTCTACTGTGGTGATTCCACTCATGCTATTTCTGATTGTCCTAAGCGCACTAAGCGGTCCGCTAGGTCTGCCGTCATTGGTACTGTACAGTCCAAATTCCTTCTGTCCATTACCTTGATATGCTCTTTGTCGTCGTTTTCTGTCATGGCGTTTGTGGATTCGGGCGCTGCCCTGAATCTGATGGATTTGGATTATGCTAAACGTTGTGGGTTTTTCTTGGAGCCTTTGCGGTGTCCTATTCCATTGAGAGGAATTGATGCTACACCTTTGGCCAAGAATAAACCTCAATACTGGGCCCAGCTGACCATGTGCATGGCTCCTGCACATCAGGAAGTTATTCGCTTTCTGGTGTTGCATAATCTGCATGATGTGGTCGTGTTGGGGTTGCCATGGCTACAAACCCATAATCCAGTATTGGATTGGAATTCCATGTCGGTATCCAGCTGGGGTTGTCAGGGGGTACATGGTGATGTTCCATTTTTGTCGATTTCGTCATCCACCCCTTCTGAGGTCCCAGAGTTCTTGTCTGATTATCAGGATGTATTTGAAGAGCCCAAGTCGGATGCTCTACCTCTGCATAGGGATTGTGATTGTGCTATCAATTTGATTCCTGGTAGTAAATTCCCTAAAGGTCGATTATTTAATTTATCCGTGCCCGAACACGCCGCTATGCGCAGTTATGTGAACGAATCCCTGGAGAAGGGACATATTCGCCCATCGTCATCACCACTGGGAGCAGGGTTCTTCTTTGTAGCCAAGAAGGATGGTTCGCTGAGACCGTGTATTGATTACCGCCTTCTTAATAAGATCACTGTTAAATTTCAGTATCCCTTGCCATTGTTATCTGACTTGTTTGCTCGGATTAAGGGGGCTAGTTGGTTCACTAAGATAGATCTTCGTGGTGCGTATAATCTGGTGAGAATCAGGCAAGGAGATGAATGGAAAACTGCATTCAATACGCCCGAGGGTCATTTTGAGTATCTAGTGGTGCCGTTCGGACTTGCCAATGCTCCATCTGTGTTTCAGTCTTTTATGCATGACATCTTCCGTGAGTATCTGGATAAATTCCTGATTGTTTACTTGGATGACATTTTGATCTTCTCAGATGATTGGGAGTCTCATGTGAAGCAGGTCAGAATGGTTTTTCAGGTCTTGCGTGCTAACTCTTTGTTTGTGAAGGGATCAAAGTGTCTCTTCGGTGTGCAGAAAGTTTCATTTTTGGGGTTCATCTTTACCCCTTCTACTATCGAGATGGATCCAGTTAAGGTCCAAGCCATCCAGGATTGGATTCAGCCGACATCTCTGAAAAGTCTGCAAAAGTTCCTGGGCTTTGCTAATTTTTATCGTCGCTTCATCTGTAATTTTTCTAGCATTGCCAAACCATTGACCGATTTGACCAAGAAGGGTGCTGATTTGGTTAATTGGTCTTCTGCTGCTGTGGAAGCTTTTCAGGAGTTGAAGCGTCGTTTTTGTTCTGCCCCTGTGTTGTGTCAGCCAGATGTTTCTCTTCCGTTCCAGGTCGAGGTTGATGCTTCTGAGATTGGAGCAGGGGCGGTTTTGTCACAGAGAGGTTCTGATTGCTCAGTGATGAAACCATGTGCTTTCTTTTCCAGGAAGTTTTCGCCCGCTGAGCGTAATTATGATGTGGGCAATCGAGAGTTGCTGGCCATGAAGTGGGCATTCGAGGAGTGGCGTCATTGGCTTGAAGGAGCTAAGCATCGCGTGGTGGTATTGACTGATCATAAGAACTTGACTTATCTCGAGTCTGCCAAGCGCTTGAATCCTAGACAGGCCCGTTGGTCGTTATTTTTTGCCCGCTTCGACTTTGTGATTTCGTACCTTCCGGGCTCTAAAAATGTGAAGGCGGATGCTCTGTCTAGGAGTTTTGTGCCCGACTCTCCGGGTTTATCTGAGCCAGCGGGTATCCTCAAGGAAGGAGTCATTGTGTCTGCCATCTCCCCTGATTTGCGGCGGGTGCTGCAAAAATTTCAGGCGAATAAACCTGATCGTTGTCCAGCAGAGAAACTGTTCGTCCCTGATAGGTGGACTAATAAACTTATCTCTGAACTTCATTGTTCGGTGTTGGCTGGTCATCCTGGAATCTTTGGTACCAGAGAGTTAGTGGCTAGATCCTTCTGGTGGCCATCTCTGTCACGGGATGTACGTACTTTTGTGCAGTCCTGTGGGATTTGTGCTAGGGCTAAGCCCTGCTGTTCTCGTGCCAGTGGGTTGCTTTTGCCCTTGCCGGTCCCAAAGAGGCCTTGGACACATATTTCGATGGATTTCATGTCTGACCTTCCCGTTTCTCAAAAGATGTCAGTCATTTGGGTGGTCTGTGATCGCTTTTCTAAAATGGTCCATCTGGTGCCCTTGGCTAAATTGCCTTCCTCCTCTGATTTGGTACCTTTGTTCTTTCAGCATGTGGTTCGGTTGCATGGCATTCCTGAGAATATTGTTTCTGACAGAGGTTCCCAGTTTGTTTCAAGGTTTTGGCGAGCCTTTTGTGGTAGGATGGGCATTGACCTATCCTTTTCCTCGGCTCTCCATCCTCAGACTAATGGCTAGACCGAACGAACCAATCAGACCTTGGAAACATATCTGAGATGTTTTGTTTCTGCAGACCAGGATGATTGGGTGTCCTTTTTGCCGTTGGCTGAGTTCGCCCTTAATAATCGTGCCAGCTCGGCTACCTTGGTTTCTCCATTTTTTTGCAATTCTGGGTTCCATCCTCGTTTCTCTTCAGGACAGGTTGAGTCTTCGGACTGTCCTGGTGTGGATTCTGTGGTGGATAGGTTGCAGCAGATCTGGACTCAGGTAGTGGACAATTTGATCTTGTCCCAGGAGAAAGCTCAACTTTTCGCTAATCGTAGACGCCGTGTGGGTCCCCGACTTCGTGTTGGGGATCTGGTTTGGTTATCTTCTCGTCATATTCCTATGAAGGTTTCCTCTCCTAAATTTAAACCTCGTTTTATTGGTCCGTATAGGATTTCTGAGGTTCTCAATCCTGTGTCTTTTCGTTTGACCCTCCCAGACTCCTTTTCCATACATAATGTATTCCATAGGTCGTTGTTGCGGAGATACGTGGCACCTATGGTTCCATCTGTTGAGCCTCCTGCCCCGGTTTTGGTGGAGGGGGAATTGGAGTATATTGTGGAGAAGATTTTGGATTCTCGTGTTTCTAGACGGAAACTCCAGTATCTGGTTAAATGGAAGGGTTATGCTCAGGAAGATAATTCCTGGGTTTTTGCCTCTGATGTTCATGCTTCTGATCTTGTTCGTGCCTTTCATGCGGCTCATCCTGGTCGGCCTGGGGGCTCTGGTGAGGGTTCGGTGACCCCTCCTCAAGGGGGGGGTACTGTTGTGAATTCTGTGGCTGAATTCACTCCTGTGGTCACAAGTGGTACTGCAGCTTCTGAGCTTCCTCCCTCAGGTGTTCTGGTGAGCTCGTTAACTGCTTCATTACTTAACTCCGCCTGATGCTGCTATCCTTGCTCCTTGTCAATGTTTCAGTGTTGGATCTGAGCTTCTCCTGATTGTTCCTGTGACCTGCTGCTCTGTATAGCTAAGTGCTTTTTGCTTTTTTGTTGCTTTTTTTCTGTCCAGCTTGTCTTTTGTTTTGCTGGAAGCTCTGAGACGCAAAGGGTGTACCGCCGTGCCGTTAGTTCGGCACGGTGGGTTTTTTTTGCCCCCTTTGCGTGGTTTTGCTTTAGGGTTTTTTGTAGACTGCAAAGTTCGCTTTACTGTCCTCGCTCTGTCCTAGAATATCGGGCCCCACTTTGCTGAATCTATTTCATCCCTACGTTTTGTCTTTTCATCTTACTCACAGTCATTATATGTGGGGGGCTGCCTTTTCCTTTGGGGAATTTCTCTGGGGCAAGTCAGGCCTATTTTTCTATCTTCAGGCTAGCTAGTTTCTTAGGCTGTGCCGAGTTGCCTAGGTAGTTGTTAGGCGCAATCCACAGCCGCTTTTAGTTGTGTTTAGGATAGGATCAGGTGTGCAGTCTACAGAGTTTCCACGTCTCAGAGCTCGTTCTTGTATTTTTGGGTATTTGTCAGATCACTGTGTGCGCTCTGATCGCTAAGCACACTGTGTTTCTGGATTGCCTTCATAACACCTGTCATTAGCAAACATAACACTGGTGTGGAGTTGTAGGTGTTTGTTAAGGAGGCGTTTGGAGTGTTTATCTAAAGACAGTTGCTTGGTGATTTTTCTGTGTGCATATCCTCATCATCTCCTATTTGGTTGTTCCTTCACATTACGTACT
The DNA here is from genome assembly GCF_032444005.1 of Ranitomeya imitator. NCBI lineage: Eukaryota > Metazoa > Chordata > Amphibia > Anura > Dendrobatidae > Ranitomeya > Ranitomeya imitator. The sequence continues at coordinate 449,806,667 of NC_091286.1, read as the reverse complement.
TGCCTGTGTTACACTCTGTTGTTTGTGAGTGCATATTTAAATGATTGGTATTTTCATTTATCCCTGTACGTCTTCCCTTGGTAGTATGGTTTGTTTATTCTTATATACATCTACTCCACACTTCCCTGGGTGGGGAATGGGACAGATAAGGACTTATTTAGAAGCTTAGCAAGGTATGTGGCCCAGTTCCTGATATGTGCGGACTATTTTTGTCACTGGATTACTTTGTACCTATTTTATTTTGCTATCATAAGGTGTTACACATTAAATAGTTATTATTATTATTATTATTATTCATTTTTATAGCGTCACTTATTCCATGGCGCTTTACATGTAAAAAGGGGCATACAAAGACAAGTACAATAAACATGAGCAATACAAGGCACACACACATACAAAAGGAGAGAGGACCCTGCCCGAGAAGGCTCACAGTCTACAGGGGATGGGTAAGGATACACTAGGAGAGTTCATGACATAGCTACTTAGCATTTTATTAGACTGTTGCATGTATAAGCCAGTGTTGTTATATGTTGTTGCCATTTCAATAATTTGTATTGTAGACATTAAATTACAATGTACCTTCCCATAGGGGCCCACAGGAATGGGTCCAAATAAATTAATATCTAATACAGGATACAAATAATTCCTAATGGTGGTCTCATTTTGAGTTAAAAAAAATTAATTAAATTCAATCTAAGGATTTATTGCAAGTGTAGATGAGCAAGTCAATTTGATGTCAATTTAACATGTTTTATTTTTTTAAGAATTTGCTAGCAAGCATTTTACACAATGCAGAATACTGTATCACCTTGACAAGGCTCACATGACCTCAGGTGCAACTGGGCAGCTATGACATCACATGGTACAGCACAGCCAGTCAGAAAAATTCCCATAGTCTGTATAAAAACCAAGGCAGGAAATGAAGCAGCCATTTAGCAGTGAATCTGGAAAGTGAAAGAACGCCATATCGCATTGCTTAGCCATAGAGATAGGGAAAGACAGCCATAAACTAGTGAACAAATTCTACAATTAGTGTGTGTTGTGGCACAGCAGTGAAGAGGATTAGTGTATAATGTGAGAAGAAACATGAAGAATAAAGAGATTCAATTGATAGTGAGTGAGATAGGAGACTGGAAGTAATTCATCACATTTGTTATAGTGCTGCTGCAGTTTGCAAAAGGAACAGGGTATTCCTCCACAAAATATTAAACCTTATGCTTATCAAAGAGGGGAACTCTCCTTACACCTCTATTGAGGTCCGATATCAACTATTAACGCCAAAATTGACTACTAATAATTAATATCCACTTAATACCACAACGTTATCTTTACCTTATGCTATATACTAACTGAGACAAAACAGTGTAACAATAAAGGGTATTTATTACACACACACAAGTCTACAGTCTATAGCATACATATATATTTATACCCAAGCTGGCGTATATATATATACGGATATCACAACTCTGATATAGTAATATCACTACAGTATACAGTGATATCCCAACAGCATCACAAAGTAATAACCCACAATAACCAGTAATATCACAACAATATCATACAATATAAAAAAACACAATTAACTGCATGATTACCCAAATCACACATACAATATCAGCCCTCCCACCTATGGCTAGCTAACCCTAATAAAAAGTACTGGGCCTATTAAGAAAAGGGGATACAGAGTATACTTAAGCCATGTGGGTCCATCACTATTCTAGACAATGCAGGCACAGCAAAAGAGACAGAGCACCTGTGTCTTGTGCCTTTTATGTCCAGCTAGAAGAGGTGTGTCCAGCCCCAAGTGTGTGGGGATGAGGTCACAAATCTATTGTCCACTGGCTTAAGTCCTAAATGAAACCTGATATACCAGGTCATGGCAGCTTTGTTTTACAGCAGGCTGGAGGGGGGGCTTTGCTCCATGTGGTATACATGTGGGGGATAGACCCAAAACATGCACTAAACACATCTCTATGTAAAGATATACATTTTGGGTGAAATTCCCTTCTACACAGTTCAATTATACATTTTTTTAATCCTTCAATCAGAAATGTAAACTGAAAGAAAATCACTCAGTAGGCCCCTGTATCAGAAATTTGGGTTATTCTCCTACAGGAAGCAACAGAACTGTCTGTCTGATTACAAAAGAGATAAATTGTTCTATTTTATAAATTTAAAAAAGCATAAAAATCTGTCAGTGCAACATGTTATTATACTGGCTGTTACCACCTGTGCCTGGTTTGCCATAGTCATACATGATAAGGTTGGTCAAACACTTCAACGTTACTAAGGCTGTGTTTATGTTAAGGGGCTTGAAAACTGTTGTGGACAGTCCTATGAGATCTCAGGGTGTCATACACACTTTTTCAGGGCAGTTGGAGTCTTTGGAGTAGTGTTAAAGAGAATCTGTAACCTCATTTGGCCCAATAAACTGCGGCCACCGCCATCAGAGGCTTGTCTACAGCATTCTGTAATGCTGTAGATAAGCCCCCGATGTAACCTGAAAGATAAGAAAAACAAGTTAGATTATACTCACCCAGGGGCGGTCCCAGTGTGGTCTGGTCCAATGGGCGTCGCAAGTCCGTGTCCAGCGCCTCCCATCCTCATATGATGTCTTCCTCTTCTTTGCTTCCTGCCATGGCTCCTGCGCACTTGTACTTTATCTGCCCTGTTGAGGGCAGAGCAAAGTACTGCAGTGCGCAGGCACCGGGCCTCTCTGACCTTTCCCGATGCCTGCGCACTGCAGTACTTTGCTCTGCCCTCAACAGGGCAGATAAAGTATGCCTGCGCAGGAGCTGCAACAGGTAGCAAATAAGAGAACGACATTATATGAAGATGTGAGGCGCCACACCCGGACCTGCAACGCCCATCGAACCGGACCGCACCGGGACCGCCCCTGGGTGAGTATAATCTAACTTGTTTTCCAGAATGCTGTAGATAAGCCCCAGATGGCGGTGGCCGCAGTTTATAGGGCCAAAATAGGTGGCAGATTCCCTTTAATTAAATTTTTTTGAAAATTTTTCGAGATGCTGGTAAATGTTAATTTCAAATGATTCACTCATCTCAAATGGCAAGCATGTCTTATGAAGGAACATTTTTATTTATATCATGAGTAAGAAGAATCGCCTGAAGGTCACTTTGGTTTGCAAATGAGGGTCATCACTGATGAATAAATGAGGACACTTTGTCACAAATGTTCAGGAGGACACAGTTCTGATTCTTCTGCAGCAGCCATCATCATGTTTTCCTTCCTATAATGGTTTGTTAATGCAGATATGTAAGTGAATGCATCCAAAGCTAAAAGCACGACTGTTTCCATGTGTCAGGAGCAATTGCATTGTATTAGCTAAGATATTCAATGCCTTAAAATGTAAATATCTGCATGCCATAATTTCCACCACATGTACTGACATTATTCTATTTTTACCTTCAACGATGAGCAGAGACTTGTAAAATATGTGGCTAACTATGCAACTAAAAGCATTTAGGCAACAAGTTGTAATGGTAATGGCATGATTTCTGTTTAACGAGATCCATTACAAAGTGTCCATTAGAGTATTAATGAATTAGTATTGAATGACTTTAAGTGAGAGTAACTAATATATGTTTTTTTTAGAAATATATTATCTAGTCCTACTTGACCTGCTATCAGCATAGTCCATAATTTAGAATTTAAGAGGCTAGCCGTAAAATAATCTATCAACAAGTCGAACCTCTCTAAACTGTTTATATGCTCATGTAGATCAATGAAAGCTAAATGCATTGATACATTTCTATTTACTGTCCGTTATATCATTACACAAAAATTGATGATTTTATGAATATGCAGATGAAGTGTTAGGTGCTTCATCATGCCCAAAGCACTTAACGCCTTCCCGACCCATGACGCCACGTAGGCGTCATGAAAGTCGGTGCCAATCTGACCCATGACGCCTATGTGGCATCATGGAAAGATCGCGTCCCTGCAGATCGGGTGAAAGGGTTAACTCCAATTTCACCCGATCTGCAGGGACAGGGGGAGTGGTAGTTTAGCCCAGGGGGGGTGGCTTCACCCCCCCGTGGCTACGATCGCTCTGATTGGCTGTTGAAAGTGAAATTGCCAATCAGAGCGATTTGTAATATTTCACCTATTAAAACTGGTGAAATATTACAATCCAGCCATGGCCGATGCTGCAATATCATCGGCCATGGCTGGAAACACTAATGTGCCCCCACCCCACCGATCGCCCCCCCAGCCCTCCGATCTCTCCGGTACACTGCTCCGGCTCCCCTCCGTCCTGTGCTCCGCTCCCCCCGTGCTCTTGTCCGCTCCCCCGTGCTCCAATCACCCCCCCCCGTGCTCCAATCACCCCCCCTGCACTCCGATCCACCCCCGTGCTCCGTTCCACCCCCCAGGCTCCGTTCCACACCCCCCCCGTGCTCCGTTCCACCCCTCCGTGCTCCGTTCCACCCCCCCGCACTCCGATCCACCCCCCATGCTCCGATCCCCCCCCCCCCCGTGCTCCCCCCCCACCCCATCATACTTACCGATCCTGCCGGGGTCCGTCCGTCTTCTCCCTGGGCGCCGCCATCTTCCAAAATGGCGGGCGCATGCGCAGTGCGCCCGCCGAATCTGCCGGCCGGCAGATTCGTTCCAAGGTGCATTTTAATCACTGAGATATAATCTATCACAGTGATCAAAATAAAAGAAATAATAAATGACCCCCCCCCCTTTGTCACCCCCATAGGTAGGGACAATAAAAAAATAAAGAATTTTTTTTTCCACTAATGTTAGAATAGGGTTAGGGTTAGGGCTAGGGTTAGGGTTAGGGCTAGGGTTAGGGTTAGGGCTAGGGTTAGGGCTAGGGTTAGGGTTAGGGCTAGGGTTAGGGTTAGGGCTAGGGTTAGGGTTTCGGTATGTGCACACGTATTCTGGTCCTCTGCGGATTTTTCCACTGCGGATTTGATAAATCTGCAGTGCTAAACCGCTGCGGATTTATGGCGGATTTACCGCGTTTTTTCTGCGCATTTCACTGCGGTTTTACAACTGTGATTTTCTATTGGAGTAGTTGTAAAACCGCTGCGGAATCCGCAGAAAGAAGTGACATGCTGCAGAATGTAAACCGCTGCGTTTCTGAGCAGTTTTTCTGCAGCATGTGTACAGCGATTTTTGTTTCCCATAGGTTTGCATTGAACTGTAAACTCATGGGAAACTGCTGCGGATCCGCAGTGTTTTCCGCAGCGTGTGCACATACCTTTAGAATTAGGCTATGTGCACACTGTGCGGATTTGGCTGCGGATCCGCAGCGGATTGGCCGCTGCGGATTCGCAGCAGTTTCCATCAGGTTTACAGTACCATGTAAACCTATGGAAAACCAAATCCGCTGTGCCCATGGTGCGGAAAATACCGCGCGGAAACGCTGCGTTGTATTTTCCGCAGCATGTCAATTCTTTGTGCGGATTCCGCAGCGTTTTACACCTGTTCCTCAATAGGAATCCGCAGGTGAAATCCGCACAAAAAACACTGGAAATCCGCGGAAAATCCGCAGGTAAAACGCAGTGCCTTTTACCCGCGGATTTTTCAAAAATGATGCTGAAAAATCTCACACGAATCCGCAACGTGGGCACATAGCCTTAGGGTTAGGGTTGGAATTAGGGTTGTGGTTAGGGTTATAATTAGGGTTATGGCTACAGTTGGGATTAGGGTTAGGGGTGTGGGGGGGTTAGTGTTGGAGGTAGAATTGAGGGGTTACCACTGTTTAGGCACATCAGGGGTCTCCAAACGCAACATGGCGCCACCATTGATTCCAGCCAATCTTGTATTCAAAAAGTCAAATGGTGCTCCCTCAATTCCGAGCCCCGACGTGTGCCCAAACAGTGGTTTACCCCCACATATGGGGTACCAGCATACTGAGGATAAACTGCACAACAATTACTGGGGTCCAATTTCTCCTGTTACCCTTGTGAAAATAAAAAAATGCTTGCTAAATCATCATTTTTGAGGAAATAAAAATGATTTTTTATTTTCACGGCTCTGCGTTGTAAACGTCTGTGAAGCACTTGGGGGTTCAAAGTGCTCACCACATATCTAGATAAGTTACTTGGGGGGTCTAGTTTCTAAAATGGGGTCACTTGTGGGGGGTTTCTACTGTTTAGGCACACCAGGGGCTCTGCAAACGCAACGTGACGCCCGCAGACCATTCCATCAAAGTCTGCATTTCAAAAGTCACTACTTCCCTTCTGAGCCCCGACGTGTGCCCAAACAGTGGTTTACCCCCACACATGGGGTATCAGCGTACTCAGGAGAAACTGGACAACAACTTTTGGGGTCCAATTTCTCCTGTAACCCTTGGGAAAATAAAAAATTCTGGGCTAAATAATTATTTTTGAGGAAAGAAAACGTATTTATTATTTTCACGGCTCTGCATTATAAACTTCTATGAAGCACTTGGGGGCTGAAAGTGCTCACCACACATCTAGATAAGTTCCTTTCGGGGACTAGTTTCCAAAATGGGGTCAATTGTGGGGGGTTTCTACTGTTTAGCCACATCAGGGGCTCTGCAAACGCAACGTGACGCCCGCAGAGCATTCCATCAAAGTCTGCATTTCAAAACGTCACTACTTCATGAAATGAGGAAAAAAGCAAATCAGTGAGATCATCATTTCCTAGTAATATTACTGTATGTTCACTTTAGCGCTATATTGCACTTGCTCTTGCATACCTAAGGTATTTTGTTTCTGTTTCAAATCCATTTCTGTTGCACTAAAATGAAAAACAAAACATACAAGATGGCTAAATAGGAAAGTATATGAGCACTACCTGTGCTTAATTTTTAATAAAGAACATGTAAAAACTTGGTGCATCAGTACATACTTATACTTAATCTACACAATACATGTGGAGATTGTACACATAGACAAATCTAAAAAGTCTACACACCCCTGTTAAAATGCCAGATTTTGTCATTCTAATTATACCAAGAAGAATCACTTCAGAACTTTTTCCACCTTCAATGTCACCCATAATCTGTACAACAATTAGATCCATTTGCTGTGTTGTAAATTGTTTATAGATTACTTATTTTGCTGTAAAAAATAACTAAGAAAATGCCAGGAAAATCCTAGAACAGCTGAACGTATATGGGGTTAATCAGAATCATTTTACATTTTGGCAGCTGCGTACTGACTATTATTTGTCATGAGTTTAAATGTGATTGAGTAATTCTGAACACAACCACAGCCCCAAATACAGTGGGAAAAACGTATTTAGTCAGCCTCCAATTGTTCAAGTTCTACCACTTAAAAATATGAGAGAGGCCTGTAATTGACATCATAGGTAGACCACAACTATGAGAGTCAAAATGAGAAAACAAATCCAGAAAATCCAGAAAATCACCTTGTCTGATTTGGCATGATTTATTTTGCATATTATGGCGGAAACTACGTATTTGGTCACCTAAAAACATGCAAGATTTCTGGTTCTCACAGACCTGTAACCTCTTCTTTAAGAGGCTCCTCTGTCTTCCACTCATTACCTGTAGTAATGGCACCTGTTTGAACTTGCATATAGCTGGGACTACTGTAACAAAGGCTACCATCAGTAACACACTACGCAGCCAGGGACTCAGATCCTGCAGTGCTAGATGTGCCCCCCTGCTTAAGCTAGTACATGTCCAGGCCTGTCTGAGGTTTGCTAGAGAGCATTTGGATTATCCAGAAGAGTATTGGGAGAATGTCATATGGTCTGATGAAACCAAAGTAGAACTGTTTGGTAGAAACAAAACTCGTCGTGTTTGAAGGAGACAGAATGCTAAGTTGCATCCAAAGAAGACCATACCTACTGTGAAGCATGGGAGCGGTAACATCATGCTTTGGGGCTGTTTCTCTGCAAAGGGACCAGGACAACTGATCCGTGTACATGAAAGAATGAATGGGGCCATGTATCATGAAATTTTGAGTGCAAACCTCCTTCCATCAGCAAGGGCATTGAAGATGAAACGTGGATGGATCTTTCAGCATAATAATGATCTCAAGCACACCGCCACGGCAACAAAGCAGTGGCTTCATAAGAATAATACGAAGGTCCTGGAGTGGCCTAGCCAGTCTCCAGATCTCAACCCCATAGAAAACCTTTGGAGGGAGTTGAACGTTCATGTTGTCCAGCAACATGCCCAAAACATCACTGCTCTAGAGGAGATCTGCATGGAGGAATGGGCCAACATATCACCAACAGTGTGTGCCAACCTTGCAAAGACTTACCGAAAACGTTTGACAACTGTCATTGCCAGCAAAGGATATATAAAAAAATATTGAGATGACCTTTTGTTAATGACCAAATACTTATTTTCCATCATATTTTGCTAAATAAATCTTGCCAAATCATATGATGTGTTTTTCTGGATTTGTTTTCTCATTTTGACTCTCATAGTTGGGGTCTACCTATGATGTCAATTACAGGCCTCTCTCATATTTGTAAGTGGGAGAACTTGCACAATTGGTGCTTGACTAAATACTTTTTCGCCACTGTATAAGAGGGTGTTCAGACTTGTTCAATCATATTCTTTTGGTTTTATTTTTTCATTTTCCACTTCAAAATGATTTCAGTTTGTTTCTCAATGGATTTGTACAGATTATGGGTGACATTAAAGGTGGAAAAAGTTCTGAAATGATTGTTCTTGGTAAGATATTTTACATGGCAAAAACCTTTCATTTTAAAAGGTGTTTGTAGATGTTTTATATTCACTGTAAATGTAAACCTATTTTTTACTAAGGTAGAGGGGGAAATAGCTCACCTGATAAGGAATAAAGTCCACACTTTGAGCAGCCCTGGTCCTGGGTGATTCTTGAAACAGAAATGAAAGAAGGAAATCTCCAGTACTGAAGGAAATGTAAAACTTCACATTTATTGTGTACTTGTTAAAAGAAAGACTATCTAGTCAAAACGCGTTGGTATTGTACCCCATGCAATATTAATTGGTGTACCCAACATGTCTTTCTTTTAACAAGTACAGAATAAGGCTGCACTCACACTAGCAGTATTTGGTCAGTATTTTCCATCAGTATTTGTAAGCCAAAACCAGGAGTGGAACAAATAGAGGAAAAGTATAATAGAAACATATGCACCACTTCTGTATTTATCACCCACTCCTGGTTTTGGCTTACAAATACTGACGTAAAATACTGACCAAATACTGCTAGTGTGACGGCAGCCTAAATGTTAAGTTTTACCATTCCTTCTGCGCTGGAGAATTCCTTCTTCCATTTCTGCTCCTATTTTCTTTACTAACAGCCACTTTGAAGTAGAGGAGAAAATGTACTTACTGTATAATCTTTTCCACAAGTATAAGGCAGTACACTCAATGTTTAGTTGTGACCCAATCTAGGACAAACATACCCAAAAGGCAGCAGGTAACATAGCCTAACATATAATACAGGCTATGAAGCAATATACTGTATACCATCCAACACCATAAAACACAATTACAGTCATCCAGCATGTAACACCTACCTAATCCAAAATTGAGCTTATTTGTATGAGGATACATGCTGCCTTTTATTCAAGGTAAGAAGCATTTAATTTGAGTTATTTCTCTTCCTCTATATGCACGCACAACAACACATTTGGGATGTCAGCACAATCTTCTGATGTCTACATTGGAGAATGAAATCGAAGTAGAAAAAAATGTGGAAAAAAAGTCCTGTATTGTATTCTCAAATACCCAATCTTCACGATGCTCTTGGCAGCTCCCGTTCCCAGTAATGCCTTGCGAAATGACCCCAGATGACGTAGCATCATGCGAGACCGCTACGTCATCATAGGTCATTGTCGCGAGGCATTACTGGGAATCGGAGCTGCCTGGAGCATCGCTAAGGCCAGGGCTGGATTTGGGTGCCACCAGAAGGTGAGTATATAACTATTTTTTATTTTAATTACAGGGATATGGTGCCCAGTCCCGGGTGCTATACTACGTGGCTGTACGATATGCTATGTGGCTGTGCTATATACTACATGGGCTGTGTTATATGCTAGGTGGCTGTGATATATGCTACGTGGCTGTACTATATACTATCTGACTCCTATATACTACGTGGGCTGTGTTATATACTATGTGGCTGTGCTATATACTACGTGGGCTGTGCTATATGCTATGTGGCTGTGCTATATACTACATGGGCTGTGTTATATACAACGTGGCTGTGCTATATGCTACGTGGCTGTGCTATATGCTACGTGGCTGTGCTATACACTATGTGGCTGTGCTATATACTACGTGGGCTGTGCTATGCACTGCGTGGCTGTGCTATATGCTATGTGGCTGTGCTATATACTACGTGGGCTGTGTTATATACTATGTGGCTGTGCTATATGCTTCATCGCTGTGCTATACACTACGTGGCTTTGCTATATACTACGTGGGCTGTGCTATACACTACGTGGCTGTGTTATATTCTATGTGGCTGAGCTATATACTATGTGGGCTGTGTTATATACTACATGGCTGTGCTATATGCAACGTGGCTGTGCTATATACTACCTGGCTGTGCTATATGCTACCCATTTTGCACTTTTACAAGTGTTCTACGTTAATACTTTCTAATGTTTACTTTGAAAAGTTTTCCATTAAAAAATTGACATATTCAATGTATGCAGTTTTTTACAATAAAATCCCTACTGGTAACTGAGGAAGAGGGAGTAGGTCACAAAAATTGGCATATAAGGTGTTGACTTATATAAAGCCCCTCTGCTGTATGATATTGCACACTCATGTAAGAAGTGAAATCTGGCATTGTACTATACCTATATTTCTCTGCTGTATCTGTGCATCATGAATCATGGTATGTGTTAAAGGGGGGTGCCCACTGAGACTCTTTCGCCCGGGGCCCTCAAAAACCTGGAGCCGACCCTGACAGGGCTATCCGTAGTTAAAAAAATAGATGATTCTTATGCGTTTCTGGCATACCTGTCCTTAGTAATAGAATATATGAATCTTCCATATTTGTGCAGGTGTCTCTGAACAGTAGAACAATGTATCACACAACTCCAGAGTCTGCTAAATCTTTCTGAAGGTCTTCTGCAGTCAAGCAGGAGTTCTGATTTGCCTGTCATCTTCAACTTGCTTAACTGTTCACAATAACAGTAATTTTGACCAGGGGTGCCCAAAGTTTTACATGCCACTGTATGTTTCTTTTTTCTCACAATGCTAACCATGATTAAGACCGTATGGTCAAGTGTTATGAACAGGTGATTCAGAACCACAATGGACCTAGTGGTTAAGAGCACACAAAGTGACCTGATAGTTACTAACATAGGACGAGCTCTGAGACGTGGGAACTCTGCTGACCGCAATCCCTAATCCTATCATACCACACTAGAGGTAGACGTGGATTGCGCCTAACGCTCTCTATGCAACTTGGCACAGCCTGAGAAACTAGCTAGCCCTGAAGATAGAAAAATAAGCCTACCTTGCCTCAGAGAAATTCCCCAAAGGAAAAGGCAGCCCCCCACATATAATGACTGTGAGTTAAGATGAAAATACAAACACAGAGATGAAATAGACTTTAGCAAAGCGAGGCCCGACTTACTGAATAGACCGAGGACAGAAAAGATAGCTTTGCGGTCAGCACAAAAACCTACAAACAACCACGCAGAGGGGGCAAAAAGACCCTCCGCACCGACTAACGGTACGGAGGTGCTCCCTCTGCGTCTCAGAGCTTCCAGCAAGCAAGAAAAACCAATATAGCAAGCTGGACAGAAAATATAGCAAAACAAAAGTAACACAAGCAAAACTTAGCTTATGCAGGGCAGACAGGCCACAAGAATGATCCAGGAGAAAGCAAGACCAATACTGGAACATTGACTGGAGGCCAGGAACAAAGAACTAGGTGGAGTTAAATAGAGCAGCACCTAACGACTTAACCTCGTCACCTGAGGAAGGAAACTCAGAAGCCGCAGCCCCACTCACATCGAGCAGAGGAAGCTCATAGACAGAACCAGCCGAAGTACCACTCATGACCACAGGAGGGAGCTTGACCACAGAATTCACAACAGTACCCCCCCCCCTTGAGGAGGAGTCACCGAACCCTCACCAGAGCCCCCAGGCCGACCAGGATGAGCCAAATGAAAGGCACGAACCAGATCGGCAGCATGAACATCAGAGGCAAAGACCCAGGAATTATCTTCCTGACCATAACCCTTCCACTTAACCAGGTACTGGAGTTTCCGTCTCGAAATACGAGAATCCAAAATCTTCTCCACTATATACTCCAACTCCCCCTCAACCAAAACCGGGGCAGGAGGATCAACGGATGGTACCACAGGTGCCACGTATCTCCGCAACAATGACCTATGGAATACGTTATGGATGGAAAAAGAAGCTGGAAGGGTCAAATGAAAAGACACAGGATTAAGAACCTCAGAAATCCTATACGGACCAATAAAACGAGGCTTAAACTTAGGAGAGGAAACTTTCATAGGAGTATAACGAGATGACAACCAAACCAAATCCCCAACACGAAGTCGGGGACCCACACAGTGCCTGCGGTTAGCGAAACGTTGAGCCTTCTCCTGAGACAATGTCAAATTGTCCACCACATGAGTCCAAATCTGCTGCAACCTATCCACCACAGTATCCACACCAGGACAGTCAGAAGACTCAACCTGCCCTGAAGAGAAACGAGGATGGAAACCAGAATTGCAGAAAAACGGCGAAACCAAAGTAGCCGAGCTGGCCCGATTATTAAGGGCGAACTCAGCCAAAGGCAAAAAGGACACCCAATCATCCTGATCGGCAGAAACAAAACATCTCAGATATGTTTCCAAGGTCTGATTGGTTCGTTCAGTCTGGCCATTTGTCTGAGGATGGAAAGCCGAGGAAAAAGACAAATCAATGCCCATCCTAGCACAAAAGGCTCGCCAAAACCTCGAAACAAACTGGGAACCTCTGTCAGAAACGATGTTCTCCGGAATGCCATGTAAACGAACCACATGCTGGAAGAACAATGGCACCAAATCAGAGGAGGAAGGCAATTTACACAAGGGTACCAAATGGACCATCTTAGAGAAGCGATCACAAACAACCCAAATGACCAACATTTTTTGAGAGACGGGGAGATCCGAAATAAAATCCATAGAGATATGTGTCCAGGGCCTCTTCGGGACTGGCAAGGGCAAAAGCAACCCACTGGCACGAGAACAGCAGGGCTTAGCCCGAGCACAAATCCCACAGGACTGCACAAACGAACGCACATCCCGCGACAGAGACGGCCACCAAAAGGATCTAGCCACCAAATCTCTGGTACCAAAGATTCCAGGATGACCAGCCAACACCGAACAATGAACCTCAGAGATAACTCTACTCGTCCATTTATCAGGGACAAACAGTTTCTCCGCTGGGCAACGGTCAGGTCTATTAGCCTGAAATTTTTGCAGCACCCGCCGCAACTCAGGGGAGATGGCAGACAAAATTACCCCCTCTTTGAGAATACCCGCCGGCTCAGACAAACCCGGAGAGTCGGGCACAAAACTCCTAGACAGGGCATCCGCCTTCACATTTTTAGAGCCCGGAAGGTACGAAACCACAAAGTCAAAACGGGAGAAAAACAGCGACCAACGAGCCTGTCTAGGATTCAACCGTTTGGCAGACTCGAGATAAGTCAAATTCTTGTGATCAGTCAAGACCACCACGCAATGCTTAGCTCCTTCAAGCCAATGACGCCACTCCTCGAATGCCCACTTCATGGCCAGCAACTCTCGATTGCCAACATCATAATTACGCTCAGCAGGCGAAAACTTCCTGGAAAAGAAGGCGCATGGTTTCATCACCGAGCCATCAGAACTTCTTTGCGACAAAACAGCCCCTGCACCAATCTCAGAAGCATCAACCTCGACCTGGAACGGGAGCGAAACATCTGGTTGGCACAACACAGGGGCAGAAGAAAAATGACGCTTCAACTCTTGAAAAGCTTCCACAGCAGCAGAAGACCAATTGACCACATCAGCACCCTTCTTGGTTAACTCAGTCAACGGCTTAGCAATACTAGAAAAATTATTGATGAAGCGACGATAATAATTAGCAAAATAGTTAAATAAATAGGGCAGCACACTGCAGCGCCAAAACATGCAAACTTGAAAAAACGAAATTTGAACTGCATTACTGCACTAGAAATATGAAAAATGAGAGCTTTTAGCGCACAAAAATGGCCAATTTTATGTGTACCTCGTAGCCACGTTAAGGCATCTCTCTTATACGAGGTCCTACGTTTGACCTACCTCACTGAGAATAAACGTCTCCATCTGAATGGGTACATGTAAAAACCTCTTCTTGGACTCAAATTCTCTCTCTATGTGGAGGGGTATTGGACCTACTATAATTAAAACACCTGAAGCTAGGAGGCGGGGAGTGCACGATCAGAAGGCTAGAGAATACATTTCAAAAAACCTGATCTGCACATCCAAACATAGACTGAGTGTGAACAGGTGCTGAACCCAGAGTCGCCAACTCGTATATAGTTAAATAAATAGGGCAGCACACTGCAGCGCCAAAACATGCAAACTTGAAAAAACGAAATTTGAACTGCATTACTGCACTAGAAATATGAAAAATGAGAGCTTTTAGCGCACAAAAATGGCCAATTTTATGTGTACCTCGTAGCCACGTTAAGGCATCTCTCTTATACGAGGTCCTACGTTTGACCTACCTCACTGAGAATAAACGTCTCCATCTGAATGGGTACATGTAAAAACCTCTTCTTGGACTCAAATTCTCTCTCTATGTGGAGGGGTATTGGACCTACTATAATTAAAACACCTGAAGCTAGGAGGCGGGGAGTGCACGATCAGAAGGCTAGAGAATACATTTCAAAAAACCTGATCTGCACATCCAAACATAGACTGAGTGTGAACAGGTGCTGAACCCAGAGTCGCCAACTCGTATATAGTTAAATAAATAGGGCAGCACACTGCAGCGCCAAAACATGCAAACTTGAAAAAACAAAATTTGAACTGCATTACTGCACTAGAAATATGAAAAATGAGAGCTTTTAGCGCACAAAAATGGCCAATTTTATGTGTACCTCGTAGCCACGTTAAGGCATCTCTCTTATACGAGGTCCTACGTTTGACCTACCTCACTGAGAATAAACGTCTCCATCTGAATGGGTACATGTAAAAACCTCTTCTTGGACTCAAATTCTCTCTCTATGTGGAGGGGTATTGGACCTACTATAATTAAAACACCTGAAGCTAGGAGGCGGGGAGTGCACGATCAGAAGGCTAGAGAATACATTTCAAAAAACCTGATCTGCACATCCAAACATAGACTGAGTGTGAACAGGTGCTGAACCCAGAGTCGCCAACTCGTATATAGTTAAATAAATAGGGCAGCACACTGCAGCGCCAAAACATGCAAACTTGAAAAAACGAAATTTGAACTGCATTACTGCACTAGAAATATGAAAAATGAGAGCTTTTAGCGCACAAAAATGGCCAATTTTATGTGTACCTCGTAGCCACGTTAAGGCATCTCTCTTATACGAGGTCCTACGTTTGACCTACCTCACTGAGAATAAACGTCTCCATCTGAATGGGTACATGTAAAAACCTCTTCTTGGACTCAAATTCTCTCTCTATGTGGAGGGGTATTGGACCTACTATAATTAAAACACCTGAAGCTAGGAGGCGGGGAGTGCACGATCAGAAGGCTAGAGAATACATTTCAAAAAACCTGATCTGCACATCCAAACATAGACTGAGTGTGAACAGGTGCTGAACCCAGAGTTGCCAACTCGTATATAGTTAAATAAATAGGGCAGCACACTGCAGCGCCAAAACATGCAAACTTGAAAAAACGAAATTTGAACTGCATTACTGCACTAGAAATATGAAAAATGAGAGCTTTTAGCGCGCAAAAATGGCCAATTTTATGTGTACCTCGTAGCCACGTTAAGGCATCTCTCTTATACGAGGTCCTACGTTTGACCTACCTCACTGAGAATAAACGTCTCCATCTGAATGGGTACATGTAAAAACCTCTTCTTGGACTCAAATTCTCTCTCTATGTGGAGGGGTATTGGACCTACTATAATTAAAACACCTGAAGCTAGGAGGCGGGGAGTGCACGATCAGAAGGCTAGAGAATACATTTCAAAAAACCTGATCTGCACATCCAAACATAGACTGAGTGTGAACAGGTGCTGAACCCAGAGTCGCCAACTCGTATATAGTTAAATAAATAGGGCAGCACACTGCAGCGCCAAAACATGCAAACTTGAAAAAACGAAATTTGAACTGCATTACTGCACTAGAAATATGAAAAATGAGAGCTTTTAGCGCACAAAAATGGCCAATTTTATGTGTACCTCGTAGCCACGTTAAGGCATCTCTCTTATACGAGGTCCTACGTTTGACCTACCTCACTGAGAATAAACGTCTCCATCTGAATGGGTACATGTAAAAACCTCTTCTTGGACTCAAATTCTCTCTCTATGTGGAGGGGTATTGGACCTACTATAATTAAAACACCTGAAGCTAGGAGGCGGGGAGTGCACGATCAGAAGGCTAGAGAATACATTTCAAAAAACCTGATCTGCACATCCAAACATAGACTGAGTGTGAACAGGTGCTGAACCCAGAGTCGCCAACTCGTATATAGTTAAATAAATAGGGCAGCACACTGCAGCGCCAAAACATGCAAACTTGAAAAAACGAAATTTGAACTGCATTACTGCACTAGAAATATGAAAAATGAGAGCTTTTAGCGCACAAAAATGGCAAATTTTTTGAAATGTATTCTCTAGCCTTCTGATCGTGCACTCCCCGCCTCCTAGCTTCAGGTGTTTTAATTATAGTAGGTCCAATACCCCTCCACATAGAGAGAGAATTTGAGTCCAAGAAGAGGTTTTTACATGTACCCATTCAGATGGAGACGTTTATTCTCAGTGAGGTAGGTCAAACGTAGGACCTCGTATAAGAGAGATGCCTTAACGTGGCTACGAGGTACACATAAAATTGGCCATTTTTGTGCGCTAAAAGCTCTCATTTTTCATATTTCTAGTGCAGTAATGCAGTTCAAATTTCGTTTTTTCAAGTTTGCATGTTTTGGCGCTGCAGTGTGCTGCCCTATTTATTTAACTATATACGAGTTGGCGACTCTGGGTTCAGCACCTGTTCACACTCAGTCTATGTTTGGATGTGCAGATCAGGTTTTTTGAAATGTATTCTCTAGCCTTCTGATCGTGCACTCCCCGCCTCCTAGCTTCAGGTGTTTTAATTATAGTAGGTCCAATACCCCTCCACATAGAGAGAGAATTTGAGTCCAAGAAGAGGTTTTTACATGTACCCATTCAGATGGAGACGTTTATTCTCAGTGAGGTAGGTCAAACGTAGGACCTCGTATAAGAGAGATGCCTTAACGTGGCTACGAGGTACACATAAAATTGGCCATTTTTGTGCGCTAAAAGCTCTCATTTTTCATATTTCTAGTGCAGTAATGCAGTTCAAATTTCGTTTTTTCAAGTTTGCATGTTTTGGCGCTGCAGTGTGCTGCCCTATTTATTTAACTATATACGAGTTGGCGACTCTGGGATCAGCACCTGTTCACACTCAGTCTATGTTTGGATGTGCAGATCAGGTTTTTTGAAAGATAATAATTAGCAAAGCCCAGGAACTTTTGCAGACTCTTCAGAGATGACGGCTGAGTCCAATCATAAATGGCCTGAACTTTAACAGGGTCCATCTCGATAGTAGAAGGGGAAAAAATGAAACCTAAAAATGAAACCTTCTGAACACCAAAGAGACACTTTGACCCCTTCACAAACAAAGAATTCGCACGCAGGACCTGGAACACCATTCTAATCTGCTTCACGTGAGACTCCCAATCATCCGAGAAGACCAAAATATCATCCAAGTATACAATCAGGAATTTATCCAGGTACTCTCGGAAGATGTCATGCATAAAGGACTGAAACACTGATGGAGCATTAGAAAGCCCGAATGGCATAACCAGGTACTCAAAATGGCCCTCGGGAGTATTAAATGCTGTTTTCCATTCATCGCCCTGTTTAATACGCACAAGATTATATGCACCACGAAGATCTATCTTGGTGAACCAACTAGCTCCCTTAATCCGAGCAAACAAATCAGACAACAGCGGCAAGGGGTACTGAAGTTTGACCGTGATTTTATTTAGAAGGCGGTAATCAATACAAGGTCTCAGCGAACCATCCTTCTTGGCCACAAAAAAGAACCCTGCTCCCAATGGCGACGACGACGGGCGAATATGACCCTTCTCCAAGGATTCCTTTACGTAACTCCGCATAGCGGTGTGCTCAGGCACAGACAAATTAAACAGTCGACCTTTAGGAAACTTACTACCAGGAATCAAATCGATAGCACAATCACAATCCCTATGCGGAGGTAGGGCACTGGACTTGGGCTCATCAAATACATCCCGGTAATCCGACAAGAACTCTGGGACCTCAGAAGGGGTGGATGATGAAATAGACAGAAAAGGAACATCACCATGTACCCCCTGACAACCCCAGCTGGACACAGACATTGATTTCCAATCCAATACTGGGTTATGGACTTGTAGCCATGGCAACCCCAACACGACCACATCATGCAGATTATGCAACACCAAAAAGCGAATATCCTCCTGATGCGCAGGAGCCATGCACATGGTCAGCTGGGTCCAGTACTGAGGCTTATTCTTGGCCAAAGGCGTAGCATCAATTCCTCTCAATGGAATAGGATACTGCAAGGGTTCCAAGAAAATCCCACAGCGCCTAGCATACTCCAAGTCCATCAAATTCAGGGCAGCACCTGAATCCACAAATGCCATGACAGAATAGGATGACAAAGAACAGATCAAAGTAACGGACAAGAGAAATTTCGACTGTACCGTACCAATTGTGGCAGACCTAGCGAACCGCTTAGTGCGTTTAGGACAATCGGAGATAGCATGAGTGGAATCAACACAGTAAAAACACAGCCCATTCTGACGTCTGTGTTCTTGCCGTTCAGCTCTGGTCAAAGTCCTATCGCACTGCATAGGCTCAGGTCCATGCTCAGATAATACCGCCAAATGGTGCACAGTTTTACGCTCCCGCATGCGTCGACCGATCTGAATGGCCAAAGACATAGACTCACTCAGACCAGCAGGCATAGGAAATCCCACCATGACATCCTTAAGGGCTTCAGAGAGACCTTTTCTGAAAATTGCTGCCAGCGCACATTCATTCCATTGAGTGAGCACAGACCACTTCCTAAACTTCTGACAATATATCTCTACCTCATCCTGACCCTGAGACAGAGCCAGCAAATTTTTCTCTGCCTGATCCACTGAATTAGGTTCATCATACAGCAATCCGAGCGCCAGAAAAAACGCATCAATATCGCATAATGCAGGATCTCCTGGCGCAAGGGAAAATGCCCAGTCTTGAGGGTCGCCACGTAATAAAGAAATAATGATCTTAACTTGTTGAACTGGGTCACCAGAGGAGCGGGGTTTCAAAGCCAGAAACAGTTTACAATTATTCTTAAAACTCAGAAACTTAGCTCTATCTCCAGAAAACAAATCAGGAATAGGAATTCTTGGCTCTAACATAGAATTCTGAACCACAAAGTCTTGAATATTTTGTACTCTTGCAGTGAGATGATCCACACAAGAAGACAGACCTTTAATGTCCATCACTACACCTGTGTCCTGAACCACCCAAATGTCTAGGGGAAAAGAAAGACAAAACACAGTACAGAGAAAAAAAAAATGGTCTCAGAACTTCTCTTTTCCCTCTATTGAGAAGCATTAGTACTTTGGGCCTCCAGTACTGTTATGAACAGGTGCTTCAGAACCACAATGGACCTAGTGGTTAAGAGCACACAAAGTGACCTGATAGTTACTAACATAGGACGAGCTCTGAGACGTGGGAACTCTGCTGACCGCAATCCCTAATCCTATCATACCACACTAGAGGTAGCCGTGGATTGCGCCTAACGCTCTCTATGCAACTCGGCACAGCCTGAGAAACTAGCTAGCCCTGAAGATAGAAAAATAGGCCTACCTTGCCTCAGAGAAATTCCCCAAAGGAAAAGGCAGCCCCCCACATATAATGACTGTGAGTTAAGATGAAAATACAAACACAGAGATTAAATAGACTTTAGCAAAGCGAGGCCCGACTTACTGAATAGACCGAGGACAGAAAAGATAGCTTTGCGGTCAGCACAAAAACCTACAAACAACCACGCAGAGGGGGCAAAAAGACCCTCCGCACCGACTAACGGTACGGAGGTGCTCCCTCTGCGTCTCAGAGCTTCCAGCAAGCAAGAAAAACCAATATAGCAAGCTGGACAGAAAATATAGCAAAACAAAAGTAACACAAGCAAAGCTTAGCTTATGCAGGGCAGACAGGCCACAAGAACGATCCAGGAGAAAGCAAGACCAATACTGGAACATTGACTGGAGGCCAGGAACAAAGAACTAGGTGGAGTTAAATAGAGCAGCACCTAACGACTTAACCTCGTCACCTGAGGAAGGAAACTCAGAAGCCGCAGCCCCACTCACATCGAGCAGAGGAAGCTCTGTTGTGAATTCTGTGGCAGAGCTCCCTCCTGTGGTCACGAGTGGTACTTCGGCTGATTCTCTCTGTGAGCTTCTGTTGGTGGAGGAAAGTGGTATTGCGGCTTCTGAGTTTCCTACCTCAGGTGATGTGGTGAGGTCGTTAGGTACTGCTCTACTTAACTCCACCTAATGCTTTTATCCTGGCTTCCTGTCAATGTTCCAGTGTTGGACTTGTTTTTCCCTGGATCATTCCTGTGGCCTGCTGCTCTGCATAGCTAAGTTCTTCTTTGCTATTTGTTTGCTATTTTTTCTGTCCAGCTTGTCTAATTGTTTTGCTGGAAGCTCTGGGACGCAAAGGGTGTACCTCCGTGCCGTTAGTTCGATACGGAGGGTCTTTTTGCCCCCTTTGCGTGGTTTTCTTTAGGGTTTTGTGTAGACCGCAAAGTTACCTTTCCTATCCTCGCTCTGTTAAGAAAGTCGGGCCTCACTTTGCTGAATCTATTTCATCCCTACGTTTGTCTTTTCATCTTAACTCACAGTCATTATATGTGGGGGGCTGCCTTTTCCTTTGGGGTATTTCTCTGAGGCAAGGTAGGCTTATTTTCTATCTTCAGGCTAGTTAGTTTCTCAGGCTGTGCCGAGTTGCATGGGCAGAGTTAGGCGCAATCCACGGCTGCCTCTAGTGTTGTTTGGAGAGGATTAGGGATTGCGGTCTGCAGAGTTCCCACGTCTCAGAGCTCGTTCTATGATTTTGGGTTATTGTCAGATCACTGTATGTGCTCTGACCGCTATGTCCATTGTGGTACTGAATTGCCTATCATAACAGTACAGGAAGCCCAAAGTGCTAATGATTCTCAATAGAGGGAAAAAAGAAGTTCTGAGACCATTTTTTTTTTCTTTGCACTGTGTTTTGCCTTTTTTTTCCCCTAGACATTTGGGTGGTTCAGGACACAGGTGTAGCAATGGACATTAAAGGTCTGTCTTCATGTGTGGATCAGCTCACGGCAAGAGTTCAAAATATTCAAGATTTTGTGGTTCAGAATTCTTTGTTAGAGCTGAGAATTCCTATTCCAGATTTGTTTTTTGGAGATAGAACTAAATTTCTGAGTTTCAAAAATAATTGTAAACTATTTCTGGCTTTGAAACCTCGCTCCTCTGGTGACCCAGTTCAACAGGTTAGGATCGTCATTTCTTTTTTGCGTGGCGACCCTCAGGACTGGGCATTTTCTCTTGCGCCAGGAGATCCTGCATTGAGTAATGTCGATGCGTTTTTCCTGGCGCTCGGATTGCTGTACGATGAGCCTAATTCAGTGGATCAGGCAGAAAAAAATTTGCTGGCTCTTTGTCAGGCTCAGGATGAGATAGAGGTATATTGTCAGAAATTTAGAAAGTGGTCCGTGCTCACTCAATGGAATGAATCTGCGCTGGCAGCTATGTTCAGAAAGGGTCTCTCTGAAGCCCTTAAGGATGTCATGGTGGGATTTCCTATGCCTGCTGGTTTGACTGAGTCTATGTCTTTGGCCATTCAGATCGGTCGACGCTTGCGTGAGCGTAAATCTGTGCACCATTTGGCGGTATTACCTGAGCTTAAACCTGAGCCTATGCAGTGCGATAGGACTTTGACCAGAGTTGAACGGCAAGAACACAGACGTCAGAATGGGCTGTGTTTCTACTGTGGTGATTCCACTCATGCTATCTCTGATTGTCCTAAGCGCACTAAGCGGTTCGCTAGGTCTGCCACCATTGGTACAGTACAGTCAAAATTTCTTCTGTCCGTTACCTTGATCTGCTCTTTGTCATCGTATTCTGTCATGGCATTTGTGGATTCAGGCGCTGCCCTGAATTTGATGGACTTGGAATATGCTAAGCGTGGTGGGTTTTTCTTGGAGCCCTTGCAGTGTCCTATTCCGTTGAGAGGAATTGATGCTACGCCTTTGGCCAAGAATAAGCCTCAATACTGGACTCAGCTGACCATGTGCATGGCTCCTGCACATCAGGAGGTTATTCGCTTTCTGGTGTTGCATAATCTGCATGATGTGGTCGTGTTGGGGTTGCCATGGCTACAAGCCCATAATCCAGTATTAGATTGGAAATCCATGTCGGTGTCCAGCTGGGGTTGTCAGGGGGTACATGGTGATGTTCCATTTCTGTCAATTTCGTCATCCACCCCTTCTGAGGTTCCAGAGTTCTTGTCTGATTACCGGGATGTATTTGATGAGCCCAAGTCCGATACCCTACCTCCGCATAGGGATTGTGATTGTGCTATCAATTTGATTCCTGGTAGTAAATTCCCAAAAGGTCGACTGTTTAATTTATCCGTGCCTGAGCACGCCGCTATGCGCAGTTATGTGAAGGAGTCCCTGGAGAAGGGGCATATTCGCCTGTCATCGTCGCCATTAGGAGCAGGGTTCTTTTTTGTAGCCAAAAAGGATGGTTCGCTGAGACCTTGTATAGATTACCGCCTTCTAAATAAGATCACGGTTAAATTTCAGTACCCCTTGCCATTGTTATCTGATTTGTTTGCTCGGATTAAGGGGGCTAGTTGGTTCACCAAGATAGATCTTCGTGGTGCGTATAATCTGGTGCGAATCAGGCGAGGCGATGAATGGAAAACTGCATTTAATACGCCCGAGGGTCATTTTGAGTATCTAGTGATGCCATTCGGACTTGCCAATGCTCCATCAGTGTTTCAGTCCTTTATGCATGACATCTTCCGAGAGTACCTGGATAAATTCCTGATTGTGTACTTGGATGACATTTTGATCTTCTCGGATGATTGGGAGTCTCATGTGATACAGGTCAGAATGGTTTTTCAGGTCCTGCGTGCTAATTCCTTGTTTGTGAAGGGATCAAAGTGTCTCTTTGGTGTGCAGAAGGTTTCATTTTTGGGGTTCATCTTTTCCCCTTCTACTATCGAGATGGATCCTGTTAAGGTCCAAACCATCCATGATTGGACTCAGCCGACATCTCTGAAAAGTCTGCAAAAGTTCCTGGGCTTTGCTAATTTTTATCGTCGCTTCATCTGCAATTTTTCTAGTATTGCCAAACCATTGACCGATTTGACCAAGAAGGGTGCTGATGTGGTCAATTGGTCTTCTGCTGCTGTGGAGGCTTTTCAGGAGTTGAAGCGTCGTTTTTCTTCTGCCCCTGTGTTGTGTCAGCCAGGTGTTTCTCTTCCGTTCCAGGTCGAGGTTGATGCTTCTGAGATTGGAGCAGGGGCTGTTTTGTCGCAGAGAGGTTCTGATTGCTCAGTGATGAAACCATGCGCTTTTTTTTCCAGGAAATTTTCGCCTGCTGAGCGAAATTATGATGTGGGCAACCGAGAGTTGCTGGCCATGAAGTGGGCATTCGAGGAGTGGCGTCATTGGCTTGAAGGAGCTAAGCATCGCGTGGTGGTCTTCGGCCTCCCTCTTGCAAAACTCTCCCCGCTCCAATCTGTCCTGAATGCTGCAGCCAGGATCATATTCCTCACCAACCGTTACACCGATGCCTCTACCCTGTGCCAGTCATTACACTGGCTACCCATCCACTCCAGAATCCAGTACAAAACTACTACCCTCATCCACAAAGCACTCCATGGCTCAGCACCACCCTACATCTCCTCCCTGGTATCAGTCTACCACCCTACCCGTGCCCTCCGCTCCGCTAATGACCTCAGGTTAGCATCCTCAATAATCAGAACCTCCCACTCCCGTCTCCAAGACTTTACACGTGCTGCGCCGATTCTTTGGAATGCACTACCTAGGTTAATACGATTAATCCCCAATCCCCACAGTTTTAAGCGTACCCTAAAAACTCATTTGTTCAGACTGGCCTACCGCCTCAATGCATTAACCTAACGATCCCTGTGTGGCCTATTTATAATAAAAAAAAAAAAAAAAAGGTTCCTCGCATCATGTTCTCATACACTTTATGCAGTATTAGCCCTCTGTGTCTGTACTGCTACATACTGGTTCATGCAGCTTTACATGAACACCTGAGCCTTACACTATAGCTGGTCCGAATAACTAAAGCAATTGTTACCATCCACCTCTCGTGTTTCCCCTTTTCCCCATAGTTTGTAAGCTTGCGAGCAGGGCCCTCACTCCTCCTGGTATCTGTTTTGAACTGTATTTCTGTTATGCTGTAATGTCTATTGTCTGTACAAGTCCCCTCTATAATTTGTAAAGCGCTGCGGAATATGTTGGCGCTATATAAATAAAAAATTATTATTATTATTATTATTATTCTGAGATTGGAGCAGGGGCTGTTTTGTCGCAGAGAGGTTCTGATTGCTCAGTGATGAAACCATGCGCTTTTTTTTCCAGGAAATTTTCGCCTGCTGAGCGAAATTATGTTGTGGGCAACCGAGAGTTGCTGGCCATGAAGTGGGCATTCGAGGAGTGGCGTCATTGGCTTGAAGGAGCTAAGCATCGCGTGGTGGTCTTGACTGATCATAAGAACTTGACTTATCTCGAGTCTGCTAAGCGGTTGAATCCTAGACAGGCTCGTTGGTCGCTGTTTTTTGCCCGTTTTGACTTTGTGATTTCGTACCTTCCGGGTTCTAAAAATGTGAAGGCGGATGCTCTGTCTAGGAGTTTTGTGCCCGACTCTCCGGGTTTGTCTGAGCCGGCGGGTATCCTCAAGGAAGGGGTAATTGTGTCTGCCATCTCCCCTGATTTGCGGCGGGTGCTGCAAAAATTTCAGGCTAATAAACCTGATCGTTGTCCAGCGGAGAAACTGTTTGTCCCTGATAGGTGGACGAATAAAGTTATCTCTGAGGTTCATTGTTCGGTGTTGGCTGGTCATCCTGGAATCTTTGGTACCAGAGAGTTAGTGGCTAGATCCTTTTGGTGGCCATCTCTGTCGCGGGATGTGCGTACTTTTGTGCAGTCCTGTGGGATTTGTGCTCGGGCTAAGCCCTGCTGTTCTCGTGCCAGTGGGTTGCTTTTGCCCTTGCCGGTCCCGAAGAGGCCTTGGACACATATCTCTATGGATTTTATGTCAGATCTTCCCGTTTCTCAAAAGATGTCAGTCATTTGGGTGGTCTGTGATCGCTTTTCTAAGATGGTCCATCTGGTACCCTTGTCTAAATTGCCTTCCTCCTCTGATTTGGTGCCATTGTTCTTCCAGCATGTGGTTTGTTTACATGGCATTCCAGAGAATATCGTTTCTGACAGAGGTTCCCAGTTTGTTTCGAGGTTTTGGCGAGCCTTTTGTGGTAGGGTGGGCATTGACTTGTCTTTTTCCTCGGCTTTCCATCCTCAGACTAATGGCCAGACCGAACGAACCAATCAGACCTTGGAAACATATCTGAGATGCTTTGTTTCTGCTGATCAGGATGACTGGGTGTCCTTTTTGCCTTTGGCTGAGTTCGCCCTTAATAATCGGGCCAGCTCGGCTACCTTGGTTTCGCCGTTTTTCTGCAATTCTGGGTTCCATCCTCGTTTCTCTTCAGGACAGGTTGAGTCTTCGGATTGTCCTGGTGTGGATACTGTGGTGGACAGGTTGCAGCAGATTTGGACTCATGTAGTGGACAATTTGACCTTGTCCCAGGAGAAGGCTCAACGTTTCGCTAATCGCAGATGCCGTGTGGGTCCCCGACTTCGTGTTGGGGATCTGGTTTGGTTATCTTCTCGTCATATTCCTATGAAGGTGTCCTCTCCTAAGTTTAAACCTCGTTTCATTGGTCCGTATAGGATTTCTGAGGTTCTTAATCCTGTGTCTTTTCGTCTGACCCTTCCAGATTCTTTTTCCATTCATAACGTATTCCATAGGTCATTGTTGCGGAGATACGTGGCACCTATGGTTCCATCTGTTGACCCTCCTGCCCCGGTTTTGGTGGAGGGGGAGTTGGAGTATATTGTGGAGAAGATTTTGGATTCTCGTGTTTCAAGACGGAGACTCCAGTATCTGGTTAAATGGAAAGGTTATGCTCAGGAAGATAATTCCTGGTTTTTTGCCTCTGATGTCCATGCTCCCGATCTTGTTCGTGCCTTTCATGTGGCTCATCCTGGTCGGCCTGGGGGCTCTGGTGAGGGTTCGGTGACCCCTCCTCAAGGGGGGAGGACTGTTGTGAATTCTGTGGCAGAGCTCCCTCCTGTGGTCACGAGTGGTACTTCGGCTGATTCTCTCTGTGAGCTTCTGTTGGTGGAGGAAAGTGGTATTGCGGCTTCTGAGTTTCCTACCTCAGGTGATGTAGTGAGGTCGTAAGGTACTGCTCTACTTAACTCCACCTAATGCTTTTATCCTGGCTTCCTGTCAATGTTCCAGTGTTGGACTTGTTTTTCCCTGGATCATTCCTGTGGCCTGCTGCTCTGCATAGCTAAGTTCTTCTTTGCTATTTGTTTGCTATTTTTTCTGTCCAGCTTGTCTAATTGTTTTGCTGGAAGCTCTGGGACGCAAAGGGTGTACCTCCGTGCCGTTAGTTCGATACGGAGGGTCTTTTTGCCCCCTTTGCGTGGTTTTCTTTAGGGTTTTGTGTAGACCGCAAAGTTACCTTTCCTATCCTCGCTCTGTTAAGAAAGTCGGGCCTCACTTTGCTGAATCTATTTCATCCCTACGTTTGTCTTTTCATCTTAACTCACAGTCATTATATGTGGGGGGCTGCCTTTTCCTTTGGGGTATTTCTCTGAGGCAAGGTAGGCTTATTTTCTATCTTCAGTCTAGTTAGTTTCTCAGGCTGTGCCGAGTTGCATGGGCAGAGATAGGCGCAATCCACGGCTGCCTCTAGTGTTGTTTGGAGAGGATTAGGGATTGCGGTCTGCAGAGTTCCCACGTCTCAGAGCTCGTTCTATGATTTTGGGTTATTGTCAGATCACTGTATGTGCTCTGACCGCTATGTCCATTGTGGTACTGAATTGCCTATCATAACAAAGCTCATAGACAGAACCAGCCGAACTACCACTCATGACCACAGGAGGGAGCTTGACCACAGAATTCACAACAGTCAAGGTTTTGCTGAGTGAGCTGTCCTGTCTACATTTATGTTCCTGAAATAAACTTGAATATATTGAGCTCCACTCAAGAAGCGCCAGATCTCCTTTCACCATTAATGTCTGAGGAGCTCATGTGCTCTTGTACAGTTGTGCTAAAAAATTTACATATCCCAGCAGAATTTTTTCTTTCTTTGCCTTTTTTCAGAGAATACAAATGATACCACCAAAACTTTTTCTCTACTCTTGGTTAGTGGTTGCGTCAAGCCATATATTGTTAAACTACTGTGTTTTTTCTTTTTAAATCATAATGACATTCCAAAACATCCAAATGACCCTGATCAAAACTTCACATACCCCATTTCTTAATACTGTGTATTGCCCCCTCTAACAGCAATGACAGCTTGAAGTTTTTTGTGGTAGTTGTGGATGAGGTTCTTTATTTTATCAGATGGTAAAGCTGCTCACTCTTCTTGGCAAAAAGCCTCAAGTTCCTGTAAATTCCTGGGCTGTCTAGCATGAACTGCATGCTTGAGATCTCCCTAGAGTGGCTCAATGACAGTGAGGTCAAGAGACTGAGATGGCCACTCCAGAATCTTCACTTTGTTCTTATGTAGCCAATGACAGGTCGACTTGGCCTTGTGTTCTGGATCGTTGTCATGTTGAAATGTCCAACTACGTCCCATGCGTAGCCTCCGGATTGATGAGTGCAAATTTGCCTCCAGTATTTGCTGATAACATGCTGCATTCATCTTTCCTTCAACTTTGCCCAATTTTCCTGTGCCTTTGCAGCTCACACATCCCCAAAACATCAGCAATCCACTTCCGTGCTTTACAGTAGGAATGGCTTTCCTTTCATCATAGACCTTGTTGACCTCTCTACAAATGTAACATTTATGGTTGTGACCAAAATGTTCAATTATGATGTCATCTCTCCAAATTACCTTGTTCCAGAAGTTTTAAGGGTTGATAACATGTTTGGAACAGTATAAAAATTAAGAACCCATTTTTTTTTACTCTATACAGTATAGAGTGGAGGCATTGGATAATTTCCAGGACCTAATAGAATTTGATTTAACCTCTCTGTTTTATGAGACATACAATGATACTGTACATAAATATAATTTGGCAAGGGAACAATGAACTACATTATTTGATTTAACAAAATAACAGAATTGCTATACGACAGGCTCATAAGGTTACTTTGTCGCGATCAGTATTTGGTGAGTTTTTGACTTAGCAAAATTTCCGCACCATTTCTGTGCCTATTATGTAAATTAGGTTACTTGTGTTTCTTCATTGCGTTTTTGTGTGTGATTTTTAACATGCATTTTTATTGTGGTTTTGACTTTGCGTTTTTTGTCTCTGTTTGGTATGTCATGCCCATTTTTGAGTTTTTGTGTGAAATTGTGTCCGATTTGCCTTTTTTTTTTTTTTTTGTGTTGTTCCAATACACACAAAGGAAATAAACATATGTATAACAAAACATGTAATTGCAATAATTTTCTGGAACAATTTCAAGGGTACCAACACTTTTGGCCATGACTTTATATGTTTCTTTTTGCTCACATTGTTAACCCCTTCCCGACCTGTGACACAGCGTATGCGTCATGAAAGTCGGTGCCAATCCGACCTGTGACGCATATGCTGTGTCACAGAAAGATCGCGTCCCTGCAGATCGGGTGAAAGGGTTAACTCCCATTTCACCCGATCTGCAGGGACAGGGGGAGTGGTAGTTTAGCCCAGGGGGGGTGGCTTCACCCCCCCCGTGGCTACGATCGCTCTGATTGACTGTTGAAAGTGAAACTGCCAATCAGAGCGATTTGTAATATTTCACCTAAAAAACTGGTGAAATATTACAATCCAGCCATAGCCGATGCTGCAATCTGTGGTCCGCTCCCCTCCGTCCTGTGCTTCGCTCCCCCGTCCTCCTGTCCGCTCCCCCCGTGCTCCAATCACACCCCCCGTGCTCCAATCACACCCCCCCGCACTCCGATCACCCCCCCGCACAGCGATCCCCCCCCTGTGCTCCGATCCACCCCCCTGCACAGCGATCCCCCGCCCCGTGCTCCAATCCACCCCCCGTGTTCCGATCCACCCCCCCATGCTCCGATCCACCCCCCCGTGCTCCGACGACCCCCCCCCATGCCCTGATCTTCCCCCCCCTTATACTTACCTCCCGGGGTCTGTCCGTCTTCTTTCCTGTGCGCCGCCATCTTCCAAAATGGCGGGCGCATGTGCAGTGGGCCCGCCGAATCTGCCGGCCGGCAGATTCGTTCCAAAGTGAGGTTTGGGGTAGGGTTAGGGGTAGGGGTAGGGGTAGGGTTAGGGGTAGGGTTAGGGTTTCGGTATGTGCACACGTATTCTGTTCCTCTGCGGATTTTTCCGCTGCGGATTTGATAAATCCGCAGTGCTAAACCGCTGTGGATTTATCGCGGATTTACCGCAGTTTTTCTGCGCATTTCACTGCGGTTTTACAACTGCGATTTTCTATTGGAGCAGTTGTAAAACCGCTGCGGAATCCGCAGAAAGAAGTGACATGCTGCGGAATGTAAACTGCTGCGTTTCCGTGCAGTTTTTCCGCAGCATGTGTACAGCGATTTTTGTTTCCCATAGGTTTACATTGAACTGTAAACTCATGGGAAACTGCTGCGGATCCGCAGTGTTTTCCGCAGCGTGTGCACATACCTTTAGAATTAGGCTATGTGCACACGGTGCGGATTTGGCTGCGGATCCGCAGCGGATTGGCCGCTGCGGATTCGCAGCAGTGTTCCATCAGGTTTACAGTTCCATGTAAACTTATGGAAAACCAAATCCGCTGTGCCCATGGTGCGGAAAATACCACGCGGAAATGCTGCGTTGTATTTTCCGCAGCATGTCAATTCTTTGTGCGGATTCCGCAGCGTTTTACACCTGTTCCTCAGTAGGAATCCACAGGTGAAATCCGCACAAAAAACACTGGAAATCCGCAGGTAAAACGCAGTGCCCTTTACCCGCGGATTTTTCAAAAATGATGCTGAAAAATCTCACACGAATCTGCAACGTGGGCACATAGCCTTAGGGTTAGGGTTGTGGTTAGGGTTAGGGGTGTGTTGGGGTTAGGGTTGGAATTAGGGTTGTGGCTACAGTTGGGATTAGTGTTAGGGGTGAGGGGGGGTTAGTGTTGGAGTTAGAATTGAGGGGTTTCCACTGTTTAGGCACATCAGGGGTCTCCAAACGCAACATGGCGCCACCATTGATTCCAGCCAATCTTGTATTCATAAAGTCAAATGGTGCTCCCTCACTTCCGAGCCCTGACGTGTGCCCAAACAGTGGTTTACCCCCACATATGGGGTACCAGCATACTCAGGACAAACTGCGCAACAATTACTGGGGTCCAATTTCTCCTGTTACCCTTGTGAAAATAAAAAAATGCTTGCTAAACATCATTTTTGAGGAAAGAAAAATTATTTTTTACTTTCACGGCTCTGCGTTGTAAACGTCTGTGAAACACTTGGGAGTTCAAAGTGTTCACCACATATCTAGATAAGTTCCTTGGGGGGTCTAGTTTCTAAAATGGGGTCACTTGTGGGGGGGTTTCTACTGTTTAGGCACACCAGGGGCTCTGCAAACGCAACGTGACGTCCGCAGACCATTCCATCAAAGTCTGCATTTCAAAAGTCACTACTTCCCTTCTGAGCCCCGACGTGTGCCCAAACAGTGGTTTACCCCCACACATGGGGTATCAGCGTACTCAGGAGAAACTGGACAACAACTTTTGGGGTCCAATTTCTCCTGTAACCCTTGGGAAAATAAAAAATTCTGGGCTAAATAATTATTTTTGAGGAAAGAAAACGTATTTATTATTTTCACGGCTCTGTGTTATAAACTTCTGTAAAGCACTTGGGGGTTGAAAGTGCTCACCACATATCTAGATAAGTTCGTTTGGGGGTCTAGTTTCCAAAATGGGGTCACTTGTGGGGGTTTCTACTGTTTAGGCACACCAGGGGCTCTGCAAACGCAACGTGACGCCCGCAGACCATTCCATCAAAGTCTGCATTTCAAAAGTCACTACTTCCCTTCTGAGCCCCGATGTGTGCCCAAACAGTGGTTTACCCCCACACATGGGGTATCAGCGTACTCAGGACAAACTGGACAACAACTTTTGTGGTCCAATTTCTCCTGTAACCCTTGGGAAAATAAAAAATTCTGGGCTAAGTCATTATTTTTGAGGAAAGAAAACGTATTTATTATTTTCACTGCTCTGTGTTATGAACTTCTGTGAAGCACTTGGGGGTTCAAAGTGCTCACCTCACATCTAGATAAGTTCCTTTCGGGGTCTAGTTTCCAAAATGGGGTCACTTGTGGGGGGTTTCTACTGTTAAGCCACATCAGGGGCTCTGCAAACGCAACGTGACGCCCGCAGAGCATTCCATCAAAGTCTGCATTTCAAAACGTCACTACGTCACCGAGCCCCAGCATGTGCCTAAACAGTGGTTTACCCCCACATATGGGGTATCAGCGTACTCAGGAGAAACTGGACAACAACTTTTGGGGTCAAATTTCTCCTGTTACCCTTGGGAAAATAAAAAATAGCGGGCAAAAAAAATCATTTTTGAGAAAAGAAATTTTTTTTTAAATTTTCATGGCTCTGCGTTATAAACTTCTGTGAAGCACTTGAGGGTTCAAAGTGCTCACCACACATCTAGATTAGTTCCTTTGGGGGTCTAGTTTCCAAAATGGGGTCATTTGTGGGGGATCTCCAATGTTTAGGCACACAGGGGCTCTCCAAACGTGACATGGTGTCCGCTAATGATTGGAGCTAATTTTAAATTTAAAAAGCCAAATGGCGTGCCTTCCCTTCTGAGCCCTGCCGTGCACCCAAACAGTGGTTTACCCCCACATATGGGGTATCTGCGTACTCAGGACAAACTGGACAACAACATTTATGGTCCAATTTCTCCTATTACCATTGGCAAAATAGGAAATTCCAGGCTAAAAAATCATTTTTGAGAAAAGAAAAATTATTTTTTATTTTCATGGCTCTGCATTATAAACTTCTGTGAAGCACCTGGGGGTTTAAAGTGCTCAGTATGCATCTAGATAAGTTCCTTGGGGGGTCTAGTTTCCAAAATGGGGTCACTTGTGGGGGAGCTCCAATGCATAGGCACACAGGGGCTCTCCAAACGCGACATGGTGTCCGCTAACAATTGGAGCTAATTTTCCATTCAAAAAGTCAAAAGGCGCGCCTTCCCTTCCGAGCCCTGCCGTGTGCCCAAACAGTGGTTTACCCCCACATATGAGGTATCGGCGTACTCGGGAGAAACTGCTCAACAAATTTTAGGATCCATTTTATCCTATTGCCCATGTGAAAATGAAAAAATTGAGGCGAAAAAAATTTTTTTGTGAAAAAAAAGTACTTTTTCATTTTTACGGATCAATTTGTGAAGCACCGGAGGGTTTAAAGTGCTCACTAGGCATCTAGATAAGTTCCTTGGGGGGTCCAGTTTCCAAAATGGGGTCACTTGTGGGGGAGCTCCAATGTTTAGTCACACAGGGTCTCTCCAAACGCGACATGGTGTCCGCTAACGATGGAGATAATTTTTCATTCAAAAAGTCAAATGGCGCTCCTTCCCTTCCGAGCCTTACCATGTGTCCAAACAGTGGTTTACCCCCACATGTGAGGTATCAGTGTACTCAGGAGAAATTGCCCAAGAAATTTTAGGATCCATTTTATCCTGTTGTCCATGTGAAAATGAAAAAATTGAGGCTAAAAGAATTTTTGTGTCAAAAAAAAAGTACTTTTTCATTTTTACGGATCAATTTGTGAAGCACCTGGGGGTTTAAAGGGCTCACTATGCATGTAGATAAGTTCCTTTGGGCGTCTAGTTTCCAAAATGGGGTCACTTGTGGGGGAGCTCCAATTTTTAGGCACACGGGGGCTCTCCAAACGTGACATGGTGTCCGCTAAAGAGTGCAGCCAATTTTTCATTCAAAAAGTCAAATGGCGCTCCTTCCCTTCCAAGCCCTGCCGTGTGCCCAAACAGTGGTTTACCCCCACATATGAGTTATCAGCGTACTCAGGACAAATTGGACAACAACTTTCGTGGTTCAGTTTCTCCTTTTACCATTGGAAAAATAAAAAAATTGTTGCTGAAAAATCATTTTTGTGACTAAAAAGTTAAATGTTCATTTTTTCCTTCCATGTTGCTTCTGCTGCTGTGAAGCACCTGAAGGGTTAATAAACTTCTTGAATGTGGTTTTGTGCACCTTGAGGGGTGCAGTTTTTAGAATGATGTCACTTTTGGGTATTTTCAGCCATATAGACCCCTCAAACTGACTTCAAATGTGAGGTGGTCCCTAAAAAAAATGGTTTTGTAAATTTTGTTGTAAAAATGAGAAATCGCTGGTCAAATTTTAACCCTTATAACTTCCTAGCAAAAAAAAATTTTGTTTCCAAAATTGTGCTGATGTAAAGTAGACGTGTGGGAAATGTTATTTATTAACTATTTTGTGTCACATAACTCTCTGGTTTAACAGAATAAAAATTAAAAATGTGAAAATTGCGAAATTTTCAAACTTTTCGCCAAATTTCCGTTTTTATCACAAATAAACACAGAATTTATTGACCTAAATTTACCACTAACATGAAGCCCAATATGTCACGAAAAAACAATCTCAGAACCGCTAGGATCCATTGAAGCGTTCCTGAGTTATTACCTCATAAAGGGACACTGGTCAGAATTGCAAAAAACGGCAAGGTCTTTAAGGTCAAAATAGGCTGGGTCATGAAGGGGTTAAACATGATTAAAACCCTCTGGACGAAATTTGTTGGTTTTGCTGACTGGGTTGTTCTGTCTACATTTATGTTCCTGAAAAAAACTTAAAGATTTTAGTCCACTCAAAGAATATTGGATCTCCTTTCACTGTTAGTTATGGTTGTAGTATGAAAATAAATAGTGGCAGAGACTACTACTACTACTACTACTACTACTAATAATAATAATAATAATAAAAACTTTCCTTATTTACAGTGAAGTATATGTATAATAAAGAAAAATAGACAAAGAAAAAAAGAATAACACATTAAACTAGATGGGTATTTCCTGAAGGAACTACAGATAGTGCTTTGGAATGGTGCCCGGGCTGCCTCTGCAAGACTTTCACACTTGGGTGCCCCTCAGGTGCTGGTTTGGTGGACGGGCCCCTCAGAGGCCAATTTGGTGGGCAGGGCCCCTCAGGGGTCAATTTTGTGGGCGGGATCACTCTGGATCTGAATGGTGGGCGGGGCACCTCAGGGTCCAATTTGGTGGGCGGAGCACCTCTGGGTCTGATTTGGTGGGCGGGGCCCCTCAGGGTTTGATTTGGTGGACGGGGCCCCTCAGGGGCCAATTTGGTGGGCGGGGCCCCTCAGGGGCCAATTTGGTGGGCGGGGCCGCTCTGGGTCCGCTTTGGTGGGCGGGGTCGCTCTGGGTCCTAGTTGGTGGGCGGGGCCCCTCTGGGTCCGATTTGGTGGGCGGGGCCCCTCTGGGTCAGATTTGGTGGGCGGGGCCACTCTGGGTCCGATTTGGTGGGCGGGGCCACTCTGGGTCTGATTTGGTGGGCGGAGCCACTCTGGGTCCGATTTGGTGGGCGGGGCCACTCTAGGTCCGGTTTGGTGGGAGGGGTCACTCTGGGTCTGGTTTGGTGGGCGGGGTCACTCGGGGTCTGATTTGGGGGGTGGGGTCACTCGGGGTCCGATTTGGGGGGTGGGGTCACTTGGGGTCCGATTTGGGGAGTGGGGTCACTCAGGGTCCAATTTGGGGGACGGATTCACTCAGGGTCTGATTTGGGGGGCGGGGTCACTCGGGGTTCGATTTGTGGGGCGGGGTCTCTCGGGGTCCGATTTGGGGGCCGGGGGTGCACTTACATTTTACACATGGGACCAGGGGTGCACTTACTTTTCACCCACGGGACCGGGGGTGCACTTACTTTTCACACACGGGATGAGAGGGTGTCATAGTCACTTTATTCTGATGTTTGACTTTGATAAATGATCATGTCCTAAAATGGACACCGTACATTTGCATAGCTGCCATCTTTGGAAGGTCAAGTTGGGGGTAATGGAAAGTTCGCAATTATTTCCTATGGGAAATTTTTTTTTAAAAATGCGATTTAAAAAAAAAACTACAAATCGGATCGACACGAAAAATACTTAGCACACCTCTCATGGGCGCTGGCTTCGAAACGACGCCTCACTGGAGTCTGTGCGTGCAGCGGTTCGGGCCGCATTAATTGCGGAAAAAAGCCTAATAATTATAACTAAAGATTGCAAAGTTAATACTAGATGTGTATTTCCTGAAGGAACTACAGATAGTGCTTTGGAATGGTGCCCGCGCTACCCCTGCAAGACTTTCACACTTGGGTGCCCTTCAGGCGCTGGTTTGGTGGGCGGGGCCCCTCAGGGGATGATTTGGTGGGCGGGGCCACTCTGTGTCCGATTTGGTAGACGGGACCACTCTGGGTCCGATTTGGTGGGCGGGGCCACTCTGGGTCAGATTTGATGGGCGGGGCCACTCTGGGTCAGATTTGGTGGGCAGAGCACCTCTGGGTCAGATTTGGTGGGCAGGGCACCTCGGTCAGATTTGGTGGGCGGGGCACCTCTGGGTCAGATTTGGTGGGCGCGGCACCTCTGGGTCACATTTGGTGGGCGGGGCACCTCTGGGTCACATTTGGTGGGCGGGGTCACTCTGGGTCACATTTGGTGGGCGGGGTCACTCTGGGTCACATTTGGTGGGCGGGGTCACTCTGGGTCACATTTGGTGGGCGGGGTCACTCTGAGTCACATTTGGTGGGCGGAGTCACTCTGGGTCCGATTTGGTGGGCGGGGTCACTCTGGGTCACATTTGGTGGGCGGGGTCACTCTGGGTCACATTTGGTGGGCGGGGTCACTCTGGGTCACATTTGGTGGGCGGGGTCACTCTGGGTCACATTTGGTGGGCGGGGTCACTCTGGGTCACATTTGGTGGGCGGGGTCACTCTGGGTCACTTTTGGTGGGCGGGGTCACTCTGGGTCACATTTGGTGGGCGGGGTCACTCTGGGTCACATTTGGTGGGCGGGGTCACTCTGGGTCAGATTTGGTGGGCGGGGTCACTCTGGGTCCGATTTGGTGGGCGGGGTCACTCTGGGTCCGATTTGGTGGGCGGGGTCACTCTGGGTCCGATTTGGTGGGCGGGGTCACTGGGTCCGATTTGGTGGGCGGGGCACCTCTGGGTCCGATTTGGTGGACGGGGCCACTCGCGGTCCGATTTAGTGGGCGGGGCCACGCGGGGTCACATTTGGTGGGCGGGGTCACATTTGGTGGGCGGGGTCACATTTGGTGGGCGGGGTCATTTTGGGTCACATTTGGTGGGCGGGGTCACTCTGGGTCACCTTTGGTGGGCGGGGTCACTCTGGGTCACATTTGGTGGGCGGGGTCACTCTGGGTCACATTTGGTGGGCGGGGTCACTCTGGGTCACATTTGGTGGGCGGGGTCACTCTGGGTCACATTTGGTGAGCGGGGTCACTCTGGGTCACATTTGGTGGGCGGGGTCACTCTGGGTCACATTTGGTGGGCGGGGTCACTCTGGGTCACATTTGGTGGGCGGGGTCACTCTGGGTCACATTTGGTGGGCGGGGTCACTCTGAGTCACATTTGGTGGGCGGAGTCACTCTGGGTCCGATTTGGTGGGCGGGGTCACTCTGGGTCACATTTGGTGGGCGGGGTCACTCTGGGTCACATTTGGTGGGCGGGGTCACTCTGGGTCACATTTGGTGGGCGGCGTCACTCTGGGTCACATTTGGTGGGCGGGGTCACTCTGGGTCACATTTGGTGGGCGGGGTCACTCTGAGTCATATTTGGTGGGCGGGGTCACTCTGGGTCACATTTGGTGGGCGGGGTCACTCTGGGTCCTATTTGGTGGGCGGGGTCACTCTGGGTTCGATTTGGTGGGCGGGGCACCTCTGGGTCTGATTTGGTGGGCGGGGCCACTCGCGGTCCGATTTAGTGGGCGGGGCCACTCGGGGTCACATTTGGTGGGCGGGGTCACATTTGGTGGGCGGGGTCACATTTGGTGGGCGGGGTCACTCTGGGTCACATTTGGTGGGCGGGGTCACTCTGGGTCACATTTGGTGGGCGGGGTCATTTTGGGTCACATTTGGTGGGCGGGGTCACTCTGGGTCACCTTTGGTGGGCGGGGTCACTCTAGGTCACATTTGGTGGGCGGGGTCACTCTGGGTCACATTTGGTGAGCGGGGTCACTCTGGGTCACATTTGGTGGGCGGGGTCACTCTGGGTCACATTTGGTGGGCGGGGTCACTCTGGGTCACATTTGGTGGGCGGGGTCACTCTGGGTCACATTTGGTGGGCGGGGTCACTCTGGGTCACATTTTGTGGGCGGGGTTACTCTGGGTCACATTTGGTGGGCGGGGTCACTCTAGGTCACATTTGGTGGGCGGGGTCACTCTGGGTCACATTTGGTGGGCGGGGTCACTCTGGGTCACATTTGGTGGGCGGGGTCACTCTGGGTCACATTTGGTGGGCGGGGTCACTCTGGGTCACATTTGGTGGGCGGGTTCACTCTGGGTCACATTTGGTGGGCGGGGTCACTCTGGGTCACATTTGGTGGGCGGGGTCACATTTGGTGGGCGGGGTCACTCTGGGTCACATTTGGTGGGCGGGGTCACTCTGGGTCACATTTGGTGGGCGGGGTCACTCTGGGTCACATTTGGTGGGCGGGGTCACTCTGGGTCACATTTGGTGGGCGGGGTCACTCTGGGTCACATTTGGTGGGCGGGGTCACTCTGGGTCACATTTGGTGGGCGGGGTCACTCTGGGTCACATTTGGTGGGCGGGGTCACTCTGGGTCACATTTGGTGGGCGGGGTCACTTTGGGTCACATTTGGTGGGCGGGGTCACTCTGGGTCACATTTGGTGGGCGAGATCACTCTGGGTCACATTTGGTGGGCGGGGTCACTCTGGGTCACATTTGGTGGGTGGGGTCACTCTGGGTCACATTTGGTGGGCGGGGTCACATTTGGTGGGCGGGGTCACATTTGGTGGGCGAGATCACTCTGGGTCACATTTGGTGGGTGGGGTCACTCTGGGTCACATTTGGTGGGCGAGATCACTCTGGGTCACATTTGGTGGGCGGGGTCACTCTGGGTCACATTTGGTGGGTGGGGTCACTCTGGGTCACATTTGGTGGGCGGGGTCACTCTGGGTCACATTTGGTGGGCGGGGTCACATTTGGTGGGCGGGGTCACATTTGGTGGGCGGGGTCACATTTGGTGGGCGGGGTCACTCTGGGTCACATTTGGTGGGCGGGGTCACTCTGGGTCACATTTGGTGGGCGGGGTCACTCTGGGTCACATTTGGTGGGCGGGGTCACTCTGGGTCACATTTGGTGGGCGGGGTCACTCTGGGTCACATTTGGTGGGCGGGGTCACTCTGGGTCACATTTGGTGGGCGGGGTCACTCTGGGTCACATTTGGTGGGCGGGGTCACTCTGGGTCACATTTGGTGGGCGGGGTCACTCTGGGTCACATTTGGTGGGCGGGGTCACTCTGGGTCACATTTGGCGGGCGGGGTCACTCTGGGTCAGATTTGGCGGGCGGGGCCACTCGGGGTCCGATTTGGTGGGCGGGGCCACTCGGGTCCGATTTGGTGGGCTGCGCACCTCAGGTGCCAATTTGGTGCGCGGGTCACTTTAAGAGCTGATATTATCTGGCAAAACTGTGTCCTGGTGGGGTCATGTAGAGTTCGTAGGCGTTGGCATAGTAACTGGGTCTGACTGCACATCGCAATGAGCTAATCAGCCAGGTGGCAGTTGGCAGTTATTTTGAAATTGCCTCAGAAATCAGCCATTATCCCTTATTGTTGGAACAATTTCCCATTGAAATGCATTGAGACGAAATTTTCAAACGCCAATTGCGCCAAAACTACAAATCCGATCGACACGAAAAATACTTAGCACACCTGCCAGGAACGCTGGCTTCGAAATGACACCTCACTGGAGTCTGTGCGTGCAGCGGTTCGGGCCGCATTAATTGCGGACTGAATAATAATAAGAAGAAGAATAAGTTGACTACGGTGGAATAACAATATAGTGCTTTGTCCCAAAGCACTATAATTACTATATTTGCCTTCTATACAAGACCATTAACATCACCTTTAATTTACTTACTACAAATTCCCACAAATCACTGCAATGCTTTATATCGTGCTTAGTTCCCTGGGTGTTCATCCCATTAGAAACTTCTGATGATGAAGTAAAGATGAAAACCTTCTCCCGATACACAATACAGCTTTGTCATAAAGGCTCTCAAATTGTAACCCCTTTTTTCTTTAGGTGTCTGAGAAATAATCAAAGTAAGTTTAAATTATAGGACCCTTATGATCATAGGAAAAAATATCTAAGTAGGATCCTGTGTGCCCTTTTAAATGCAAACAATGAGGATACATTATCTGCACCAATATTAGATTTTATTCAATTATTTATGAATAACAGTGGATCATTGTCCTTCACTCCTTTTAGTAATATAATGATTTTCATATTGCAATATTTAGAGCCACGTTCTTGGTTGGTTCTACGTGTAAGTTCACACGTTGCTTTTTTACTGCTAGTTTTCTGCAGCCAAAGCCTGATCTATTGGCAGTAAAAAAGTTGCAGACACAAATCAGGGATTGCTGGCTTTTTGCTGCATTTTTCAAGATCCAAAAGTTCAGCTATGAGGTGTTAGGCCACTAATCCTAGACATATGTGAAACTATAAAATATTTTTGCAATTTAATCAAATTATTTAGTGGAACAAGTTTTTTTATGTGTAGAAAAAACAGTGACTATTCTGAACAAAAAATGCTGAAAAAATAAACAACTGCAAATGTATCAACAGCAGGGGGGAGTTGAATTGGTCAGGCATAGTTTACCTAAGACATCGGCAATGCATGGAGTTAATAGACATTGTTCAATTTCACACATTGGTCGGTCATTGTTTACTTTTGCACATATCACTAATTTAATTAAATTGTACTAATCCTAACAGCCATGCTCAGGTGAGGAGACCAAAGGTACCGTCACACTAAACGATATCGCTAGCGATCCGTGACGTTGCAGCGTCCTGGCTAGCGATATCGTTCAGTTTGACACACAGCAGCGATCAGAATCCTGCTGTGATGTCGTTGGTCGCTGCAGAAAGTCCAGCACTTTATTTCGTCGCTGGACTTCCTGCTGACATCGCTGAATCGGCGTGTTTGACGCCGATTCAACGATGTCTTCGCTGGTAACCAAGGTAAACATCGGGTTACTAAGCGCAGGGCCGCGCTTAGTAACCCGATGTTTACCCTGGTTACCAGCGTAAAAGTTAAAAAAAAAAAAACACTACATACTTACCTTCCGCTGTCTGTCCCTCGGCGCTCTGCTTCTCTGCCCTGTGTAAGCACAGCGGCCGGAAAGCAGAGCGGTGACGTCACCGCTGTTCTTTCCGGCCGCTGTGTTAACACAGGGCAGAGAAGCAGAGCGCCGAGGGACAGACAGCTGAAGGTAAGTATGTAATGTTTGTTTTTTTTTAACTTTTACGCTGGTAACCAGGGTAAACATCGGGTTACTAAGCGCGGCCCTGCGCTTAGTAACCCGATGTTTACCCTTGTTACCGGCATAGTTGGTCGCTGGAGAGCTGTCTGTGTGACAGCTCTCCAGCGACCAAACAGCGACGCTGCAGTGATCCGGATCGTTGTCGGTATCGCTGCAGCGTCGTTTAGTGTGACGGTACCTCAAGACTTTGATTTAAGCTTGGGGAAATCACAAAAATAAATGAGATTCACATCCTGCTGTACCAGCTTTTTGGTTACTAAAAACTCCGCAAAAACTGATGGCGATGTTTTTTGCTGCTTTTTAATTCTTACTCATTGCTTTCTATGGATGAAAAAAATGCTGAAAGAACTGACATGCTGCAGTTTAAAAAAAAAAAAAAAAGAAGCGGGGTCATGAGCTTTCTGAAATCGAATATCTTTTGCTGGTACTGTAAAAAGCAGCTTTTAATTTGCATAAAAAAATGCAGCCACAAATGCAGCAAAAACACAATGTGTAAAATTGCCTTAGGCTCAGCTCCCTGACTCCTATTTTTTAATTTTTAGTGGTCATCCCTTTAAGGGGGCTGTCAAACATCTAGTGGTTGAGAGATAAACTTGAAATAATGCTTTAGTACATATAGGAAAATTCTCTAGCACAGAGGGGTTTCTCGGCCATGACTGATCGTGACTGAGCAGCCGATAAGTTGGAAGTGACTGATACTCCCCATTTCTCTACCCCTTGGTGTGGTTCACTTGGTAAAAGTTAAAGCTGTTTTGTCTCACAGAGACCTGTGTGTGTGGAGTTTACAAATCTCCTGGATTGAGTGCCTTTGCTGAAATGACTGAGAAGCTGGACTCTAACCCTGTTGGTCTAACCAGCACTATTGTTACTTATGTTTTACCTTGTGCTGGAAAAAGGCCGTATTTACGTTTTCTGTTGACGTGGTTTAACCCCTTAGCGACCGCCGATACGCCGTTTAACGGCGGCCGCTAAGGGTACTTAAACCACAGCGCCGTTAATTAATGGCGCTGTGGAAAAAGTAAATAGCGCCCCCCAGAGTTGGATTTTCTCCGGGGTCTCGGCTGCCAGGGGTAGCCGAGACCCCAGAGAACATGATTCGGGGTTTTTTTTACCCACCCCGCATTTGCGATCGCCGGTAATTAACCGTTTACCGGCGATCGCAAAAAAACGCGATCTCTTTTTAATTTCTCTGTCCTCCAATGTGATCGCACATCGGAGGACAGAGAAAAGGGGTCCCAGGTAGCCCCCCAATACTTACCTATCTCCCCCGGTGCTCCTCGTGGCTCCCGGAGGGCGCCGCCATCTTCAAAATAGCGGGCGCATACGCAGTGCGCCCGCTGGCCGGCTCCGCGAGAATCTTTGGGGTCTCGGCTGCCGGGGGTAGCCGAGACCCCAAAGAGCATGATCGGGGTCGGTTTTACCGACCTCTGTTTTGCGATCGCCGGTAATTAACTGTTTACCGGCGACCGCAAAAAAAAAAAAAAGTAAAGTGTAATTCTCTGTCCTCTGATGTGATCGCACATCAGAGGACAGAGAAATAGGGGGATTTGGGGACCCTATCATACTCACCTGTGTCCCTGGATCCTCCTGCTGCTCCTCCTGGCCGCCGGCAAAAGAAAATGGCGGGCGCATGCGCAGTGCGCCCGCCATCTGTCTCCATCTGCTGGCCGGCAGGAGAACAGCAGTTGGGGCTAAAATTAGGGTTAGGGTTAGGGCTAGGGTTAGGGCTAGGGTTAGGGTTAGGGTTAGGGCTAGGGTTAGGGTTAGGGCTAGGGTTAGGGCTAGGGTTAGGGCTAGGGTTAGGGTTAGGGCTAGGGTTAGGGTTAGGGTTAGGGCTAGGGTTAGGGTTAGGGCTAGGGTTAGGGCTAGGGTTAGGGTTAGGGTTAGGGCTAGGGTTAGGGCTAGGGTTAGGGTTAGGGCTAGGGTTAGGGTTAGGGCTAGGGTTAGGGCTAGGTTTAGGGTTAAGGCTAGGGTTAGGGTTAGGGCTAGGGTTAGGGCTAGGGTTGGGGCTAAATTTAGGGTTAGGGTTTGGGCTAAATTTAGGGTTAGGGTTGGGGCTAAATTTAGGGTTAGGCTTCTTTCACACTTACGTAGGTACGGGGCCGTCGCAATGCGTCGGCCCGACATACCAATGCACGTTGTGAAAATTGTGCACAACGTGGGCAGCGGCTGTAGTTTTTTAACGCATCCGCTGCCCAATCTATGTC
The DNA here is from genome assembly GCF_032444005.1 of Ranitomeya imitator. NCBI lineage: Eukaryota > Metazoa > Chordata > Amphibia > Anura > Dendrobatidae > Ranitomeya > Ranitomeya imitator. The sequence continues at coordinate 449,763,419 of NC_091286.1, read as the reverse complement.
CTGGGGAGGAGGGGGCGGAGTTACGGCCACGCATGTGCGGTCAGAAATGGCGGATGCGACGTACAAAAAAATGTTTCATTGAACTTTTTTTGTGCCGACGGTCCGCCAAAACACAACTGATCCAGTGCACGACGGACGCGACGTGTGGCCATCCGTCACGATCCGTCGGCAATACAAGTCTATGGGCAAAAAACGCATCCTGCGGGCACATTTGCAGGATCCGTTTCTTGTCCAAAACGACGGATTGCGACGGATGCCAAACGACGCAAGTGTGAAAGTAGCCTTAGGGCTAGGGTTAGGGTTGGGGCTAAAGTTAGGGCTAAGGTTGGGGCTAAAGTTAGGGTTAGAGTTGGGATTAGGGTTTGGATTAGGGTTGGTATTAGGGTTAGGGTTGGCATTAGGGTTACGCTTGGGATTAGGGTTAGGTTTGGGATTAGGGTTAAGGTTAGGGTTGTGATTAGTGGTGTATTGGGATTAGGGTTAGGTTTGAGGTTAGGGTTGAGATTAGGATTAGGGGTGTGTTGGATTTAGGGTTTTGATTAGGGTTATGGTTAGGGTTGACATTAGGGTTGTTTTGGGGTAAGGGTTGTGATTATGGTTAGGGTTAGTGATTAGGATTATGGATCAGGTTGGGATTAGGGTTAGGGGTGTGTTGGGGTTAGGGTTGGAGCTAGAATTGGGGGGTTTCCACTGTTTAGGTACATCAGGGGGTCTCCAAACACGACAGCCAATTTTGCGCTCAAAAAGTCAAATGGTGCTCCCTCCCTTCTGAGCTCTGCCGTGCGCCCAAACAGTGGGTTACCCCCACATATGGGGCATCAGCGTACTCGGGATAAATTGGACAATAACTTCTGGGGTCCAATTTCTCTTGTTACCCTTGTGAAAATAAAAACTTGGGGGCTACAAAATCTTTTTTGTGGAAAAAAAAAAAAAAAAAAAAAAAAAAAATATATATATATATATATATATACATTTTTATGACTGCATTATAAACTTCTGTGAAGCACTTGGGCATTCAAAGTTCTCACCACACATCTATATAAGTTCCTTGGGGGGTCTAGTTTCCAAAACGGGGTCACTTGTTGGGGGTTACTACTGTTTAGGTACATCAGGGGCTCTGCAAACGCAACATAACGCCCACAGACCATTCTATCTAAGTCTGCATTCCAAAACGGCGCTCCTTCCCTTCCGAGCTCTTCCGTGCGCCCAAACAGTGGTTTACCCCCACATATGGGGCATCAGCATACTCAGCATAAATTGGACAACAATTTTAGTGGTCCAATTTCTCCTGTTACCCTTGTGAAAATAAAAACTTGGGGGCTACAATATCTTTTTTGTGAAAAAAAAAATATTTTTTATTTTCACGACTCTGCATTCTAAACTTCTGTGAAGCACTTGGGCATTCAAAGTTCTCACCACACATCTAGATAAGTTCCTTGGGGGGTCTAGTTTCCAAAATGGGGTCACTTGTGGGGGGTTACTACAGTTTAGGTACATCAGGGGCTCTGCAATCGCAACATAATGCCCACAGACCATTCTATCAAAGTCTGCAGTTCAAAAATGCGCTCCTTCCCTTCCGAGCTCTGCCGTGCGCCCAAACAGTGGTTTACCCCAACATATGGCGCATCAGCTTACTCGGGATAAATTGGACAACAACTATTGCAGTCCAATTTCTCCTGTTACCGTTGTGAAAATAAAAACTTGGGGGCTACAATATCTTTTTTGTGGAAAAAAAAATATTTTTTATTTTCACGACTCTGCATTCTAAACTTCTGTGAAGCACTTGGGCATTCAAAGTTCTCATCACACATCTAGATAAGTTCCTTGGGGGGTCTAGTTTCCAAAATGGGGTCACTTGTGGAGGGTTTCTACTGGTTAGGTACATCAGGGGCTCTGCAAACGCAACATAATGCCCGCAGACCATTCTATCAAAGTCTGCATTCCAAAACGGCGCTCCTTCCTTCCGAGCTCTGCCGTGCGCCCAAACAGTGGTTTACCCCCACATATGGGGTACCAGCATACTCAGGACAAATTGGACAACAACTTTTGGGGTCCAATTTCTCTTGTTACCCTTGTGAAAATAAAAACTTGGGGGCTAAAAAAATCTTTTTTGTGGAAAAAAAAATATTTTTTATTTTCACGGCTCTGCATTATAAACTTCTGTGAAGCACTTGGGCATTCAAAGTTCTCACCACACATCTAGATAAGTTCCATGGGGGTCTAGTTTCCAAAATGGGGTCACTTGTGGGAGATTTCTACTGTTTAGGCACATCAGGGGCTCTCCAAACGCGACATGGCGTCCGATCTCAATTCCAGCCAATTCTACATTGAAAAAGTAAAACGGCACTCTTTCTCTTCCAAGCTCTGCGGTGCGCCCAAACAGTGGTTTACCCCCACATATTGGGTATCGACGTACTCAGGAGAAATTGCACAACAACTTTAGTGGTCTAATTTCTCCTGTTACCCTTGTGAAAATAAAAATTTGTGGGCAAAAAGATCATTTTTGTAGAAAAAATGCGATTTTTTTATTTTCACGGCTCTACGTTATAAACTTCTGTGAAGCACATGGGGGTTCAAAGTGCTCACCACACATCTAGATAAGTTCCTTAAAGGGTCTAGTTTCCAAAATGGTGTCACTTGTGGGGGGTTTCCACTGTTTAGGCACATCAGGGGCTCTCCAAACGCGACATGGCGTCCAATCTTAATTCCAGCCAATTCTACATTGAAAAAGTAAAACGGCACTCCTTCCCTTCCAAGCTCTGCGGTGCGCCCTAACAGTGGTTTACCCCCACATATTGGGTATCAGCGTACTCATGAGAAATTGCACAACAACTTTTGTGGTCTAATTTCTCCTGTTACACTTGTGAAAATAAAAATTTGTGGGCAAAAAGATCATTTTTGTAGAAAAAATGTGATTTTTTTTTTCACGGCTCTACATTATAAACTTCTGTGAAGCACATGGGGGTTCAAAGTGCTCACCACACATGTAGATAAGTTCCTTAAGGGGTCTATTTTCCAAAATGGTGTCATTTGTGGGGGGTTTCCACTGTTTAGGCACATCAGGGGCTCTCCAAACGCGACATGGCCTCCAATCTCAATTCCAGCCAATTGTACATTGAAAAAGTAAAACGGCGCTCCTTCACTTCCAAGCTCTGCGGTGCGCCCAAACAGTGGTTTACCCTCACATATGGGGTATCGACGTATTCAGGAGAAATCGCACAACAACTTTTGTGGTCTAATTTCTCCTGTTACCCTTGTGAAAATAAGAATTTGTGGGCGAAAAGATCATTTTTCTGTAAACAAAAGCGATTTTTTATTTTCACGGCTCTACGTTATAAACTTCTGTGAAGCACTTGGGGGTTCAAAGTGCTCACCACACATCTAGATAAGTTCCTTAAGGGGTCTAGTTTCCATAATGGTGTCACTTGTGGGGAGTTTCCACTGTTTAGGCACATCAGGGGCTCTCTAAACGTGACATGGCGTCCGATCTCAATTCCAGCCAATTCTGCATTGAAAAAGTCAAACGGCGCTCCTTCAATTCTAAGTTCTGCGGTGCGCCCAAAAAGTGGTTTACCCCCACATATGGAGTATTGGCGTATTCAGGAGAAATTGCATAACAAAATTTATGGTTATATTTCTGTTTTTACACTTGTGAAAATAAAAAAAATGGTTCTGAATTAAGATGTTTGCAAAAAAAAGTTAAATGTTCATTTTTTCCTTCCACATTGTTTCAGTTCCTGTGAAGCACGTAAAGGGTTAATAAACTTCTTGAATGTGGTTTTGAGAACCTTGAGGGGTGTAGTTTTTAGAATGGTGTCACACTTCATTATTTTCTATCATATAGACCCCTCAAAATGACTTCAAATGTGATGTGGTCCCTAAAAAAAAATGGTGTTGTAAAAATGAGAAATTGCTGGTCAACTTTTAACCCTTGTAACTCCCTAACAAAAAAAAATTTTGTTTCCAAAATTGTGCTGATGTAAAGTAGACATGTGGGAAATGTTATTTATTAACTATTTTTCGTGACATATCTCTCTGATTTAAGGGCATAAAAATACAAAGTTTGAAAATTACAAAATTTTAAAATTTTTCGCCATATTTCCGTTTTTTTCATAAATAATCGCAAGTAATATCAAAGAAATGTTACCACTAACATGAAGTACTATATGTCACGAAAAAACAATCTCAGAATCAGCGGGATCCGTTGAAGCGTTCCAGAGTTATAACCTCATAAAGTGACAGTGGTCAGAATTGCAAAAATTGGCTCGGTCATTAAGTACCAAATTGGCTCTGTCACTAAGGGATTAAGAGGACTGGAATAAACCAGCTGGACTTTAAATAGAAAGGATTCTTGTGTCTACCTCTTTAAGAAGCTGATTGAGTCGACTCACCACACCTTACAAAAGACAGTTTTTCTGTCTTTGGTAGAAACGTTATTATTTGAGGAATTATGCCTATTTGTTGCCTGTAAAATCTCCTCTAGAGATGCTCTATGGATACTATTGTAATACCCAGAGGTGTAGTTAGGTATTCAGCTTAGGGGGTGAAACACATTAGGCCGGCATCACACTTGCGAGTTTTACGGACGTAAGAGCGCAGAAACTACGTCCGTAAAACTCGCAAAAAATACGGCACAATTATTCTCTATGCCCCTGCTCCTATCTGCCGTATTAAACTGATCCGTATTATACGGCTTTCTACGGCCATAGAAAATCGCAGCATGCTGCGTTTGTCACCATATTGCGCAAATAAAACGTCAATGAAAGTCTATGGAAGCCCCAAAAATACGGATTACACACGGACCAGCAGTGTGACTTGCGAGGAATACGCAGCGCTGTTAGAGAGAAAAGCCGGTAATTCAATTACCGGCTTTTGCTTTCTCCTTCCTAAAACCCGACATGATATGAGACATGGTTACATACAGTAAACCATCTCATATCCCCATTTTTTTTGCATATTCCACACTACTAATGTTAGTAGTGTGTCTATGCAAAATTTGGCCGTTCTAGCTAGTAAAATAAGGGGTTAAATGGCGGAAAAAATTGGCGTGGGCTCCCGCACAATTTTCTCCGCCAGAGTAGTAAAGCCAGTGACTGAGGGCAGATATTAATAGCCTGGAGAGGGTCCATGGTTATTGGCCCCCCCTGGCTAAAAACATCTGCCCCCAGCCACCCCAGAAAAGGCACATCTGGAAGATGCGCCTATTCTGGCACTTGGCCACTCTCTTCCCATTCCCGTGTAGCGGTGGGATATGGGGTAATGAAGGGTTCATGCCACCTTGCTATTGTAAGGTGACATTAAGCCAGATTAATAATGGAGAGGCGTCAATTATGACACCTATCCATTATTAATCCAATACCAGTGAAGGGTTATAAAAAACACACACATTATTAAAAATTAATTTATTGAAAAAATCACAAAGCTAGTTGTATTAATTTATTCTACTCTCAATCCACTCACTGAAGACCCTCGATCTGTAAATCAAAAAAAAATAATAAACCAACAATATACATACCTTCCGAGGATCTGGCACGTCCAACGATGTAGATCCATCTGAAGGGGTTAAAATATTTTGCAGACACGAGCTCCGCTAATGCAGGATGCTCATTTCTGCAAAACCCCGGGGAATGAAGCTAAATATAGGTCAATGACCTATATTTACCTTCATTTGCGGTGAGGCGCCCTCTGCTGGCTGGTCCTAGATCGTGGGAACTTTCCTAGAAAGCTCCCTGGCTCGAGATCATAAGAGGGCGCCCTCTGCTGGTTGTCCTCATATGAACTCGAGCCTGGGAGCTTTCTAGGAAAGTTCCCACGATCTAGGAACAGCCAGCAGAGGGCGCCTCACCGCAAATGAAGCTAAATATAGATCATTGACCTATATTTAGCTTCATTCGCCGGGGTTTTGCAGAAATGACCATCCTGCATTAGCGGAGCTCGTGTCTGCAAAATATTTTAACCCCTTCAGATGGATCTACATCGTTGGACGTGCCAGATCCTCGGAAGGTATGTATATTGTTGGTTTATTATTTTTTTTTTGATTTACAGATCGAGGGTCTTCAGTGAGTGGATTGAGAGTAGAATAAATTAATACAACAGCCTTTGTGATTTTTTCAATAAATTAATTTTTAATAATGTTTGTGTGTTTTTTTTTAACCCTTTACTGGTATTGGATTAATAATGGATAGGTGTCATAATTGACGCCTCTCCATTATTAATCTGGCTTAATGTCACCTTACAATAGCAAGGTGGCATTAACCCTTCATTACCCCATATCCCACCGCTACACGGGAATGGGAAGAGAGTGGCCAAGTGCCAGAATAGGCGCATCTTCCAGATGTGCCTTTTCTAGGGTGGCTGGGGGCAGATGTTTTTAGCCGGGGGGGGGGGGGGGCAATAATCATGGACCCTCTCCAGGCTATTAATATCTGCCCTCAGTCACTGGCTTTACTACTCTGGCGGAGAAAATTGTGCGGGAGCCCACGCCAATTTTTTCCGCCATTTAACCCCTTAATTTACTAGCTAGAACGGCCAAATTTTGCATATACACACTACTGACATTAGTAGTGTGGAATATGCAAAAAAAAGGTGATATGAGATGGTTTACTGTATGTAAACCAGGTCTCATATCATGTCGGGTTTAGGAAGGAGAAAGCAAAAGCCGGCAATTGAATTACCGGCTTTCTGCTATCTCGCGCTGTATGAAGTAATAATATATATACATATATGTGTCTCCCTGACATATATATATATAGAGAGAGAGAGACAGTATATATGTTTTTTTTTTTTTTTTAACACATGGATCCCTTGTATAGCGGTATGTCGGTTTTGCAAGCCTGCGATATAAACACGCATTACGGCTGCCATACGGATTACATACGGAGGATGCCATGCGCAAAAAACGGTGACACACCCTGCCTATGGAGGAGCTACGGACCACTATTTTCGGGACTTTTCAGCGTATTACGGCCGTAATATACGGACCTTTTTTTCATACGCTGTGTGTGACGCCGGCCTTAGAGTGGGTCACTAACCAGGTAAGCATGTTCACAGCTATGGTGCTGTATCCTAATTGTGGTTATAGTGGGAACCTCAGCAGATGACCATGCTGTTACTGAAAATAATTACCTATATAAAGACCAATACTGTTATTAACAGCCATACGGCAACTATGCAATAGTAGATACAAATACTGCAGAACAGAATATATTAAGAGATTACAGTACATTTACATAAAGTGACATACAACTGACGTTCTTATTGGTGGAGCTATTCCCTTTTTCATCAAAACCATGTGTACCAGATCGCAATGACAATTTCTTCCAACCACAACTCATCTGCCGTTTACAACAAAACAAATTCTTACATTTCCAGCATCATCCCCTTCTATTCCTAAAATACCCAACCTCCTCATCCTGCTGCTTCTTAAGTGGCAACTTATTATTTAATAATGTCCCCTAAGTCCTCCCACACACATTAATTATGACCCCTGAGTTCCCCCTAAGTATAGTAATAATGTCCCCTGAGTCCTCACACATGCAGTAATAATGTCCCGAGCCCCCCATATATAGCTCCACTATATACAGTTTGATTCCCCTACCGCTCCCCTATGCAGAGGATGATGCCACCACAGCTCTACTATACACAGTATGATGACCCCACATCCTTTTATACACAGTATGATGACCCCACATCCTTTTATACCCAGTATGATGTCCCCACAGCTCCATGTACATAGTATGATGAAACCACATTTTTATATTGACAATATGATGTCTGCACAGCTCAACTATATACAATATAATGTCCCTATAGCTCCCTATATACAGTATGATGGCTCAGTTCTTCCCCAATGCACAGTATGATGTCGCCACAGTTTACTACAAATCCAATATGATGTCCTGACAGTTTCCTATATATAGCATAATGTTCCCGCAAGTCCCTAAAAACAGTATGATGTTCCCACAGCTCACTGTATACAACAGGATGTCTCCTACAGCTCTCTATATACAGTATGATGTCGCCATAGTTCCCTGTATAAATTAAGATGGCCCCACAGCCCCTATATACAGTATGATGGGTTTCTAGCTCCCCTATATATAGCATGTTGTAGTTCTGTAAATACAGTTTGATATCCCCACAGCTCCCTAGATAAAGTATGATGGGTCACAAATCGCTATATACATTATGAGGGTCCCCACAGCTCCCTATACACAATATGATGGCCCCCACAGCTCCCTATATAGAGTAATTCTGCCCACAAGCCCTTTATACCCAGTATAATATACCCGCAAAAAAGTATAGACAATATAATGTCCCAATATCAACCCAGTAGTAAAAATCCTTTAATCCAATGTACCGGACATCACAGCGGTAGGCAGGGGGTGTGTACCCATACAAGCGCTGTTTATAGATGCAAAATGGCCGTTGTGCTCTGTTTCCCTCTCCCGCACACCCACTGCTGTAAAGTCCTGCACATTGGATTACATTGGACTTTTACTACAGAACTTGGTGAATGCCACTCTGCATTTTTCTACAGCATTCGTATTTTCTACTTTATGCGAGCTCTGCTAGTTCTAATATACAGCATACAGCTCAGTCATCGGGGAGTTAACTGGATATCCAGGTGTGTGCTGGTCCCTGTTTAAAGGTATCTTCACACTGAACAACTTAACAATGATATCGCTAGCGATCCGTGACGTTGCAGCGTCCTAGATAGCGATATCGTTGTGTTTGACACGCAGCAGCGCTCTGGATCCTGCTGTGACATCGTTGGTCGGAGCAGAAAGTCCAGAACTTTATTTCGTCGGTGGATCTCCCGCAGACATGGGGGAATCGGCGTGTGTGACGCCGATTCAGCGATGTCTTCACTGGTAACCAGGATAAACATCGGGTTACTAAGCGCAGGGCCGTGCTTAGTAACCCGATATTTACCCTGGTTACCAGTGTAAATGTAAAAAAAACAAACAGTACATACTTACATTCTGGTGTCTGTCCCCTCGCCATCAGCTTCCCGCACTGACTGTGAGCGCCAGCCGTAAAGCAGAGCACAGCGGTGACGTCACCGCTCTGCTTTACGGCCGGCCGGTGCTGACACAATGCAGGGAAGCTGACGCCGGGGGACAGACACCGGAATGTAAGTATGTACTGTTTGGTTTTTTTTACATTTACAATGGCCCTGCGCTTAGTAACCCGATGTTTACCCTGGTTACCAGGGGACTTCGGCATCGTTGGTCGCTGGAGAGCTGTCTGGGTGATAGCTCTCCAGCGACCACACAACGACGAAACAGCGACGCTGCAGCGATCGGCATTGTTGCCTATATCGCTGCAGCGTCGCTTAATGTGACGGTACCTTAACTGCGTCATGTTTCAGTTTACAGGTTTTACTTGTCTTTCATGCCATTGTTAAGGTACCGTCACACTAAGCGACGCTGCAGCGATTCCGACAACGATCCGGATCGCTGCAGCGTCGCTGTTTGGTCGCTGCAGAGCTGTCACACAGACCGCTCTCCAGCGACCAACGATGCCGGTAACCAGGGTAAACATCGGGTTACTAAGCGCAGGGCCGCGCTTAGTAACCCGATGTTTACCCTGGTTACCATCGTTAAAGTAAAAAAACAAACACTACATACTTACCTACCGCTGTCTGTCCTCGGCGCTTTGCTTCTCTGCTCTGGCTGTGAGCACAGCGGCCGGAAAGCAGAGCGGTGATGTCACCGCTGTGCTTTCCGGCTGCCCGGCGCTCACAGCCAGTGCTGAGAAGCAGTCTGTGGATGGATACCATGCTTGGCATAGGTGGCTTTCCTTCATAGGATGCTGCCCTTCCCGTGGTTGTTCCTTCCCGGGGAAAGGCCTGGCTATTCACTGCTTGCGTCGAGAAAAACGTGATGGTGTCTCCGCAGCTTCTTTACATGCATCTGCATATTTCCCATAAGGGATGGGGGCAGTGTTCTGGAATCACTGCGTTGAGAAACACGTGATGGTGTCTCCGCAGTGTTGGATGTTTTGGTCTCCCCGAGGCCAATCATCTGTGCCTTTATAGCAGAGAAGCAGAGCGCCAGGGACAGACAGCGGTAGGTAAGTATGTAGTGTTTGTTTTTTTACTTTAACGATGGTAACCAGGGTAAACATCGGGTTACTAAGCGCGGCCCTGCGCTTAGTAACCCGATGTTTACCCTGGTTACCAGCGAAGACATCGCTGAATCGGCGATGTCAGCGGGAGAGCCAGCGACGAAATAAAGTTCTGGCCTTTCTTCCCCGACCAGCGACATCACAGCAGGGGCCTGATCGCTGCTGCCTGTCACACTGGACTATATCGCTAGCCAGGACGCTGCAACGTCACGGATCGCTAGCGATATCGTCTAGTGTGACAGTACCTTTAGAGAGGCAAAGTATTTTTTGCAGTAGTTTTATCCTTAGGGGGGCTGTTTATTCCTGATCTTCAACCTGGTGGAGGCATACTGTTTTAGCAATTAGAAATTATTAAATGTTTACTGTCCTTTTGAGTATTTCTTCTGATATTACATAAACCTCTTATAAACTAGTGCACGTATACAGTATTATTATTCATAATTGTGAAGCCTTTCAAAGAATTCATATACTGCTCATGGCACACTACAAAAATCCCACAGAACCAGTTCAGTCCTAATTCACTGCCATATCTTAGACTTAGCTGATTATGCATTTTTTCCATCAAAGAACTTAGCAGTATGGTCAGTAGATTCTGTGCCACAATCTAATGAAATATTGTCTCAATGCTCAATTCAACTGACAAAAGACCAAGCTATCCGTAGCAATATAACCACCTCTTATTAATCATGGAGACAAATCGCAGTTTATTTGGAATTCTGACATTACCAACAACAATGGCATTTATAACCACATTTAAAATTGCTTTAATTGGCCACTCAACATAACATAATCATCAGTTTTTGTTTAGAAATTATATATTGTAGGTTTGATCATCTCCATAAAATGATTGTACATAAACAACAATGCAAATTATTTAGCAAATGGTTCCTGGTGTTCCTGATCAGCTGAAGGATGTCAGAGATTTTTGGAACGTGGTACTCATAGTAACATAGTAACATAGGGCGTTGATCCAGGGAACTAGACTGATTGCCGTATGTGGAGTTGGGAAGGATTTTTTTTCCCCAATGTGGAGCTTACTCTTTGCCACATGTTTTTTTTTGCCTTCCTCTGGATCAACATGTTAGGGCATGTTAGGTTAGGCTATGGGTTGAACTAGATGGACTTATAGTCTTCCTTCAACCTTAATAACTATGTTACTATGTTACTATGACCGACGCTGCTTAAAGGGGTCCTCTGGGGTGATGTTATGGCAGCAATGATGGTATGACTTCCGACAGGTGAAGCTGGGTCCCCAGAGCTCTCAGTGTAGTGGGGACAGGTGGTAGGTGGTGTAGAAAGAAACGAAGTACATAGGGTTGCAGTCTCTTTACCTTTTTACTGAAGGTTCAGGCAGCCACAGTTCAGGGTACCAGATCCCGGGTGCAGGTGTGGTCTGGCCGCCTTGGAAGCGAATCTGGAATCCCCCTTACCAGGTGGGGTTGGAAGCCTTCCTACTAGCGCTGTGGTGTTGTAGTCCCTTGCTGCCTTAGGCCTAACACAAGGTCCTCACATTATCTCTGTCCCCCTTTAGGTAGGACAATACCTGTATGACAGGTAACTCAAGCCTTCCTACAGGATCTCTATCACGACCCGGGCTCTATCCGTTACTGTGTCTGGGGTGTCACATTTTCATGTAAAATACTATTAACACAAGACTTAAGGAGTCCGAAATAAACATCCAATAATAAGTAGGTAATATAGTAGTAGCCCTTACTACCAGTGTCAATGTATTACCACCAGAGTCTAGATCTGTTTATGGTCAGTCATTTCAGCAGCCAGTTGGGTTTACCTTTTTAGGTGCCTTATTTCTTGAACCCTTATCTTAGCTTGCACCATAGGATCTATAAATTCTACCACAGTCTTGACAGCCATACGCACACATTTTCCTCCCCAGGACTATAAGATTGCAGAAGTCATGACAGTCCAGCAAACAGAGGCCATCCACAGTGCAAAACAAATCAGTTAGCCCTCTTTCATCCTTCCGTCTGTTGCCATCCGTCGCAATCCATCGTTTTGGGCAAAAAACGGATCTTGCAAATGTGCTCGCAGGATGCGTTTTTTGCCCATAGACTTGTATTAGCGACGGATGGCCACACGTCGTGTCCGTCGTGCGACGGATCCGTCGTGTTTTGGCGGACGCGACGGACAAAAAAGTTCAAAGTAACTTTTTTGTCCGTCGCGTCCGCCATTTTCTACCTCGCATGCGTGGTCGAAACTCCGCCCAACTTCAGACTGGGCAGCGGATGCGTTGAAAAACTGCATCCGCTGCCCTCGTCATGCATAATTTTCACAACGTCCGTCGGTACGTCGGCCCGACGCATAGTGACAGACCCGTACCGATGGAAATGTGAAAGAGGCCTTACATGCACAGTAAGCAAGGATCCGAGATCCACCCATGGCTGTGTAAGGGTGTGACAGAGGCTGTCATGTTCCTCTCCCTCTCCACACAGGGTAGGTATTAAATGTGTGCTGGTAGTCAATGTCATACTATGTGCTGCTGCATAGAATTTTATGAAAATTACTGTATTTGCTTAATGTTATTATATAGTGATTATAAATGTAATGTATGCATAGTGAATAGGGAACGATGTAAAGGATAAGATAGAAGGGTAGCTATAAATTAGGATAGGATTGGGTTTAGTAGTGATTTGGGAGAAGGCAGAACAGGCCAGAGTGCCACACGGTACAGAAAGGCACAGATGCTTGGGAAAAGCAGAATGTGGTTGATCGCCACTTGGTACGATAGTATCCCTTAGAGCAGGGGTCCCCAACCTGTAGCTCAAGAGCCACATGTGGCTCGCGGTCCCATGAATTGTGGCTCGCGGCTGTCTGCCAGCTTGGTGCATTAGCTGAAGGTCTAGCAAACAGATATGAGGAGAAAATCTAAAAATGATGAATTTTGTGTGTAGCCCTGAACAGAAGAGCTGATCTGATGCACATATGAGAGTGCTGTATGGGTGAATACTGAATGGGAGTATTGTGGGGACTGCTGGATCTTGTTATACTGCTTCGGGGTGATTTCTGTGGAAAAGCTTTGGTTATCATTATACCCATAATGGGGGCTCTGGTTGCCACTACTGTGAGGGTGAGGGAGCAATATGTGGCTCACAACGCCCTCTCAGAGCGGAATGTGGCTCGCGACACTCTCACAGAGCGGAATGTGGCTCTCTAGGTCAGAAAGGTTGGGGACCACTGCCTTAGAGAATCCAGAGCCTATGGTTCGAATCAGGGCAGAGGAACCTTTTTCATCTTCCAGTGAAGGGGAGCCGGAGTGGAAACCAGTATGGGAAAGTGGGTGCAGGAATATGGGGACCCCAGAGCCCGGACAAGCATCTCAGAGGCTAGAGGAGCCAGCATTGAGAAGGAAAGCTGAGGCTGAAAATATGAACTTGTACTGTACTGAAACTGCCATGGATTGTTTGTTATCAAGTAAAGTTATAGTGTTAAAAGAAGAATACAGTGTCTGTTCCTGAGTGTATTATATCGTCCGGAGACGGGACTACTCCCACACTACACGACGGGCAGGGCCACCATCAGGGCATTACTGCCCTGACTGGCGTATGGGGCCCGGTGGGCAGAGGGGTCCCACATCAGGCCCCGTCTCATCTGCTCACCGGGCCCCCCATAGGCACTGTGGCACGCTATTGACGTGTGAGCCCGCGCCCGCATGTCAATAGTTAACAACCGCCAGCCAAACGGAGGCTGGCAGCTGACGTGAACCGCAGAGCGCACTTCGCCGGTGTCTGACGTCATTGTCAGCCGCCGGCGAGTGCGCGCTTCACCTGCATGGAGGGAGTGAGCTTCACCAGCCGCAGGTGCGCAGCCAGGTAAGAACTCATGGTTTTGTTTTTTTTTTTGAGAGCGGTGATCCAGGGGGCCCCGGGGCAGAATGCTGGACACGCTGGGGCAGAGATGCTGGACATACTGGGGCAGAAATCCTGGACACGCTGGGGCAGAGATGCTGGACACACTGCGGCAGAAATGCTGGACACACTGGGGCAGAGATGTTGAACATACTGGGGCAAAGATGCTGGACACACTGGGGCAGAGATGCTGGACACACTGGGGCAGAGATGCTGGACACACTGGGGCAGAGATGCTGGACACACTGGGGCAGAGATGCTGGACACACTGGGGGCAGAAATGCTGGATACACTGGGGGCAGAAATGCTGCCTGGACACACTGGGGCAGAGATGCTGGACATACGGGGGCAGAGATGCTGGACACACTGGGGCAGAGATGCTGGACACATTGGGGCAGAGATGCTGGACTGTTAGCAGCGGGTTAATCAGCGTGATGTCCACAACAAGCAACAGAGAATGTTCATTTATTAAGAATATCCAGCTTAAAGCATGAGAACAGGATCAATCTGGTTTCTGAGAGAGAGAGATCTGCTGTGAGTCCTTCTGCTTCAGCTACACACAAGAAATGTGCTCACAGGGAAGGGGAGGAGGAACATCCATTTTTTTAACTTTGTTGACATGTGAACAATATGCATGCAGATATATAAATCACATCATATTAAACAAATAATAGTTGTTGCAATACATACAGATCAATATGCATTAGGCCAACACCCCCATTCAACAACTACTTATTCTGTCAGTCCCATAGTGGTTCTCAATTCTTGGAACATAGGTCGTGGCAATGGCTTGGTCAAAATATCAGCTAACATTTTATCAGTTTCACAATAAACAAATTGAATTACGCCACGATCTATTAAATCACGTAGATGATGACATCTGACGTCGATGTGCTTAGTTCTAGCACTGATCTTTTCACTGCATGCAAGTTTAATGCATCCTTGGTTGTCCTCATATATCACCGTTGGCTGAGTTAACGGTTTACCAAGATCTTCCATCAGTTTTCTTAGCCAAATGATCTCCTGACTTGCATAGGCTGCGGATACATACTCAGCTTCTGTAGATGACAAAGCAACAGACACTTGTTTTCTACCAGACCAGGAGATTGAACTTTCTCCAAGTTTAAATACATATCCGCTTGTGGATTTATGATCTTGCGAATCACCAGCCCAATCTGAGTCAACATAGCCGGTGAGTTTTAGATTTCCTGCTGCAGATATTTTTAAATTTACACCTTGTGTCCCTTTTAAATATTGGAGAACTCTTTTAACGGCATTCCAGTCCTTTTGGCGCGGTTTCTCCACATATCTGCACAATATTCCAACTGCTGTTGTAATATCCGGTTGAGTCGTAGTTGATATATATAGAAGTGCCCCCACTGCCTGTCGATATTTCTCATTGTTAGGCAACAGGTCATCTTCTTCCAGTTTCAGGTAGGATGATTCCATTGGCGTTGATACACCTTTGGCTTCCGTCATTCCGAACTGATCCAAAATTGAATTAATCTTTGCACTTTGATTTAAAAGAAAACTTCCATCTTCCTTTCTCTCGATGTGGATTCCTAGATAATATGTCACATTTCCTAGGTCTTTCGGTTCAAAATGCTGGTTCAAAATTTTAGTAATATTCCCAATTTCAGCTTCTTCTTGATGAACTACAATTACATCGTCCACATATAAGAGAATATACATCCATTTTCCATCTGTATATCTCGTGTACAGGCATGGATCCGCTTGACCTCTTTTAAATCCTTCTTCTAACAAGACTTTGTTCATTTTTGTGTTCTATGCTCTCGCCGATTGCTTAAGACCATAAAGAGATTTTTGTAGTTTGCAAACAAGATTCTGTTCACCTTCCTTTACATAACGTTCAGGTTGAGTCATGTATAAGTCCTCCTCAATGTCACCATTTAAAAATGCAGTTTTGATATCCAAATGTCTGACAAACATCCTTTGTACTGCAGCTACCGCCAACAATGCTCTAAATGTTGTCTGCTTAGCGACCGGGGAAAAAGTAGCATCATAGTCTTCGCCATATTTTTGAGAATATCCTTTTGCGACCAACCTCGCTTTAAATCTGTGGACTTTACCTTCAGAATCATATTTGGTTTTAAATACCCATTTACACTTAATTGCCTTTTTATCCTGTGGTAACTCAGTGAGTTTCCAAGTTTGAAGTTGATGAAGCGAGTTCATTTCTTCATTCGCGGCATTGATCCACTTTGTTCTTTCATGGGCGGGTAGTTTCTGCATCCCATGACTGTGGTTCTGACTCAGGCAGTGTCTTCACAATGTAAGATAAACGTTTAGCTGGTATTCCTTTGTTTGATCTTGACGACCGTCTAATTTCAGGTTCACTTAGGCCTTTTGTTGTTCCTTCAGTGGTTGAAGAGTCCAGCCAGACTTCTACATTCTTTTCTTCATTGTCTTGTAATTGTGATTGAGATTGTTGTTGTTGCTTCATCTGGACTACTGGCATAATGTCAGAAAACTTGGGTGACACGAAGTTTTCATCAAACACTACATCTTTACTTATTGTGACCTTGTTTGTCTCTGGGTGTAAAATTCTATAACCTTTCTGGGTTTCACTGTAGCCTACCAGGATGCCTTCCTTGGCATGAGATTCCCACTTAGTTCGTTTTTCTTTGGGAACATGTGCAAATGCTTTACTTCCAAAAATCCTTATGTGTTGTAGTTTTGGTTTTGTACCATTCCATTGCTCAAATGGAGTTTTCTCTGTCGCTTTACTTGGTAGTCTGTTCTGAAGATAACAAGCCGTCATAATAGCTTCGCCCCAATATACTGTAGGAAAATTAGCATCAAATAACATACTCCTTGCGCTTTCACAGAGTGTCCGGCTCCTTCTTTCTGCTACACCATTTTGCTCAGGGTTGTATGGTACAGTAGTTTGAAATATGATTCCATTTTTCTTTAAAATGCTCTGTGTTTCATTACTTGTATACTCAGTTCCATTATCTGCACGTAAAGTTTTTGGCATTCTTCCAAACTTGTTGTGTACTTCAACTAGATATATTCCAAGTTTCTCTGGAACTTCATTTTTGCTGTGAAGTAAATAGACAACTGTATATCTTGAATTGTCATCAATAAATGTAAGAAAATATCTCTTCTTTCCAGGGGTCTGAGTACGCATTGGACCACAGATATCCGTGTGTACTAAATCTAGTGGTTGTTCTGTTCTTGTAGTACTTTTCTTAGGAAAGGCCTTTCTGGACATTTTCCCTTTGATACAGCTGGAACACCTCATTGTCTGATTACATGAATCAATTGTAATATTATCAGCTAATTGTTCTTGAAATAACTTTCTTATTGCTTCTGGGTCTCTATGCGCAAGCCGCCTGTGCCATACATGAATACAGTTCTTGTGCAGTTCTTGCTTAGCTGTGCATACACACTCTTTACGTTTCAACTGATACAGTTCATCTCTGATTTTTCCTTTTGCTAATGTGTGACCCTCCTTTGAGATGATACAGCTATCTTCCTTAAATGTAACTTCATTACCTTGTTTTGTGAGCTTTTTCATAGATAATAGATTACTTTCAAGACTAGGCACATATAGTACATCCTTTACATGGATCCTTCTACTTTGTGTTTCAGAGATGTTACAATCAATATAACTGTCTCCTATGCCTTCTGAGTTCATGCACTGACCGTTTGCCATTATCACTTTCTCTGACTTATTTTGGTTAAGCTTAGTAAAGAAGTCTCTGTCATTGGTCATGTGACTGGTTGCACCAGAATCTATACACCACGCATGCTTTGATTTAAATGCATTGACTGATGTGAATGCAGCTTCAGTATTTGCCGAATCATTGTTTCCAGATACAGCACTCTTAACTCTCTGTTGGCTGTTTTGCTTTTTCAGCTGACTCATTTTAGCTTTCCAGACTCTGCATTCAGCTTTTAAATGACCTGGCTTCTTGCATACAAAACATTCACGTGTCTCTTTAAGGTGGTTTCTGCTGGTGGGTACATCATGTGTTTGTAAAGCAGTTTCCTTGTTACATATCTTGCTGCTCACATTTTCTGTCTTTCTCTTATATTCATCTATAAGGTTTCCTCTGACGTATTCCAATGTCAGCTCATCATCTGGGCGTGCATCTAGTGCAGTTACCAGAGTGTCATAGCTTTCTGGGAGACCACTAAGTAATAGTGCTGCTACATGGAAGTCCTTCATATCTTCCCCAATGCCCCGAAGGAGCTCTACGGTCTCCAGAGTATTTCTAATGTAGTCCTGCATGTCCTGGTCATTGTGTAGCTTAGACTGATACAGCTTTCTCATTAGATAGAGTTTATTACTTAAATTTATTCTCTCATGTACTTTATGCAACTGCTCCCACATTTCCTTTGCAGATTCACACTTACACACATGCACAATCTGATCATCCTCTATACTGAGTGATATGGTGCTCTGTGCTTTCTGATCCATTTCTAGCCATTCCTGTGGTACTGGGTCAGGCTTAGGGTCCTGAGTGTATTTCCACATACCTTCTCTTATCAGCAGCATCTTCAACTTGAATTTCCTGGATTGGTAGTTCTGGTTATTTAGGCTTGGCACTGTAAACTTTGTTGAGTTGCTGCTGGTGGCCATTTTACTTCTTCTCAGTTTGCTGTTGTCTTTCTATCTCTGTGCTCTGGAGGTTTGGGATTGCTTTGACTCCTGGGCCCATAACCTGTTAGCAGCTGGTTAATCAGCGTGATGTCCACAACAAGCAACAGAGAATGTTCATTTATTAAGAATTAAGAATATCCAGCTTAAAATATGAGAACAGGATCAATCTGGTTTCTGAGAGAGAGAGATCTGCTGTGAGTCCTTCTGCTTCAGCTACACACAAGAAATGTGCTCACAGGGAAGGGGAGGAGGAACATCCTGTCTGTAAATGAGGACTCTTTTTTTTTTTAACTTTGTTGACATGTGAACAATATGCATGCAGATATATAAATCACATCATATTAAACAAACAATAGTTGTTGCAATACATACAGATCAATATGCATTAGGCCAACATGGACATTGGGGGAAGAGATGCTGGACACATTGGGGCAGAAATGCTGGACACACTGGGGCAGAGATGCTGGACACACTGGGGTAGAGATGCTGGACACACTGGGGCAGAGATGCTGGACACACTGGGGCAGAAATGCTGGACACACTGGGGCAGAAATGCTGGACACACTGGGGCAGAGATGCTGGACACACGGGGCAGAGATGCTGGACACACTGGGGGCGGAATGGAGATACGGGCATGATTGGAGACATGGGGCTGAATGAAAGACATGGGGACATGATTGGAGACACTGGGGGCAGGATTAGAGACAGATCGTGCAGGATCATGGGGCAGGATGGATACGATGGAGACAGATGGGGCAGGATAGGGCGATCATATGGGGCAGGATGGGGAGATCATATGGGGCAGAATGGTTACTCATGAGGGCAGGATGTGAGAACATATGGCTGGAGCCAGGAATGAGACACACCAGGGCCAGGATGGGTGATATTATTACCATAGGGGCTAATTAAGGGATATTATTACTGCAGTGACGTATTTATTTCATTTTTTGAGTATACTGTTTTAAATGGGGGGGCGGTCCTGTTATTGTGTAGAGTGATACTATGTCGCCTTTTTTTCTTCATGTGGTGTAATGTAGAAATTGGGAAAAATTAAGTAATGTGTTCTGCAAGCAGAGCTTGTTATTTCCTGCAGAGACAAGTCCTGGCTGGAAGAAGTGACGGCGGTCTGTGCTGGATGAAAGTTGAAAAATGAAGGACTTCACCTAGAGACGTCACTGGTTACCTATACACTGACACGATCACCCAACCCCAGATCCCGAAGAATGGAAACGCTGCAGATCTTGGATAATGGCGACAAATGAAAAACTTTTTTTCATACAAATTTCAGATTTTTTTCCCCACACTTAAGTAAAAAAGAACCTCTACATATTTGACATCTGCGTATTCGTCCTGGCCTGGAGAATCATAATGACATGTCAGCTTTACCATATAATGAATATGGTAAATAAAAAAACCTAAAAAACAATTATGGAATTGAACTTTATTTGCTATTTCACTGCACTTGGAATTTTGTTCCGGTTTTCCAGTACCCTATATGGTAAAGTCAATGTTGTCATTTAAAAGTACAACTTGTCCCTCAAAAAATAAGCCCTCATATGGCCATATTGATGAAAAAATAAAAAAGTTTTGTCTCTTGGAGGAAGGGGAGGAAAAAATGAAAAATGGAAAATCACCCAGGGGTGAAGGAGTTAAAAATGACTGGACCATTGTATGAAACAATACTTTTTTGCATCTATTTTCCTGTAGAAAATGTTGATGTCAGGAGGATTTCTGTAGAGTGATTCCGCGCTGCTGATAGTATGAAAATGTCAATCCAAAAGTTGATTTAAAGAATAGTGGCTTATTGAACACCCATGCCAGTACCAATAACTGACTGTTTCATTCTCTAAATGCCATAATCAATAGCGCCAGAGCCCGTATCACAGAAGGGGAGGATACCTGTGATATACGTATATGTCATAGGGCGTAAAGAGGTTAAAAAAAGCATTAAAAACTATGTGTTGGGTGTTGTGGATGAAGAAATGTGCACTCATTATGACAGAATATTTCTCAGAGAGGCTATGTTTATGGCTAGGAAAGCGGTAGCGCTGAGGTGGATGGGGGAAAGTCTCCTTCAATCAATCAGTGGAAAAAATTAGTGAACGATATAATTCCATATGAGAACATATTATACAGGAACAGAGGACGTCCCCAGAAATTTCATAGAATTTGGGAAAGGTGGTGCGATTCACCCCTGACTCACCTAGCCCCTGGTGCTGTGATTTCTTCAACCGCGAGATATGTGCTTTGGCTTCTAGCTAAAGCTGCCAACTGCTAGCATAGAAAAGAGAGTTCCAAGTCCACAGAAGATTTGATGGCAGGAGGAGTGAATAATTTAAATTTAATTTATGCACTTAGCAGAGAGGATGTGTCCCGCTCCTGGAGGAGGAGGAGTGATGAAAATGTCGGAGAGGTGAGTATAGAAGCCAGGACTGAGCCCTTAAAGAAGGAAAGTCCCGCTAAATGAGGGGACTGTTGGAAGCTATGCTTTAATGCTACAGTTAAGTCCCTTTTCATTTGAAACATTTTTACTGGGTTAGTGTGTAGTGACCCAGTCCAGAGTGTGTCCTTCCCTTTAAGTAATCCTGAATTTTGAGTAGCTTCGGTGCACTACAGCTCACTCTCTAACTGCCCCTCTACATTATCCCCTGCATTTGTGAGCTGTTATTCTTCACTTCAAGTCACCTCCATTTTAGATGCAATGTATTTCTCATTTGCTGTATTCTGGCGCCATCTAATGGTGAGAGTGTACAATGACTCAGAATTATTGTTTTGTAAGGATCTAAGATGTGAATTCGGTGTCCTATTGGCCAGCTGCTGGTCACATGGTCAATAGGAGGAGCTGTTTTACAGGCAAGTCTAGAATGTTCTTTAGTCTGAGGGATGCCTTCAGGGAGAGCAGAATACACGTGGAGGCTGTTTTCACTACAAGATCTCCTGCAGGCCTAAGAGCCTGAGTTCCTACTTTAAGGCCGGGATCACACTACAGCGAGATACGGCCGAGTCTCGCAGGTTAAAACCGAGCTCTTGGAACACACTGCGACCAACTTCTGCAACAGCTTATCTCCTCTCCTGCCCACCAAGATAAGTGCAAATTCTCATTTCCAGCAGTGCTATATTCAAGAGGGGGAGCCCTCCATTTCACAAACTGTGTTGCTGTATAATTGTGCATTTCTTAAAGCTACAGTGTCGTCCTTATTCTTAAAGAGACAGTACCGATATTAACACCAAAATGTCTGACCCTTTTCATAATGACCAGGCAGAGCTAAAAGGGGATTGGGCGCACTGCCATATAATTATATAAAGACATTTATGAGGGTGCAGTAACAGTAATAAACACTATACTGAGAATCCAAAGAGAAAAGCATTACTGCAACAAGTCGCACACCTGCAATTAATGAGCAACAAAATACATAAAATACAAGCTGATTTTATTGACAAATCAAAGAAAAAACACACCATAAACAATAAAAACATAATTAAAAACATATAAGCACCATCAAAAACACACAGGAAAAACGGACCATAATACAGTGTAATAAGGTAACCCAAAATTAACCCAAATGGCTCATGGGGTACAGCGCAAAATTGTAAATAGCGGGACGGTGCCAAAATAGTAAGCCAGGATGCACACAGTGCCAGGCCAACAAAACAATAGTAGGCACAACAATATGTCCCAAGCAGAAGTAAAAAGAGGCAAGCCCAAACAATGGCTAATGGGAAACCTATATATGGTGAAATCACTGGGTCACAGAAGGTAAACGGGAGATAACCTCCCACAAAGATACAACCTGGTGTGGTGATGCCCCACGCGTATCGCCCGGCGGACCAGGCTTCGTCAGGGAAGATTATGACCAGGCAGAGACCACTAACTCTGCACCATCATCATCATCAGCTAGTGTTCCAGTTTCACAGGCTAATGGCGACAACCCGGTTCCAGCCCCTGTCATGGCCACTGGCATGCCATTCTTCATAGGAACCTCTAGTCTCCCAATCTACAGAGGAGATCCCCATACACTCGCTGGGTTCAAAGAAAAGCTAATGTACACCTCACTCTCACCTCACTCCCCGATCAGTGGGTCCATTCCTGGCCATCTACTGAAAAGACCTGCATAGAACAGATCTTCACTCACCTGAGAAAAGAATTTGAGCACCAGTTGCCAACCGGAGTTCGTCTAAAATTTTACAACTGACGTCAGGAACCAGGTGGGACCCTCCGGGACTACACATTAGCCCTTCAGTCTGCATACAGGGCTTTACAGCAAATAGACAATCTAGATCCTGCTGCTACAGAAAACATAATCACTGACAGATTCCTAGAAGGTGTGGATTCCAGACTCGTACAAAGTCAACTCCGCATGTTAGCAGCACAAAACACCAACATGACTTTCTTAGACTTTAAAGCTCTAGCCTTGCAGTTAGTGGGTAATGACTCACCTTGTCCCCGCTATGCTCCTTGTTCGCTAGACCTGGCTACCGGAATATCCACAGTATCTCCACTTTCACCTGCTCCACTTATGCAGGCCACACAGTGCAAGCCAGCCCCTACTCTCAGTCATACTTCTATAACCACAGATGCACTTGTCTAAGTCCTTGACTCTGTATGTCAAACCTTGAAGGAACTAAAAAGCCAATCCCCTGCACCACGCGAGTCATCCATAAGTCGGGCAGTGTCCCCAGAACCACGTTCTGGTCACCATATGCTGGAGGGCTTCCATCTGGAGATTGTGTCTACTGTACTTACTGTGAGCGTCATGGGCACTATAAGTATCAATGCTATAGGTTAAATGGGCCACCCCTGAGGCCAAGGGCCACCCCCCGGGTGGTGAATCCAAGGGCCCAGAGGGACCGTCACAATGGGTCTCCCGGTTCATCTCCAAATGCCCGTATATAACCATATGGATTGATGGTGTACCCTTGGAAGCGTTATTAGACACTGATTCACAAGTCAACACCAGTGACCGCCGATCCTTTAAGAAGAATTGGGACTATGATATTCTAAATCCAGTGGGCGAAGCGAAGTTACGTGTGATTGCAAGTGATGGTCAATCTGTTTCCCAGCTAGGCTACTGAGAACCCATCATCCAAATTGGGGATTGTAAGTTACCAGGTCAAGGCGTAATTGCTACTGAGGCTAAGGGAGATACAACAGCAGTAGTGCTAGACATGAATGTTATGTGACATGTGTTTCCTGAATTGCCCACTGTCTTGCATGCTTCTCTCCCTTCTGCTTCTTCTCTTTACAGGAAAGCTATTCAATGGACCATCAAACTGCTCTGCGCCCAACAGAACTTTGCCAACTGTAAAGGTGAGATCTTGCATGTGCATATCACCGACGCATGGCCAGTTGCCCTGTCGGCCAACAACGAGACTTTAGTTTGGTGCTGAGCCCCACCAGGAATTAACAATGAACACCATGAAGCACTTCTCGACTCCATCCCAATTGAATGACAGCCCCTGGTAAAAGCTGCCAGAAGTATCATCACTGGCTCAAATGGTAGAGTACCCATACGGCTAATCAATCTGAGTGATGCACCCATCGAGCTATACAAGTTTAATTCAGTCGCTCAACTGTAGAGCCTTGATCCTGAAGACATCCTAGATGACAAGACACTCGCTCATCAAAAGTCGATGAAAGCCGCTCCCAAAGGCACTTATACACGCACTACCTTCTGGTGGAATTAACCTAATGTTGGAGATGCTAACACTCCCATCGAACACATCCAGGGTGTCACCAAAGTTGTTAAACGACACAGCCAAGCGTTCAGCAAGCACCAAATTGACTTTGGCAGGACTTCCATGATACAATACAGAATCGAAACAGGTGATCATCCTCCTATCAAGGAAAGACACCGTCCAGTATCTCCTGCTAACTATCAGCAAGTAAAGACGCTGTTAAAGGAGTTGAAAGATTCTAAAGTCATTCGAGAAAGTCAAAGCCCGTGGGCTGCACTAATCGTCCTGGTGAAGAAGAAGGATGATAACATAGGGTTTTGTGTCGACTACAGAAAGCTGAACAATGCTACGCACAAAGACGCCTATCCTCTTCCACGGATTGAAGAATCCATCACGGCTCTTGGCTCAGCTGCATATTTCTCTACTCTTGACAGTGGCTATTGGCAGGTACCCATGGCTCCTGAAGATAGAGGGAAGACAGCCTTCACCACCCCTATGGGACTCTACGAGTTCGACGGTATGCCGTTTGGGTTATGCACTGCCCCTGCTACGTTTTCAGCGACTCATGGATAGATGTCTTGGTCACCTCAACTTCCAAAGCATTCTGTTATATCTCAATGATGTGATTGTGTATTCCCGTACTTATGAAGAGCACTTACTCCATCTTGCAGAAGTATTCCAGGTACTCATTGAACATGGCCTGAAACTAAAACCATCCAAGTGCCATCTGCTCAAGCCAAAGGTCAAATACCTGGTTGATGCTGTAAGTGAAAAAGGCATCCAGCCTGATCCTGACAAAATCTCTGCTGTGAACGACTGGGATATTCCAAGAACCGTGAAAGAAGTCAAGAGTTTCCTAGGTTTTGCGGGCTACTACTGCCGCTTCATCCCTCATTTTGCGCAGATAGGAGAACCCCTTACAGAACTGCTACGAGGTTGCCCTAGAGAATAGTACGACAGAAGACTTCCAATTGATTGATCTGAATGACAATAAACTGCCTTTCAGATACTGAAAGGCTTACTAACTTCCCCTCCAATTCTGGCGTATCCTTACCATGTTCACCTTTTCCTTCTCTACAAGGATGCCAGCTATCAAGGCCTTGGGGTGGTATTATCACAAGTCCAGAATGGCAAAGAGAGAGTCATTGCCTATGCCAGCCGAAGCATTGAGAGGCGCCGAGAGGAACGATAACAATTACAGCTCATTCAAGTTAGAGCTGTTAGCTCTTGTATGGGCAGTCACCAAGAGGTTCAAAGATTACCTCGCGGCTACCCCTTCACTGTTTACACGGACAATAATCTTCTCACTCACCTTAATACTGCACAGCTATGTGCTCTGGAACAGAGATGGGCATCAAGATTGGTGAGTTTCTGCTTTGACATTAAGTATCACAGTGGCAAGATCAACATCAATGCAGATGTGTTATCTTGTTTGCCCATAGGAGAAGAGACTCCAGAGGAAGATCTGTGGGAGGATGTTGAGATGCCTCTTTTCTATCAAAGATTTGCTACACAGAACACCATTGCTGCTACACAAACTGATGAAGCCTCTCAACCAAAACCGGATTTGTCCCAAGATCCATTGAGATGGCAAACCCTTCAAAATGAGTCTCGTGTCCTAGAAGAGATCTATAAATACCTGAATATTAGGAGAATACCTGCCCGACGATGCAGACGATGTCCTGATGTTGAGCTTAATTGTCTATGGAGACAGCGCAAAAGACTCTTCATTCAAAAGGGCTGGATCTTGTGCAATTCTCTGGACCCCGTTTCAGGTGAAAGATTATATCAGATTCTAATCCCACGGCGATATGTCAGAATTGTTCTCGATGCCTACCACGACCAGTCTGGGCACTTTGGAGTACAGAAAACTGAAGCCACCATACGTCAACGTTTCTATTGCATTGGGACATAGAGAATTGGTGTAGCGCATGTTCAGCTTGCAACCTCACTAAATCTGGTAAGAAAGATGCCAGAGCTACTCTTCATCCAATCCATTCTCAGAAACTGAACAAGATAGTTGCTCTTGATCACGTGAAGCTAGCTCCAACTTGTTCAGGCTACACATATGCCCTTACTATAATGGACCACTATACTCAGTGGGTTGCCATTATGGAAACTAGAAAAAATTGGAGTCCGGCTCAACAGGACTGGATTTTCCTTTTCTTTTTATATTTCAGAAGAAACTATAGCGCATACAAAAGAAAAATTTACATGGTCGACATGAGCCAGTCGAGGCGTTTCGACTGCACTAGGCAGTCTTACTCATGATTAATGGTCAAATAACATGCCGTCATTTATACATTCTTATACAAGGTATATCACAGATGTTCTTAATTCACTTAACTATTGGGTGTAACATATAGCTAGCAATGTAGCAAATACTAGAATAACATTACAAAACTGCAAATTATTGGTGTCCATGAATTTTTCCACAGTGCAGGTGAAAAAATTATATATAAATAAAGTCACACACCAAAATTATAAAAAAAACACATGCAATAGTGTGATGTTGAAGTAAGAAAAATTAAATCATACACCAGAATAAAAATCCCAAAGTGTATTTAATAATGACATGATATAATTATACCATGTTATGAAGATGAATGTGAATTCTACAAAATAATTTTTTTATTGTAAATAACTGTATAAAAAATGTGTAACTTTGGTGTTCAATTAGTATTGTAATTTTTCTAATTCCTTATTTTAACATTATTAGGAAAGATTATAAAGTGAAAAAATAATACATGCGTTTATAAATAAATATGAATGCCTCCCATAAAATGGAAAACATTCTTACAAGGCAACATGATCAAGGAACTTTTAATGCACTAACTGCAAAAAAAACTTGCTTAAGTACCTCATACAATAAATGTATCATATACACTGCTCAAAAAATAAAGGGAACACTAAAATACCACATCCTAGATATCATTGAATTAAATATTTCAGTTGCAAATCTTTATTCATTACATAGTAGAACGTGTTGAGAACAATCTACTCTATAATTGTCTAAGGGTCACTTCCGTCTGTCCTTCTGTCTGTCTGTCTGTCACAGTTATTCATTCGCTGATTGGTCTCGCCAGCTGCCTGTCATGGCTGCCGCGACCAATCAGCGACGGGCACAGTCTGGAAGAAAATGGCCGCTCCTTACTCCCCGCGCCCGCAGTCAGTGCCTGTCGCCCGCATACTCCCCTCCGGTCACAGCTAACACAGGGTTAATGCCGGCGGTAACGGACCGCGTTATGCCGTGGGTAACGCACTACGTTAGTGCCGCTATTAACCCTGTGTGTCCCCAACTTTTTACTATTGAAGCTGCCTATGCGGCATCAATAGTAAAAAATGTAATGTTAAAAATAATAATTAAAAAAAAAAAACTGCTATACTCACCCTCCGTAGCAGCTTGCACCGGCCGCCATCTTCCGTTGCAGGTTCCGGTGGTTCATGTGACCGCGACGTCATTACAGGCCCTGCGCGCCTGTGCGACAAGGACCTGCCATGACGTCATGGTCATGTGACCATGACGTCATCACAGGTCCTGCGCTAATACCAACCCCGGGACCGGAAGTTGCCGTGGACTACAAAGGCTCCCTCGGAAAGGTGGGTTTATGTTTATTTTTTATTTTTTCACCTGTGACAAACCTGGCTGGGCAATATACTACATAGCTGGGCAATATACTACGTGACTGGCCAATATACTACGTAGCTGGGCAATATACTACGTGACTGGCCAATATACTACGTGGCTCTGTGCTGTATACTACTTCACTGTGCAATATACTACGTGGCTGGGCAATACACTACGTCACTGGGCAATATACTACGTCACTGGGCAATATACTACGTGGCTCTGTGCTGTATACTACGTCACTGGGCAATATACTACGTGACTGGGCAATATACTACGTCACTGGGCAATATACTACGTCACTGGGCAATATACTACGTCACTGGGCAATATACTACGTGACTGGGCAATATACTATGTGGCTGGGCAATATACCATGTCACTGGGCAATATACTATGTGACTGGGAAATATACTACGTCACTGGGCAATTTACTATGTGACTGGGCAATATACTACGTGGCTGGGCAATATACTACGTCACTGGGCAATGTACTACGTCACTGGGCAATATACTACGTGACTGGGCAATATACTACGTCACTGGGCAATATACTATGTCACTGGGCAATATACTACGTGACTGGGCAATATACTACGTGACTGGGCAATATACTACGTGACTGGGCAATATACTACATGGCTGTGCAATATACTACGTCACTGGGCAATATACTATGTCACTGGGCAATATACTACGTGACTGGGCAGTATACGACGTCACTGGGCAATATACTACGTGGCTGCGCAATATACAACGTAGCTCGGCAATATTCTACGTGACTGGGCAATATACTACGTGGCAGGGCAATATACTATGTAACTGGGCAATATACTACGTGGCTGCGCAATATACTACGTCACTAGGCAATATACTACGTAACTGGGCAATATACTACGTCACTAGGCAATATACTATGTAACTGGGCAATTTACTACGTGGCTGGGCAATATAGTTTGTGGCTGGGCAATATACTACGTGGCTGGGCAATATACTACGTGGGCTGTGCAATATACTACGTGGACATACATATTCTAGAATACCCGATGCGTTAGAATCGGGCCACCGTCTAGTCTACTATATAATTGTCGAAGGGTCACTTCCGTCTTTCTGTCCTTCTGTCAGTCTGTCTGTCACGGATATTCATTGGTCGCGGCCTCTGTCTGTCACGGCAAAACAGCCACGACCAATCAGCAACGGGCACAGTCTGGAAGAAAATGGCCGCTCCTTACTCCCCGCAGTCAGTGTCCGGGGCCCGCATACTCCCCTCCACTCACCGCTCACACAGGGTTAATGCCGGTGGTAACAGACCGCGTTATGCCGCGGGTAACGCACTCCGTAACCGCTGCTATTAACCCTGTGTGACCAACTTTTTACTATTGATGCTGCGTATGCGGCATCAATAGTAAAAAGATCTAATGTTAAAAATAGTTAAAAAAAAATAAAAAATTGTTAAATACTCATCGTCTGTCGGCCCCTCCTCGCGATGCTCCGGTGACCGCGCCATGCATTGCGATCTCGCGAGATGATGACGTAGTGGTCTCGCGAGACCGCTACGTCATCATCTCGCGAGACCGCAATGCAGTCTTGAGACCAAAGTGCACGAGGAGCGTCGGTAACCGCTTCCTGGATCCAGGGGCCAACGGAGGGTGAGTATATAACTATTTTTTATTTAAATTATTTTTTTAACAGGGATATGATGCCCACATTGCTATATACTACGAGGGCTGTGCAATATACTACATGGACTATGTAATATACTACGAAGGCTGTGCAATATACTACATGGACTATGTAATATACTACGTGGGCTGAGCAATGTACTCCATGGGCTGCGCAATATACTCCGTGGGCTGCGCAATATACTCCATGGGCTGCACAATATACTCCATGGGCTGCGCAATATACTACATGGACTGCACAATATACTATGTGAGCTGTGCAATATACTACGTGGGCTGAGCAATGTACTCTATGGGCTGCGCAATATACTCCATGGGCAGCGCAATATACTCTGTGGGCTGCGCAATATACTCTGTGGGCTGCGCAATAAACTCCGTGGGCTGCGCAATATACTCCGTGGGCTGCGCAATATACTACGTGGGCTGTGTAATATGCTACGTGGGCTGAGCAATGTACTCCTTGGGCTGCGCAATATACTCAGTGGGCTGCGCAATATACTCCGTGGGATGCGCAATAAACTCCGTGGGCTGTGCAATATACTCCGTGGGCTGCGCAATGTAATACATGGGCTGCGCAATATACTACGTGGGCTGCGCAATGTACTGCGTGGGTTGTGCAATGTACTACGTGGGCCGCGCAATGTACTACGTGGGCCGCGCAATGTACTACGTAGGCCGCGCAATGTACTACATGGGCCGAGCAATGTACTACGTGGGCCACGCAATGTACTACGTGAGCTGCACAATGTACTACGTGGACTGCGCAATGTGCTACGTGGTTTGTGCAATGTACTACGTGGGCTGTGCAATGTACTACATGGGCTGGGCAATATACTACGTGGGCTGGGCAATATATTACGTGGCCTGTGCAATTTACTACATGGTTTGTGCAATATACTACGTGGGCAATATATTACGTGGCCTGTGCAATATACTACGTGGCTTGTGCAATATACTACATGGCTGTGCAGTATACTATGTGGGCTGTGCAATATACTACATGGGCTGTGCAATGTACTATGTGGGCTGTGCAATGTACTACGTAGGCTGTGCAATGTACTACGTGGGCTGTGCAATGTACTACGTGGGCTGTGCAATATATTACGTGGCCTGTGCAATATACTACGTGGCTTGTGCAATATACTACGTGGGCAATATATTACGTGGCCTGTGCAATATACTACGTGGCTTGTGCAATATACTACATGGGCTGTGCAATATACTACATGGCTGTGCAGTATACTATGTGGGCTGTGCAATATACTGCGTGAGCTGTGCAATGTACTACGTGGGCTGTGCAATGTACTACGTAGGCTGTGCAATGTACTACGTGGGCTGTGCAATGTACTACATGGGCTGTGCAATGTACTACATGGGCTGTGCAATGTACTGCGTGGGCTGTGCAATGTACTGCGTGGGCTGTGCAATATACTACGTGGGCTGTGCAATATACTACGTGGCTGTGCTATATACTACGTGTGCTGTGCTATACACTACGTGGGCTGTTACACACTACGCATACATATTCTAGAATACCCGATGCGTTAGAATCGGGCTACCATCTAGTAAAACATAAAAATGATCAATGTAAATCTAAATTAATATCCCATGGAGGTCTGGATTTGGAATGATACTCAAAATCAAAGTGGAAAATCAAATTACAGGCTGGTTCAACTTCAGTGGAATTGCCTCAAGACAAGGAAATTATGTTCTGTTGTGTGTGTGTGTGGCCTCCATGTGCCTGTATGACCTCCCTGCAATGCATAGGCATGCTCCTGATGAGGCGGCGGATGGTCTCCTGAGGGATCTTCTCCCAGACCTGGACTAAAGCATCCGCCAACTCCTGAACAGTCTGTGGTGTAACGTGACATTGGTGGATGGTGCGAGACATGATGTCCCAGATGTGTTCAATTGGATTCAGGTCTGGGTAATGGGTGGACCAGTCATATGCTTTCATCTTGCAGGAACTGCTGACTCACTCCAGCCACATGAGGTCTGGAATTATCCTGCATTAGGAGGAACCCAGGGCCAACCTCACCAGCATATGGTCTCACAAGGAGTCTAAGGATCTCATCTCGGTACCTAATGGCAGTCAGGCTACTTCTGCCGAGCACATGGAGGGCTGTGCGGCCATCCAAACAAATGCCACTCCACACCATTACTGACCCACTGCCAAACCGGTCATGCTGAAGGATGTTGCAGGCAGCAGATCGCTCTCCATAGCATCTCCAGACTCTGTCACATCTGTCACATGTGCTCAGTGTGAACCTGCTTTCATCTGTGCAGAGCACAAGGTGCCAGTGGCAAATTTGCCAATCTTGGTGTTCTGTGGCAAATGCCAAGCGTCCTGCACAGTGTTGGGCAGTGAGCACAACCCCCATCTGTGGACGTCAGGCATTCCGACCATCCTCATGGAGTCAATTTCTAACCGTTTGTGCAGACACATGCACATTTGTGGCCTGCTGGAGGTCATCTGGCAGTGCTTCTCCTGTTCCTCCTTGCACAAAGGCTGAGGTAGCGGTCCTGCTGCTGGGTTGTTGCCCTTCTATGGCCCCCTCCACGTCTCCTGTGCACTGGCCTGTCTCCTGGTAGTGCCTCCTGCCTCTGGACACTACGCTGACAGACACAGTATACTTTCTTGCCACAGCTCACACTGATGTACCATCCTGGATGAGCTTCACTACCTGAGCCACTTGTGTGGGTTGTAGAGTCCGTCTCATGCTACCACGAGTGTGAAAGCGCAACCAACATTCAAAAGTGACCAAAACATCAGCCAGAAAACATTGGTACTGAGATGTGGTCTGTGGTCCCCACTTGCAGAACCACTCCTTTATTGAGTGTGTCTTGATAATTGCCACTAATTTCAATCTGTTGTCTATTCCATTTGCACAACAGCATGTGAAATTGATTGTCAAACAGTGTTGCTTCCTAAGTAGACAGTTTGATTTCACAGAAGTTTAATACTGCTCTTTAAAACACAGTTTAGAAATTATTCACGTCGTTCTGAGAAAGCTTCATGATTGCATACTCGACTTCAGACGTGGCTTGCAAAAGGTTACAACATCTCATTTACTATGCCGTTCCAGTGGCGTTTTAAGGAGGATTGTTTCTACACAGAAAAAAAGAAGAGAAAAAAACCTTCTGTCTCCTATGAGACCATGGTGAGTTAGTTATAAGGCATAACAAATTAGCAAACAGCTGCACATTTTCACAGGTAAAACACTAGCAGTTAATTGATACATACTCATAAAAAAAATGTGTGTTCTCTCTTTCATGCATTTCTTATCCAACTTTAGGAGGAGTTAAGGTTAAAAAGTGATTAATTAATGTAAGTGTGAGAAACGAGGTGTGCCACCCTACTGGCACATTAAGGTACCTGTGGGCACTTACCCCAACCTCGCGAGACCCTCTGATAACTGACCGGGGGTGGCACCAACAAGGGATTACCTGCAAAACTTGGTGAGCTGCTTTGTATCTACAGGCGGAGGGATATACATAGTTCCGGACGTTTTCAGCATCACAAGCTCTCTCCTTGTATCCTCTGCTGTAACGACCAGTAGTGCCATCCATACAGGGCAGTGGGACAAGATCAGCATCCCCCCTGAATCCCTGAATTAAATTAGCCACAAAGCCGCTCTCATAGAGACACAGCTAAAACAAGGGTATTATTAAGTGCTGAGTAGCGCTTCCCCTGCACACACAAAAAAATTAAAAATAAAGTCCCTGCAGTGTTTGTGAAGCCATATTGCCTCAGGCTCTGAGCAGGAGAGACTCACAGAACCTGTGAAATATAAAAGTCATTT
Source organism: Ranitomeya imitator (assembly GCF_032444005.1). Lineage (NCBI taxonomy): Eukaryota > Metazoa > Chordata > Amphibia > Anura > Dendrobatidae > Ranitomeya > Ranitomeya imitator. Next base: position 449,730,009 of record NC_091286.1, on the reverse strand, counting down.
TATTATTGCAGAAGGACAGACTATATTATCTTTTGGATACAAAGATTTTAAAAACATTATACCTGCATCTTATTTGTTTTGCAAGATCGGCATTCATATCCCTTTCCAATGATTCTACAGCAACACCTAGTGTCCATTCCATATAACTTGCTCATTGTCTCTTCAGAGAGGAAGAGAACTAGAACTCTAGTGCCACCTATTGGAAGTAGCAATCCTAACAGTCAATGTCGACCCTTTAACGAGCCTTGTCACATGACTTAGGATAATAGCCAAACCAGAATCTCAATTTGCAGACACTGTGTTTCGGGGTACTGCCATTCGTCAGTGCAAAGTGGAGATCTGGTTTGGCTGATTGAGAGGCGTCTGACCGGGATCCAAGAAGTATCGTTTCTCCTTGCGGAGAGTGACATGATAAGCATGTCGAGGTGAGGAGACTTAAAGCCGCAATGCTCCTCTGGGAAATATGCAAATTGTCTCTTCAGAGAGGAAGAGAACTAGAACTCTATTGCCACCTATTGGAAGTAGCAATCCTAACAGTCAATGTCGACCCTTTACCGAGCCTTGTCACATGACTTAGGATAATAGCCAAACCAGAATCTCAATTTGCACAGTGTCTGATTCCAGCTTCTACAACCAGAATCCCTAACACCCCAACTTCAGACCAAACAGCTCTACTCTCACAGTTCCAGTCTATTTTACACTCCGAATGACTCAAAATGTCGGACAAATTGACTAAAGACCTAACTAAAGAGATCAGAGAGCTAAGTTCCCATACTTCCGACCTTGAAGACAAGATGGACTCTACCCTCACAAATCTTGCCACTCATGAAAAAGATATCGAGCTGCTCCATGATGAGATCTGCACCCTCAATAATAGATTGGAAGATTTTGAAAATCGAGCCCTTCGGAGTATCATTAGAATCATCCACAGAGCTTTGAGCAAACGCAAGCCAGAAGACCCACCAAGGGACATAATTCTTAAGCTGCATTTCTACAAAACAAAAGAACAACTCTTACAGGCGGCGAGAAAGTTAGCACCTTTGGTATTCCAAGGCCACCCCTACGAATTTTTCCCTGACCTGGCTGTTATGATACGGTGGTCTAGGAGCAACATGGAACGAGCTCTGAAGGAAGTGGTAACTGTACTGACCGCAGTCCCTAAGCTCAACACCACACTAGAAGTAGCCGTGGAATGCTCCTAACTCTCCCTAGTCATCTCGTCACAGCCTAAGAGCTAACTACCCCTAAAAATAAAAGCAGGAAAACTATCTTGCCTCAGAGAAAATCCCCAAAGGATAGATTAGCCCCCCACAAATAATGACTGTGAGTGGAGAGGGAAAAGACATACACAGAATGAAACCAGGATGAGCACAGGATGCCAGTCTAGCTAAATAGATAGGACAGGAAGGAATACTGTGCGGTCAGTATAAAACACTACAAAAAATCCACGCAGAGTTTACAAAAAATCTCCACACCTGACTAAAGGTGTGGAGGGTAAATCTGCTTCCCAGAGCTTCCAGCAAGACAGAATTAATTCATACTGATAAGCTGGACAAACATAGAAAGCACAGAACGGATAAGTCCACAATCTATGGACAGAAAAGAGCAAGCAAAAACTTAGCTTTGCTGAACTGGTCAGGATAACAGGGAAATCCAAAGAGATGTGAATCCAACCAGAAACCATTTACAAGTGGCACTGGCTGAAGGACAGAGCCAGGCATAAATAGCCGAGCAGAAAAGACGATCAGTGGAAGCAGCTGAAGACAGCTAAATCCAAGGAGCATCCATACCACTAGAAACCACAAGAGGGAGCCCAAGAGCAGAACTCACAAAAGTTCCACTTACAACCACCGGAGGGAGCCCAAGAGCGGAATTCACAACAGTACCCCCCCCTTGAGGAGGGGTCACCGAATCCTCACCAGAGCCCCCAGGCCGATCAGGACGAGCCAAGTGAAAAGCACGAACCAAATCGGTGGCATGGACAGTGGAGGCAACAACCCAAGAATTATCCTCCTGGCCATAACCCTTCCACTTAACAAGATACTGAAGCCTCCGCCTCGAAAAACGAGAATCCAAAATCTTCTCAACCTCATATTCCAACTCTCCCTCAACCAACACCGGGGCAGGAGGGTCAACCAAGGGAACAACGGGCACCACATATCTCCGCAACAAAGATCTATGGAAAACATTATGAATGGCAAAAGAGGCTGGATGAGCCAAACGAAAAGACACCGGATTAATAATTTCAGAAATTTTATAAGGACCAATAAACCGAGGCTTAAACTTAGGGGAAGAAACCTTCATAGGAACATGACGAAAAGACAACCAAACCAAATCCCCCACACGAAGCCGGGGACCAACACACCGACGGCGGTTAGCAAAACGTTAAGCCCTTTCCTGAGACAGCATCAAATTGTCCACCACGAGTCCAAATCTGCTGCAGCCTGTCCACCACAGAATCAACACCAGGACAATCAGAAGGCTCAACCTGCCCCGAAGAAAAACGAGGATGAAAACCAAAATTACAAAAGAAAGGTGAAACCAAATTAGCCGAACTAGCCCAATTATAAAGGGAAAACTCGGCCAACGGCAAGAAAGCCACCCAATCATCCTGATCAGCAGACACAAAGCATCTCAAATAGGTCTCCAAGGTCTAATTAGTTCGCTCAGTTTGGCCATTAGTCTGAGGATGAAACGCCGAAGAAAAAGACAAATCAATGCCCATCCTAGCACAAAAGGCCCGCCAAAATCTAGAGACAAACTGAGAACCTCTGTCAGACACAATATTCTCCGGAATGCCATGCAAACGAACCACATGCTGAAAAAACAATGGAACCAGATCTGAGGAGGAAGGCAACTTAGGCAAAGGTACCAGATGGACCATTTTAGAGAACCGGTCACAAACAACCCAGATAACAGACATCTTCTGGGAAACAGGAAGATCCGAAATAAATTCCATGGAAATATGCGTCCAGGGCCTCTCAGGGACCGGCAAAGGCAAAAGCAACCCACTAGCACGGGAACAGCAAGGCTTGGCTCGGGCGCAAGTCCCACAGGACTGCACAAAAGCACGGACATCGCGCGACAAGGAAGGCCACCAAAAGGACCTAGCAACCAAATCTCTGGTACCAAAAATCCCAGGATGACCAGCCAACACTGAACAATGAACCTCAGAAATCACCTTACTTGTCCATCCATCAGGAACAAACAGCTTCCCCACAGGACAGCGGTCAGGCCTATCAGCCTGAAATTCCTTAAGCACCCGCCGCAAATCAGGGGAGATGGCAGAAAGAATCACCCCTTCCTTACGAATGCCAACCAGCTCAAGGACTCCAGGAGAATCAGGCGAAAAACTCCTAGAGAGGGCATCAGCCTTAACATTCTTAGATCCCGGAAGATACGAGACCACAAAATCAAAACGGGAGAAAAACAGGGACCATCGAGCCTGTCTAGGATTCAGCCGCTTGGCCGACTCGAGGTAAATCAGATTCTTATGATCGGTCAGGACCACAACGCGGTGCTTAGCTCCCTCAAGCCAATGTCGCCACTCCTCAAACGCCCACTTCATAGCCAACAACTCCCGATTGCCGACATCATAGTTGCGTTCCGCAGGCGAAAACTTTCTGGAAAAAAAAGCACACGGTTTCATCAAAGAACCATCAGACTCCCTCTGAGACAAAACGGCCCCTGCCCCAATCTCAGAAGCGTCGACCTCAACCTGAAAAGGAAGAGAAACATACGGCTGACGCAACACAGGGGCAGAAGTAAATCGGCGTTTAAGCTCCTGAAAGGCCTCAACAGCCTCAGAGGACCAATTTGTCACATCAGCGCCTTTCTTCGTCAAATCAGTAAGGGGCTTAACCACACTGGAAAAGTTGGCAATGAAACGGCGATAGAAATTAGCAAAGCCCAAAATTTTTTGAAGGCCCTTCACAGATGTGGGTTGAATCCAGTCATGAATAGCTTGGACCTTAACAGGATCCATTTCTATAGACGAGGGAGAAAAAATAAAACCCAAAAAAGAGACCTTCTGAACTCCGAACAGGCACTTAGACCCTTCACAAACAAAGCATTATCACGAAGGATCTGGAACACCATCCTGACCTGCTTCACATGAGACTCCCAATCATCGGAAAAAATCAAAATATCATCCAAATATACGACCATGAATTTATCAAGATAATTGCGGAAAATATCATGCATGAAAGACTGGAACACAGATGGAGCATTAGAGAGCCCAAATGGCATCACAAGGTATTCAAAATGGCCTTCGGGCGTATTAAATGCAGTTTTCCATTCATCACCCTGTTTAATACGAACAAGATTATATGCCCCTCGGAGGTCAATCTTAGTAAACCTACTAGCCCCCTTAATCTGAGCAAACAAATCAGTAAGCAAAGGCAAGGGGTATTGGAATTTGACCGTGATCTTATTAAGAAGACGATAATCAATACAGGGTCTCAAGGAGCCATCCTTCTTAGCAACAAAAAAGAAACCCGCTCCCAATGGTGACGAGGAGGGCCGAATATGCCCCTTCTCCAAAGACTCCTTAACATAATTCCGCATGGCGGCATGCTCTGGCACAGACAGATTGAAAAGTCAGCCCTTAGGGAACTTGCAACCAGGAATCAAGTTAATAGCACAATCACAGTCCCTGTGTGGTGGAAGGGAACTGGACTTGGGCTCATCAAATACATCCTGGAAATACGACAAAAACTCAGGGACCCCAGAAGAGGGGGAAGAGGAAATTGACATCAAAGGGACGTCACTATGTACCCCTTGACAACCCCAACTAGTCACCGACATAGTTTTCCAATCCAGCACCGGATTATGCTCCTGTAACCATGGAAAACCCAGTACAACAACATCATGCAGGTTATGCAACACCAGAAAACGGCAATCTTCCTGATGTGCAGGAGTCATGTACATAGTCATCTGCGTCCAGTACTGAGGTTTATCCTTGGCCAAGGGTGTAGCATCAATACCCCTCAAAGGAATAGGGCTCTGCAAAGGCTGCAAGGAAAAACCACAGCGCTTGGTGAATTCTAAGTCCATTAAGTTCAGGGCAGATGCCACAAATGCCATGACAGAAAAGGACGACAATGAGCAAATCAGGGTCACAGATAAGAGAAATTTAGGCTGTATAGTACTAATGGTAACAGACCTAGCGACTCTCTTAGTACGCTTAGGGCAATCAGAGATAACATGAGCAAAATCACCACAGTAGAAACACAGCCCACTCTGACGTCTGAATTCCTGCCGTTCTGTTCTAGTCAAAATCCTATCACATTGCATAGGTTCAGGACTCTGCTCAGAGGACACTGCCATATGGTGCACAGATTTGCGCTCGCGCAGCTCCCGATCAATCTGAATGGCTAGAGACATAGATTCGCTCAACCCGGCAGGCGTAGGAAAGCCCACCATAACATCTTTAAGGGCTTCAGAAAGACCTTTTCTGAAAATAGCAGCCAGAGCCTCCTCATTCCATTTAGTGAGCACAGACCATCTTCTAAATTTCTGGCAGTATAATTCTGACGCTTCCTGACCTTGACACAAGGCCAACAGGGTTTTTTCTGCATGATCCACAGAATTAGGTTCGTCATACAATAATCCGAGCACTTGAAAAAATGCGTCTACATTCAATAATGCCGGATCCCCTGTTTCAAGAGGAAAAGCCCAGTCTTGAGGGTCACCACGCAGCAAGGATATGATGATTTTTACTTGCTGAATGGGATCACCAGAAGAACGGGGTTTCAAAGCAAAAAACAATTTGCAGTTATTTTTACAGTTCAAAAACTTGGATCTGTCCCAAAAAAACAAATCAGGAGTAGGAATTCTAGGCTCTAAAGCCGGAGTCTGGACAACATAGTCCTGGATACTCTGTACTCTTACAGCAAGTTGATCCACACGGGAAAGCAAACCCTGAACATCTATGCCAAAGCATATATCCTGAACCACCCAGATATCAAGAGGAAAAAAAAAGACAAACCAGCGCACAGAAAAAAAATGGTTCAGAACTTTCTTTTCCTTCTTTTGAGATGCATTTAATTCATTTTCGGCCACTTGTACTGTTATGATATGGTGGTCTAGGAGCAACATGGAACGAGCTCTGAAGGAAGTGGTAACTGTACTGACCGCAGTCCCTAAGCTCAACACCACACTAGAACTAGCCGTGGAATGCTCCTAACTCTCCCTAGGCATCTCGTCACAGCCTAAGAGCTAACTACCCCTAAAGATAGAAGCAGAAAAACTATCTTGCCTCAGAGAAAATCCCCAAAGGATAGATTAGCCCCCCACAAATAATGACTGTGAGTGGAGAGGGAAAAGACATACACAGAATGAAACCAGGATGAGCACAGGAGGCCAGTCTAGCTAAATAGATAGGACAGGAAGGAATACTGTGCGGTCAGTATAAAACATTACAAAAAATCCACGCAGAGTTTACAAAAAATCTCCACACCTGACTAAAGGTGTGGAGGGTAAATCTGCTTCCCAGAGCTTCAAGCAATACAGAATTAATTCATACTGATAAGCTGGACTAACATAGAAAGCACAGAACGGATAAGTCCACAATCTATGGACAGAAAAGAGCAAGCAAAAACTTAGCTTTGCTGAACTGGTCAGGATAACAGGGAAATCTAAAGAAATGTGAATCCAACCAGAAACCATTTACAAGTGGCACTGGCCAGGCATAAATAGCTGAGCAGAAAAGACGATCAGTGGAAGCAGCTGAAGACAGCTAAATCCAAGGAGCAGCCATACCACTAGAAACCACAAGAGGGAGCCCAAGAGCAGAACTCACAAAAGTGCCACTTACAACCACCGGAGGGAGCCCAAGAGCGGAATTCACAACTCCTGGCCCCTACTACCATCGCCAAAAGGCAAGCTATGAAACCATACCTAGACATTCTCCGCTCCAAGAACATTAAGTATCGATTCCCCTTTAAACTGATGTTCACTCATCTCGAAATAGTCCACACAGTCCTCTCCCCTGAAGGGGCGAGCTGCTGCCTCACTAAGCTACAGCTCATGGATTCCCCTTCGCCCCCCCCCACCATCTTCTTCACAGCCTCGGCCCAGTCCACAAGATCCACCTATTCCCCCTTGATAATCTATATAAACATTAGTTCTACTTTGAGTTTAAGACATTTAATAGGCTACTTTACATGATGTCTCTATGGCCTTATATACAAACTGTCAGCCTATTCTTCTTTTTTGCTTAGAAACTTTGACTGTGCACATGCACCCGAGTTCTAGAAATATCTCAACGTCCTCTTTGACAAAGTCGTTATATATGGTTTCTCAGTTTATTTTTTTTCAGATATCTTCAGAGCACGCAGTTCCAACATTCATTCCACTGGAGGTAGTCGAGTTCTTCGTTTTTTCTGGCGATCTGGACTGGTGATTGCCCCTCGACTCGATCTCCAAGAAGGATAAGTGACTATGCTCAATATACATGTCGATGGTTTTTACTCCATCCATTATATAGAGATTTGTTCTATATTTTACTATACTGTTGCAAACCAAATAATATACAATGCTTTATAACAATTTACTTTGGTTATGTTTGTAATTAATAATGTTACCTCTCTGTGACTTTTTCTAATTCTATTGTTCTCTTGTTAATCCAGTAATATGCTATGCTATGTTACACTCCACTTTGGGTACGTAACTACTCAATAGGATTACCCCTCTTCTGCAATTGCATTGTCTAATTCTTTTTCCATGGACACTAGACCATAACTAGATCCACTCTCTCATTTACCCGTACCACATTCCCTACTTTATAAACATACTTAGTCCAAAATCCTGGTAATTGTTTGAATACTCCTAAGTCCGTTGACTTATATATCCAGCTCACCTTGACCCACCTCACTCTTATACACCCCCTGCATCTAATTTTACTTATTATATATTATATTGCGTTGTCCCTAACAATTCCACATGACCCCTGTTATGGCTGGCAATCAGGCAACACAGCGTGCAGTAATCAGCGCACATACAGAGATCTGGCAATAACCCAAAACAATAGGACGAGCTCTGAGACGTGGAATCTCTGTAGACTGCAGTACCTGAACTATCCTCACACAACTGGAAGCAGCAGTGGATTGCGCCTATCAACTACCTATGCAACTCGGCACTGCCTGAGGAGCTGACTAGCCTGAAGATAGAAATACAAGCCTGACTTACCTCAGAGAAATACCCCAAAGGAATAGGCAGCCCCCACATATAATGACTGTTAGCAAGATGAAAAGACAAACGTAGGAATGAAATAGATTCAGCAAAGTGAGGCCCGATATTCTAGACAGAGCGAGGATAGCAAAGAGAACTATGCAGTCTACAAAAAACCCTAAAACGAAAACCACGCAAAGGGGCAAAAAGACCCACCGTGCCGAACTAACAGCACGGCGGTGCACCCCTTTGCTTCTCAGAGCTTCCAGCAAAAGATAATAACAAGCTGGACAGAAAAAACAGAAAACAAACTAGAAGAACTTATCTAGCAGAGCAGCAGGCCCAAGGAAAGATGCAGTAGCTCAGATCCAACACTGGAACATTGACAAGGAGCAAGGAAGACAGACTCAGGTGGAGCTAAATAGCAAGGCAGCCAACGAGCTCACCAAAACACCTGAGGGAGGAAGCCCAGAGACTGCAATACCACTTGTGACCACAGAAGTGAACTCAGCCACAGAATTCACAACAGTACCCCCCCCTTGAGGAGGGGTCACCGAACCCTCACCAGAACCCCCAGGCCGACCAGGATGAGCCACATGAAAGGCACGAACAAGATCTGGGGCATGGACATCAGAGGCAAAAACCCAGGAATTATCTTCCTGAGCATAACCCTTCCATTTGACCAGATACTGGAGTTTCCGTCTAGAGACACGAGAATCCAAAATCTTCTCCACAATATACTCCAATTCCCCCTCCACCAAAACAGGGGCAGGAGGCTCCACAGATGGAACCATAGGTGCCACGTATCTCCTCAACAACGACCTATGGAATACATTATGTATGGAAAAGGAGTCTGGGAGGGTCAGACGAAAAGACACCGGATTGAGAATCTCAGAAATCCTATACGGACCAATAAAACGAGGTTTAAATTTAGGAGAGGAAACCTTCATAGGTATATGACGAGAAGATAACCAAACCAGATCCCCAACACGAAGTCGGGGTCCCACACGGCGTCTGCGATTAGCGAAAAGCTGAGCCTTCTCCTGGGACAAGGTCAAATTGTCCACTACCTGAGTCCAGATCTGCTGCAACCTGTCCACCACATAATCCACACCAGGACAGTCCGAAGACTCAACCTGTCCTGAAGAGAAACGAGGATGGAACCCAGAATTGCAGAAAAATGGAGAGACCAAGGTAGCCGAGCTGGCCCGATTATTAAGGGCGAACTCAGCCAACGGCAAAAATGACACCCAATCATCCTGGTCAGCGGAAACAAAACATCTCAGATATGTTTCCAAGGTCTGATTGGTTCGTTCGGTCTGGCCATTAGTCTGAGGATGGAAGGCCGAGGAAAAAGATAGGTCAATGCCCATCCTACCACAAAAGGCTCGCCAGAACCTCGAGACAAACTGGGAACCTCTGTCAGAAACAATATTCTCAGGAATGCCATGTAAACGAACCACATGCTGGAAGAACAAAGGCACCAAATCAGAGGAGGACGGCAATTTAACCAAGGGCACCAGATGGACCATTTTAGAAAAACGATCACAGACCACCCAAATGACAGACATCTTTTGAGAAACGGGAAGGTCAGAAATGAAATCCATCGAAATATGTGTCCAAGGCCTCTTCGGGACCGGCAAGGGCAAAAGCAACCCACTGGCACGTGAACAGCAGGGCTTAGCCCTAGCACAAATTCCACAGGACTGCACAAAAGCACGCACATCCCGTGACAGAGATGGCCACCAGAAGGATCTAGCAACCAACTCCCTGGTACCAAAGATTCCTGGATGACCGGCCAGCACCGAACAATGAAGTTCAGAGATAACTTTACTAGTCCACCTATCAGGGACGAACAGTTTCTCGGCCGGACAACGATCAGGTTTATTAGCCTGAAATTTCTGCAACACTCTCCGCAAATCAGGGGAGATGGCAGACACAATGACTCCTTCCTTGAGGATACTCGCCGGCTCAGATAACCCCGGAGAGTCGGGCACAAAACTCCTAGACAGAGCATCCGCCTTCACATTTTTAGAGCCCGGAAGGTATGAAATCACAAAATCAAAACGAGCAAAAAATAACGACCAACGGGCCTGTCTAGGATTCAAGCGCTTGGCAGACTCAAGATAAGTAAGGTTCTTATGATCAGTCAAAACCACCACGCGATGCTTAGCACCCTCAAGCCAATGACGCCACTCCTCGAATGCCCACTTCATGGCCAGCAACTCTCGGTTGCCCACATCATAATTACGCTCAGCAGCAGAAAATTTCCTGGAAAAGAAAGCACATGGTTTGAACACTGAGCAACCAGAACCTCTCTGTGACAAAACCGCCCCTGCACCAATCTCAGAAGCATCAACCTCGACCTGGAACGGAAGAGAAACATCAGGTTGACACAACACAGGGGCACAGCAAAAACGACGCTTCAACTCCTGAAAAGCTTCCACGGCAGCAGAAGACCAATTAACCAAATCAGCACCCTTCTTGGTCAAATCGGTCAATGGTCTGGCAATGCTAGAAAAATTACAGATGAAGCGACGATAAAAATTAGCAAAGCCCAGGAATTTCTGCAAACTTTTTAGAGATGTCGGCTGAGTCCAATCCTGGATGGCCTGAACCTTAACCGGATCCATCTCGATAGTAGAAGGGGAAAAGATGAACCCCAAAAATGAAACTTTCTGCACACCGAAGAGACACTTTGATCCCTTCACGAACAAGGAATTAACACGCAGTACCTGGAAAACCATTCTGACTTGCTTCACATGAGACTCCCAATCATCTGAGAAGATCAAAATGTCATCCAAGTAAACAATCAAGAATTTATCCAGATACTCACGGAAAATGTCATGCATAAAAGACTGAAAAACAGATGGAGCATTGGCAAGTCCGAACGGCATCACCAGATACTCAAAATGACCCTCGGGCGTATTAAATGCCGTTTTCCATTCATCTCCCTGCCTGATTCTCACCAGATTATACGCACCACGAAGATCAATCTTAGTAAACCAACTAGCCCCCTTAATCCGAGCAAACAAGTCAGAAATCAATGGCAAGGGATACTGAAACTTAACAGTGATCTTATTAAGAAGGCGGTAATCAATACACGGTCTTAGCGAACCATCCTTCTTGGCTACAAAAAAGAACCCTGCTCCCAATGGTGACGACGATGGGCGAATATGTCCCTTCTCCAGGGACTCCTTCACATAACTGCGCATAGCGGTGTGTTCAGGTACGGACAAATTAAATAAACGACCCTTAGGGAATTTACTACCAGGAATCAAATCGATAGCACAATCACAATTCCTATGCGGAGGAAGGGCATCAGACTTGGACTCTTCAAATACATCCTGAAAGTCAGACAAGAACTCTGGGATGTCAGAAGGAATGGATGACGAAATAGACAAAAATGGAACATCACCATGTACTCCCTGACAACCCCAGCTGGTTACCGACATAGAGTTCCAATCCAATACTGGATTATGGGTTTGTAGCCATGGCAACCCCAACACGACCACATCATGCAAATTATGCAGTACCAAAAAGCGAATAACTTCCTGATGTGCAGGAGCCATGCACATGGTCAGCTGGGCCCAGTACTGAGGCTTATTCTTGGCCAGAGGTGTAGCATCAATTCCTCTCAACGGAATAGGACACCGCAAAGGCTCCAAGAAAAATCCACAACGTTTAGCATAATCCAAATCCATCAGATTCAGGGCAGCGCCTGAATCCACAAACGCCATGACAGAATATGATGACAAAGAGCACATTAAGGTAATGGACAAAAGGAATTTGGACTGTACAGTACCAATAACGGCAGAGCTATCGAACCGCCTAGTGCGTTTAGGACAATTAGAAATAGCATGAGTAGAATCACCACAATAGAAACACAGTCTGTTCAAACGTCTGTGTTCGTGCCGTTCTACTTTAGTCATAGTCCTGTCGCACTGCATAGGCTCAGGCTTACTCTCAGACAATACCGCCAGATGGTGCACAGATTTACGCTCGCGCAAGCGACGACCGATCTGAATGGCCAAGGACATAGACTCATTCAAACCAGCAGGCATAGGAAATCCCACCATTACATCCTTAAGAGCTTCAGAGAGACCCTTTCTGAACAAAGCCGCTAGTGCAGATTCATTCCACAGAGTGAGTACTGACCATTTTCTAAATTTCTGACAATATACTTCTACATCATCCTGACCCTGGCATAAAGCCAGCAGATTTTTCTCAGCTTGATCCACTGAATTAGGCTCATCGTAAAGCAATCCCAGCGCCTGGAAAAATGCATCAACATTACTCAATGCAGAATCTCCTGGTGCAAGAGAAAACGCCCAGTCCTGTGGGTCGCCGCGCAAAAAAGAAATAATAATCAAAACCTGTTGAATAGGATTACCAGAAGAATGAGGTTTCAAGGCCAAAAATAGCTTACAATTATTTCTGAAGCTCAGGAATTTAGTTCTGTCACCAAAAAACAAATCAGGAATCGGAATTCTTGGTTCTAGCATCGATTTCTGATCAATAGTATCTTGAATCTTTTGTACATTTACAACGAGATTATCCATTGAGGAGCACAGAGCCTGAATATCCATGTCCACAGCTGTGTCCTGAAGCACTCTAATGTCTAGGGGAAAAAAAAGACTGAAGACAGAGCTAAGAAAAAAAAATGATGTCAGGATTTCTTTTTTCCCTCTATTGGAAATCATTGAATGGCTCCTTGTACTGTTATGGCTGGCAATCAGGCAACACAGCGTGCAGTAATCAGCGCACATACAGAGATCTGGCAATAACCCAAAACAATAGGACGAGCTCTGAGACGTGGAATCTCTGTAGACTGCAGTACCTGAACTATCCTCACACAACTGGAAGCAGCAGTGGATTGCGCCTATCAACTACCTATGCAACTCGGCACTGCCTGAGGAGCTGACTAGCCTGAAGATAGAAATACAAGCCTGACTTACCTCAGAGAAATACCCCAAAGGAATAGGCAGCCCCCACATATAATGACTGTTAGCAAGATGAAAAGACAAACGTAGGAATGAAATAGATTCAGCAAAGTGAGGCCCGATATTCTAGACAGAGCGAGGATAGCAAAGAGAACTATGCAGTCTACAAAAAACCCTAAAACGAAAACCACGCAAAGGGGCAAAAAGACCCACCGTGCCGAACTAACAGCACGGCGGTGCACCCCTTTGCTTCTCAGAGCTTCCAGCAAAAGATAATAACAAGCTGGACAGAAAAAACAGAAAACAAACTAGAAGAACTTATCTAGCAGAGCAGCAGGCCCAAGGAAAGATGCAGTAGCTCAGATCCAACACTGGAACATTGACAAGGAGCAAGGAAGACAGACTCAGGTGGAGCTAAATAGCAAGGCAGGCTACGAGCTCACCAAAACACCTGAGGGAGGAAGCCCAGAGACTGCAATACCACTTGTGACCACAGAAGTGAACTCAGCCACAGAATTCACAACAGACCCCACAGTGTTTTTACACACTGCCGCTCAGCACGTCGTGCTTAGCCAATGTTAAAGTTACCCCTTTTTCCCCTATAGGTTTCTCCTGTCCTATTCAAACTACATGTATTGTTCCATCTACCCAATCTCCCATTCCTACTACTTGCCCGAGTGAATTCCACCAATTTAGTCCATTCCATATTAATACCTCTACTTTTACCTACATATCTTGCCTTGCGCAGGCCTGTACTACGGAGGACAGAGAATAAACTTCAATCCAATATTGCGGCCAGCATGCAGCCAGTGGGTAAGGAAAGGGTGAATCAAACACCTGAAAACTCCGCCCATATGACTGAAAACCGGTCCCGCCAAATTCAGGTGACAGGTTCCTTTTAACAGCTATCAAAGGTGTGTCTAACATCTTTTCACCATGCCACTAACAATCTTATCACACAACTTGCGAGGCCTCAATTCTCCGCACAAACGCACTAAGGCCTTCCGCTACTACAGATCTCAACAAGCAGACGTGGTATGTCTCCAAGAGACACACAGACACACTTCTCAACTAGCTCTTACCCTAAGTTAATGTCCACTTCTTACCCGCTTTTTTATTTAGCGAACGCCCCAAACAAAACCAAAGGCGTCGCTATCTGCTTTAAAAATCCGTTCCCTTCATTTTCAAATCCTTGGTCGAAGACAAAGAAGGCCTTTATTTAGTGGTGACGGGCTCAATTTCAGATGAATTGGTGACTATTGTTTCCTACTATGCTCCTAACACTCATCAAGCTGCCTTTTTTTTCCCAATTATTGGAACTAGTTTCCGAACATGCCCAAGGGACCACGCTATTATGTGGAGACTCCAATTGTATACTTAAAGCCAGCCTTGACAAGTCCACAAGCCCTCAATCCCCTACTCCCTTGCTATTATATTCTTCTGCGGACTCAGCTGCCCTTAACAAGCTCCTCTCCCAACATCATTGGGTGGACTTATGGAGAGACTTGCATCCCTCAGATAAAGACTACACTTATTTCTCCTCACGCCACTTAGTGTACACTAGAATTGACCATATCTTTGTTCATCCACCCTTCATTCCAAATGTGTCAAATATTTCTATTCAATCTAGTCCATGGTCAGATCACTCTCCAATTCAACTCACATGCTCTACTCTCCACCCACGGCCCCGATCATTCAACTGGACTCTGAACGATTCATTGCTCTCTTACCCTGATATCGCTCAAAAACTGAAAAATCATCTTGATGATTACTTCTCCTTGAATCAACAATCAGCTTCCTCGCCAATCTCCCTATTGAAAGCACACAAAACAGTGCTAAGAGGCTTCTGTATTCAAGAGGCCTCGTGCAAGAAAAAAGAAAGATGTGCAAGTGTAGCTGAATTAGAGAGCAAGGTATCAGTTTTAGAGTCCCGGATGAAGTACTCGCCCTCACCTGCTACGTACCAAGACCTTTCCCACGTTCGTACAGAACTTGACCTCTGTCTTTCTGAGGACGCGGAACGGGCCATACGCTGGTCACAACATCGCTTCTATGCCCTTAATGGTAAGAATAATTGTAACTTAGCTTGTTGCTTAAAATGCCTACCCCTACCCTGACCCCCCATACATTTACGTACACCTTCGGGCATTACATCCAACCCACAACAGATTGCTCATATGTTCCAACAACAACTTAGGCAGTTATATAACGTCTCTACCACTATAAACTCAGAAATGTTAGATGCTTTTTTAGATTCTACCCCCTCCCAGCCCTTAGCTCTAACATGATCAAACTCCTAAATCAAGCCATTACTCCTAGTAAAATAGAACTAACTATTCAGCACCTGAAAATTAATAAAAAACCAGGTCCCGATGGATTTACGGCCCTCTATTATAAAAAATACGCATCAGTACTAATTCCCCACCTCACTAACTACTTTAACTCTTTAAGGGATGGTAACAAATCAGGAGGAGCCTCTTTAATAGCCGCTATATCCATGATACCAAAACCCAACTCAGACCACTTACTCTGGTCTAATTATAGACCAATATCCCTTATTAACATAGACCTTAAAATACTAGCTAAAATTCTATCTCAGCGGTTGAACTCAGGTTTGGGAACTCTAATACATAGAGATCCTTGTAGACAAGCCTCAGACAACATACGGAGGGTCTCCCACCTGCTGCACCTCTGCAAACAACGCAACATATCAAGCATGTTACTGTCACTGGATATTGAAAAAGCCTTTGACTCCATTTCTTGGCCTTATCCGTTTGCGGTCTTGCGGAAGTGGAAGTTCCCTGACTACTTTCTTTCTTGGATTTATGCTCTTTATAGCTCCCCATCCACTTACGTATGCTACAACGGCTTTTCCTCTGCGCTTTTCCCCATTAGTAGAGGCACTCGGCATGGATGCCCTCTTTCACCCTTATTATTCCTTTTGGCATTCGAACCATTAGCTATTCATCTTCGCCTCAACTCTAATATACAGGGTGTAAAAATAGCGTCAGTTTCTCACAAGCTCTTTTTGTTCGCAGATGACATGCTACGTCTTCTATCAACTCCTCAGACATCCTTGCTGGCCCCACTTCAAACCCTCAGTAATTTTGAATCTCTCCTGTCTGCAGGTTAATCCTTCAAAATCTTATGTCATGAATATATCCCTCCCTTCACCTATTGTTTCACAGCTCCAACACGACTTTCCATTTCAGTGGGCCACTAACCACCTGGACTACCTAGGGGTGAAACTGACTGACAGTTTAGACTCCCTTTATGCAGCCAATTATCCTCACATGCTCCGCAAACTTCGTCTACTACTTCAGTCATGGGAGAAGCTACATCTCCTGGCTCGGCCAGGTACGTGCACTAAAGATGACCATTCTCCCCAAATTACTTTACTTATTTTGTATCTTGCCAGTCCCTGTCCCTTCACACTACCTCAAAATTACCCAACGATTAGAGGATGCTTTTGTTTGGAGGGGTGGCCTCCCCAGGGTTAATAGCGCTACCCTCTACTGTCACCGTTTGAAAGGAGGCTTGGGAGTTCCCAATCTTTCTAAATATTACCATGCAGCCCAATTGGGGCAACTGACCCTATATCATGCCTACTCCGAACCCCCACTGTGGCTATGTCTAAAGGCCCCTGAATTTCACTCAAGTACCCTCGACACACTACTATGGATTCTCCCAGCCCAGTGTAAACACATCTCGAATCCTATTATAACGCACTTTCTTAGGATTTGGGACTCATTGAAATATTCCTCGCAGCTAATCTCACCATTTTTACCCCTCGCCCCCCTTTGGGGCAATCTCCAGTTTCCCCCAGGCATGGAATCCCTTAGGAATTTTCGTTTATGGGTGGCTGCAGGGATAACCAAAGTCCACCATATTTTTAACGTCAATGGGATTATTCCATTCTTGGTCCTGAGTGAAAAATATAATTTCCCCCCTGGAGAGGTATTTCGCTATCTACAACTTCAAAACTTTGTCAACTCGTTACTAAAAAATTCTACCCCTTCCTACTCCTTTACTCCCTTCGAACAAAAATGCTGTCAAAATCCACATGCTCCAGGTACTATAACTCTCCTCTACTCGCATATCAACTCCTCCTCTCATAGGCGCTGCTTAAATTACACTTCTCGCTGGGAGTCCGATATTGGTTCCACCTTGACAGATTCGGAGTGGTCCCAAATTTGGTCCTCCTCTACTGGAGGAATATTAAATACCCTTATGCTGGAAACTAACTATAAGGTGTTAACCCAATGGTACCTGACCCCAGCCAGAGTGGCTAAGGCAGTCGCTAACTACTCTCCAAATTGCTTTAGAGGGTGCAATTCCACAGGAGATATGTTTCATACATGGTGGCTATGCCCGTTTGTACGTAGATTTTGGATCAGAATCTACTATTTGGTTTCCTCTATAACAAATATAAACCTTAAAAAAACATCCCTAAACACACTCAAACCCTCATTGCATTCATATTCCTGGCAGCCAAACAAACTGTAGCTTTGGCATGGAAAAAAAACAAATTTAAATTTAGCTGCGGTTAAAACACGCCTTTCTTGGTATATGATCAATGAAAAATTATCTGCCATACTTACAGATAAAGTCGGTAAATTTGAGAAAATATGGCTTCCTTGGGCGGAGTACACCAACCACACCCCCTTTGCCACACCAGTATTTCATCTAACCAACCCAGATCCCCCTGATTCTGATTAAATCATTAACAATATTTGGACACAACATACCCCCCTCCTTGGGCATCCCTCCTCCCCTCCCTTGCCTCCTACCCTGTTGTTAGTTTGTCTGTTTGTTTGTCAACCGTTTACATGCTCTCTTATGCATATTGCAAATACAGCTCTGTATTGGGATTTGCTATCACCTTATTTGTAAAATGTAAACTTTCAATAAAAATTTATTGTTCAAAAATTAGTGTAAGTGTTACAAATTAACCTGATACACAATTGCGTCATAAATAATTAAATGACATAACATTATCTTAAACAAAAATTGTGCATTGCGTATCAATGAAACATTAATGCCATATGTGCCATCCAAAAAAAAGAAAGAAAAAAACATTACCCCCCCTTTTTTTTCCTCTCAATAGTGGAATATAATATCCTTTCGTAAATTGAATCCCTTAGGTGAACGTGTGTCCAATCGAAATATCCACCAAGCTTCTCTGTGCCGCAGTATTTTCTCAAAATCCCCTTCTTTCCTCCTGTTTTTGATTTTTTCAATTACGGTCTATAGAACTTAAGCTTGCTAATTTATCACTTTTTAACCTTAAAATATGAGACAGAATTTGTATTTCTTTTCTTTTTTTCTGTGTAGAAGCAATTCTCTTTAAAAATCCGCTGGAACGGCATAGTAAATGAGATGTTGCAACCTTTTACAAGGCACGTCTTAAGTCGAGTATGGAATCATGAAGCTTTTTGAGAAAGATGTAAATAATTTCTAAACTGTGTTTTAAAGAGCAGTATTATATGTACAGTATGTTATGTTACATTTGTGTAATTCAACAATATTGAAAAGCATAGTGTCAACTTTGTATGTTTCAATAGCATATATATACTGTATATGATACATTTATTGCATAAGGTACTTCAGCAAGTTTTTTTTTTTTGCGGCTAGTGTATTAAGGCTATGTGCACATGTTGCAGATTGTATGCATTTTTAGCGCGTTTTTTCACTGTGAAAACGCATAGGCAACACAGCCCATTGAATTAAATGGGATTCTGCAATGTTGTGCTAATGCTGCGTATTTTTCCGCGGTGGAATTGCATCGCGGAAAAATACGCAGCATGCTCATTCTTTGTGCGGAATCACGGCAATTCTGCACACATAGGAATGCATTGATCCGCTTAATTCCCGCATGGGGCTATGCCCACCATGCGGGAAGTTAGCGGATCATGTGCGGATGGTACCCAGGGTGGAAGAGAGGAGACTTTCTTCCATTCCCTGGGTACCATATCCCTGTTAAAGAAAGAATTAAAATAAAAAATAGTTATATACTCACCTTCCGACAGCCCCCGAATCCAGCCCAGGCCTTAGCGATGCTCCCGGCAGGTATCATTACCAGTGATGCTTTGCGACAATGACCTGTGATGACGTAGCTGTCTCGTGTGATGCTACATCATCTGGGGTCATTATCGCGAGGCATCACTGGGAACGGGAGCTGCCGGAAGGTGAGAATATCACAATTTTTTTTTAATTATTATTTTTAACATTATATCTTTTTTTACTTTTGATGATGAATAGGCAGCATTAATAGTAAAAAGTTGATCACATTTGTCAAACACTATGTTTGATAAGTGTGACCAACCTGTCAATCAGTTTTCCCAGCGATGCTACAGATTGCTTGGAAAACGCTAGCATTCTGCAAGCTAATTACGCTTGCAAAACGCTAGTGTTTAGCGGGAATAAACATCCCATTTCTGAATGCGTTATACCCGTTGCAGGAAGTTGCAGAATTGCCGCAGAAATTTCCACGGCAATTCTGCAACATGTGCACATAGCCTAAAAGTTCCTTGATCATGTTGCCTTGTAAGAATGTTTTCCTTTTGATGGGAGGCATTCATATTTATTTATAAATGCTTGTATTATGTTTTCAATTTATAATCTTTCTTAATAATGTTGAAATAAGGAATTAGAAAAGTTACAATAATAATTGAAACACCAAAGGTACACATTTTTTATATATTTACAATAAAAAATAATTTTTTAATTATTAAAAAAAAAATATTTGGTAGAATTCACATTCCCCTTCATAACATGGTATAATTATATCATGTCATTATTAAATACACTTTGGGGTTTTTATTCTGGAATATGATTGCATTTTTCTTATTTCAACATCACACTATTGCATCTGTTTGTTTTTTTTAAATTTTGGTGTGTGACTTTATTTTTATATATAATTTTTTTCACCTGCGCCGTGGAAAAATTCATGGACATCAATAATTTGCAGTTTTGTAATGTAATTCTAGTATTTGCTACATCGCTTGCTAAATGTAACACCCAATTGTTAAGTGATTTAAGAACATCTGTGATATACCTTGTAAAAGAATATATAAATGACTGCATGTTATTTGACCATTAGTCATGAGTAAGACTGCCTAGTGCATGTTACCTGTCCGCACCTACACCCAGGAGGCACGGTGACACCCCACAGAGCCGGGTTATCTAAGAGACCCTATAAACAGGCTCAAGTCACCAGTCATACGGGTTTTGCGTTATCCTATACGGGGGACAGAGAGAGAGACACTACATCTGTAAGGACCGTATTTGAAGCTTATGCAGTAAGGGTGGTTTCACACTTGCGTTTTTGTCTGCAGCGTTTTTTTTCAAAAAAACGCATGCGTTTTTTTTCCTATATTTAACATTGAAAACGCATGCGTTTTTGTTTGTACGCGTTTGGTCGCGTTTTGCAACGCATGCATTTTTTTACTGCATGCGTTCATTTTCAGAAATGCAACTTGTAGTATTTTTGAGAGGCGTTTTTTGGACCAAAAAAAACGCATGCGTTTTCATGCGTTTTTTTTCGGTCAAAAAATACATTGGAGTCAATGGGGACGCATGCGTTTTTTTGCGTTAAAAACGCATGCGTTTTTGTATTAAAAAAACAGAAAACACACTGATATGCCACCCCCCAACATAAAGGTGATAAAGGGATCCTAACCCTAACCCTACCCCTAACCCTAACCTTACCCCTAACCCTAAAGGATCCTAACCCTAACCCTACCCCTAACCCTACCCCTAACCCTAACCCTAAGGGATCCTAACCCTACCCCTAACCCTAACCCTACCCCTAACCCTACCCCTAACCCTAATCCCTTTATGGTTAGGGGTAGGGTTAGGGGTAGGGTTAGGGTTAGGATCACTTAGGGTTAGGGGTAGGGTTAGGGTTAGCGTTATGATCCCTACCCCTAACCCTAACCCTAACCCTAACTATTTCTGTTTATAGTGGGTTTTTTACTTTATTTTGATGATTGGCAGCTGTCACACATTTCTCAGCATGCGTTTAAAAAACGCAAACGCATGAAAAACGCATGTAAACGCATTTTTTCACCATGCATTTTTTTGCGTTTTTTACCGCAAAAACGCACCCCAAAAAATGCAAATGTGAAACCAGCCTAAGAGACTACACCACTACCGCGCAAGGGAAGGCTATTGATTTCCACCTGGATAAGGGGACTCTGGACTTGGCTCCGAACCGGCCGGACTCTGCCTGCCCTGTGGTCTGGTGCCCTGGACTGTGGATGCTGAAGTCTTCAGTAAAGGTAAAGAGACTGCAACCTTGTGTCCTCGTTCTTCACTACGCCATTCACTATTCACCATCTCCACACTGGGAAACCCTGGAGATATACTTCACCTGTGGGAAGGTATACCATCTAGCTGCCATAACATCACCCCAGCAGACCCCTTAAAGCAGCATCGGTCACCCTGACCGAATACCACAGGTGGCGTCACGAACATAAGCTTTATCACTTTAAAGACCTTTCCCTTTTATACGGACATCCCAGGGCCACGGACCGGGTCAGCCACCGTGACATCCCCCTTTGAGCAGACCGGACCCGGTACTGAGTAACCCCTTGCCCTGACGGGGCGCTCCAAACTTTGGCATCATGAACAGGATGGACTAAACCCCGTAAATCGGGTCATGTGTGCCTTAGAGACTGTGTTGTGCCTAACCATGATTTATGCTGTGAGATTGTGCACTGTGAAATACCGCCAAAATTGCCTCCATTACAGCACCACGAGGATTGCTGACGAAGAAGGGCGTGCCATCGTGTGTGAGTCCAGCTGAGAGGCGCAAAAAAAAAAATGCCCGACCCCTGCCAAGACTGTGATGTGAGGAAGGAGGAGGTGCCGAAAAGCAACATGGCGGAGAGAGGTGAGCGGACCCCGGAGCGTGGGATGGAGCACGAGGACTCTCCCAGCCAGGGCCTGCAAGAACTGCACCCTTCACCGACGATGAATCCGGACCTCCTGCGGAAAGAAGAGAAAGAACGCACCTCAGGATCCTGCATTTTTTCATAGACTTGTATTAGCGACGGATTGTGACGGATGGCCATCCATTTCATCCGTCGTGCACTGCGGAAAACCGCTACGAAGACGCATACACAACAGGTGCACATAGCCTCGACGGGTCCGTCAGAAAGACAGGCCCAGTGCACACGTTTTCCACAATCTGCACAGGATCCGTCATTTCAACGTGTTGACGGATTCTGTGCAGATTTGGAAGATGGAAGTGTGAAAGAAGCCTTAGGCTTAGGGTTGGGGCTAAAGTTACAGTTGGGGCTAGAGTTGGGGTTAAGGTTGGATTACGTTTACGGTTGGGTTAGGGGTGTTTCAGGATTAGGGGTATGGTTAGGGTCGGGATTAGAGTTAGGGATGTGTTGGGGTTAGGGGTGTGATGGGATTGGGATTAGGGTTAGGGATGTGTTCAGGTTAGGGGTGTGGTTAGGGTTGGAATTAGGGTTAGGGGTGTGTTGGGGTTAGGAGTGTGGTGGGGTTAGGGGTGTGGTTAGGGTTGGTATTAGGGTTAGGGATGTTTTAAGGTTAGGGTTGGAGTTAGAATTGGGAGGTTTCCACTGTTTAGGCACACCAGGGGCTCTGCAATCGCAACATGATGTCCGATCTCAATTCCATCCAATTCTGCGTTGAAAAAGTAAAACGATGCTCCTTCCCTTCCGAGCTCTGCCGTGCGCCCAAACAGTGTTTTCCCCTCACATATGGGGAATCAGCGTACTCAGGACAAATTGGACAACAACTTTTGAGGTCCAATTTCTCCTGTTAACCTTGGGAAAATACAAAACTGGGGGCTAAAAATCATTTTTGTGGAAAAAAAAGATTTTTTTATTTTCACGGCTCTGCATTATAAACTTTAGTGAAACACTTGGGGTTCAAAGTTCTCACAACACATTTAGATAAGTTCCTTGGGGGTCTAGTTTCCAATATGGGGTCACTTGTGGGGGGTCTACTTTCCAAAATGGTGTCACTTTTGAGGGGTTTCCACTGTTTAGGCACATCAGGGGCTCTCCAAACGAGACATGGTGTCCTATCTCAATTCCAGCCAATTTTGCATTGAAAAGTTAAATGGCGCTCCTTTCCTTCCGAGCTCTGCCATGTGCGCAACCAGTGGCGTACCCCCACATATGGGGTATCGGCATACTCATGACAAGTTGTACAACAACTTTTGGGGTCCAATTTCTCCTGTTACCCTTGGTAAAATAAAACAAATTGGATCTGAAGTAAATTTTTTGTGAAAAAAAAAATGTTCATTTTTTTAAACGTTCCAAAAATTCCTGTGAAACTCCTGAAGGGTTAATAAACTTCTTGAATGTGGTTTTGAGCACCTTGAGGGGTGCAGTTTTTAGAATGGTGTCACACTTGGGTATTTTCTATCATATAGACCCTTCAAAGTGACTTCAAATGTGATGGTAGTGTAAAAATGAGAAATTCCTGGTCAACTTTTAACCCTTAAAACTCCCTAAGAAAAAAAAATGTGGTTCCAAAATTGTGCTGATGTAAAGTAGACTTGTGAAATGTTACTTATTAAGTATTTTGTTTGACATATCTCTGAGATTTAAGGGCATGAAAATTCAAAGTTTGAAAATTGCAAAATTTTCCAAATTTTCGACAAATTTCCATTTTTTTAATACAAATAAACGCAAGTAATATCAAGGAAATTTTACCACTAAGATGAAGAACAATATGTCATGAGAAAACAATGTCAGAATCTCTGGGATCTATGCAAGCGTTCCAGAGTTATAACCTCATAAAGGGACAGTGGTCAGAATTCTAAACATTGGCCCGGTCATTAACATGCAAACCACGCTTGGGGGTTAAGGGGTTAATTTAAGCATTTTATGATTTGGGGTTTAGGGTGTGATTTTGTTTTATAACATATAGGATATGTGCATTTAAAATGTGGAAGGCACACTTGTTTTAGGTATTAAGTGGTATACACACATATAAGTATGCAACTGTATCTAAATACAAATAGTGGACTAGGTCACAAATAATGGGACCTAGTCCACTGGGAAAAATGGGAATATTTTTCATGTACTCAAAAAAAATACAGTTGTCATCAGTGATTTTGATCCGAGTGTCATCGGTGTTTGGTTAGTATGTAATCAGTATTTTTCCCATATGGATAAATAAATGAATTACAAAGCTTCTCCTACCCTTTGCAATGTTAAACAAGGACTGCATATGGATGACTCTTTGACTTGTCTCTGAGTTTTGCTCAGACACACAATCCGTGAAAAAAATAAGGACATGTGAATATCAGCACAGATCACAATGGGTACATGTTCTATCTGGGAAACCTACGGATAGAACCTCTACGTGAAAAATGTATGTCTGAATGAGGCCGTGTAAACACATTCACCTTCCCATATACAGCCTAATCATCACATTAGTCTAAAATATTTCAAGCATAAAGGGTATGCTGACCATTGCCATATTTTGGTAGATCCATAGAATACACAATAATCGTAAAGATGAAACAGGCAGGGACCCCCAAGATTATAGGTGCAAATACTTCACAAACCACCTTGATATGTTTTGGTGTTGGAAACATCCAAGCTTTCGAAAATGATTAAATAATATTATGGAAGTTAAAGAGCTCGTCCACTACAATGTATAATGCTCCTATAGTATTTTTGTAAATACGTTATGTTGCCATATTTGCCTGTGAGCGGTGCTTGCTTAGTCCTGCTCATGTGACTCCACCCCCCCCCCCCCCCGGCTGCAACCACCACTGACATCCACAAATGTCATGTCAACTTCTGGACTCCCTTGTATCACCGAGGCATTTAGCCAGTCGCACGCACTCCCCCTGATTGACTGGGCTGTGGGTGGTGTTTCACCTCACGTCACAACCCAGTAGCCAGCGTGCGCTTTCCCACTCTGCTTTGCTCTCATTGGCCGCAAACAAGCTGACATCAGCGGATGTCGGCAGCGGCTGCAGCAGGGGGTCATGTAACTTATTTAAAAGGTTTAAATTAATGGCGCATTATACATTGCAGTGGATCATCTCTTTAAGAAAACAGCTCAGTTACTTCTATCATTCCCCAATGCCTTCAAATGAGATGATGGAATTTTAAAAAGAAATGAGGAACATGATGGGACCTCGGATCCAATCATCAAAATGGTTATTGTGGAAAAATACAACTTTAGGGTGGTTACACACACAGCATGTTTTACATGTAGCTTTTTGAGCCAAAAGAAGTATATATATTTTTTATTTTTAGCTCCCATTCCTTTTGTATCCGCTTTGTGATCTAAATGCATCAAAAATTGCAAACCAAAAAAATAACGTGTGTAAAACCGCCCCAAAGAATTTTCTCTGGAGTTAATTATCGAGCATAATCATCTTAGCAGCCATATGTCCTTCTATAAATCAGGTCTCAAAGTCGCAGCTTCTGATTTATAATATGATTAAAACATAATTGTTAGTACAGTATCAATTATTTGTACAATAATGTCATTATATTCTATCTATCTATTATCTATCTATCTTCACTGTAACAGGCAATAAACATAAAATAGTTAGTATTAGTGGGGGTGTTAGAGGATAACAAGATTAAATCAGATTATACTTAATTTTGACCACTAGAGGTTGCTGCAAATCCCACAGGAGATACAGATGGAAGGTTTTAACCACATTTATGCTGGGTCTTCTAGCAATTGTACTATGCATTTGATGCTGTGTGATGTACATCAAACACATTCACTGA
The DNA here is from genome assembly GCF_032444005.1 of Ranitomeya imitator. NCBI lineage: Eukaryota > Metazoa > Chordata > Amphibia > Anura > Dendrobatidae > Ranitomeya > Ranitomeya imitator. The sequence goes on along the minus strand of NC_091286.1, from coordinate 449,704,145 downwards.
TATCACCATTGACATAAATCTATCCCTAAATATACATGATTTGTTCGTGTGTACAACTGTACATAGGAATATATTTTATGTGACTCCTTCAAAATCTTTTTGCCTACCTCCTCCAGTGTGTTAATGGACGTGGGAACAGTCCATTATCTCCATTTCAGTAATACCGTCGGTGCTCTGCCTTTAAGCTTTGTCCTTGAATTAAGTGCATTTCATTATTCTACATTTCCATTCATGACTTCCATGCCACCGAACTACCAACAACAAGGCTGTGGAGAAAAGGGATGATCCAATGAATGAGTGCAGAATAGTAATATAAAAACTACATATGCATTGTGATGCTGAAGACCAGGGAGAGCCTTAGAGGATGACAATCCACTCACGTTTATCCCCATCCTAGTCTGCATCAGCAGCAAAGACAATCCAATAGAGCAGCTGAGGCACAGATTGTCCCTGTTCTTTACTGACGCAATCAAAAACACATCGGTGATAAATGAATTATTTACGCGATACTATATGAAAGGCCAGGAGGCAGCGTTTTGTGACAGGATTGAATAGAAAAGCGGAACCTTCTTGTAGCCAGAATGGAGAAGCTCCCCCTGCTGACTGCTAAGTGTTACACTGTGAAGTAGCCAGAGGGAATAGCCAACATAAAAAATAACTGTGATTTCTTGCATGAAAGACAAGGAGGTGCATAAGTAGAACAGTTATTTGTGCATAAATTGGTATATATATATATATATATATATATATACACAGCTCAAAAAAATTAATGGAACACTTACAGTGCCTACACGTAGTATTCAACCCCCTGCAGATTTAGCAGGTTTACACATTTGGAATTAACTTGGCATTGTGACATTTGGACTGTAGATCAGCCTGGAAGTGTGAAATGCACTGCAGCAAAAAAGAATGTTATTTCTTTGTTTATTTTTTTTTTAAATTGTGAAAAGTCTTTTCAGAGGGTCATTTATTATTCAACCCCTCAACCCACCAGAATTCTGTTTGGTTCCCCTAAAGTATTAAGAAGTAGTTCAGGCACAAAGAACAATGAGCTTCACATGTTTGGATTAATTATCTCTTTTTCCAGCCTTTTCTGACTATTTAAGACCCTCCCCAAACTTGTGAACAGCACTCATACATGGTCAACATGGGAAAGACAAAGGAGCATTCCAAGGCCATCAGAGACAAGATCGTGGAGGGTCACAAGGCTGGCAAGGGGTACAAAACCCTTTCCAAGGAGTTGGGCCTACCTGTCTCCACTGTTGGGAGCATCATCCGGAAGTGGAAGGTTTATGGAACTACTGTTAGCCTTCCACGGCCTGGACAGCCTTTGAAAGTTTCCTCCCGTGCCGAGGCCAGGCTTGTCCGAAGAGTCAAGGCTAACCCAAGGACAACAAGGAAGGAGCTCCGGGAAGATCTCATGGCAGTGGGGACATTGGTTTCAGTCAATGCCATAAGTAACGTACTCCACCGCAATGGTCTCCGTTCCAGACGAGCCCATAAGGTACCTTTACTTTCAAAGCGTCATGTCAAGGCTCGTCTACAGTTTGCTCATGATCACTTGGAGGACTCTGAGACTGACTGGTTCAAGGTTCTCTGGTCTGATGAGACCAAGATCGAGATCTTTGGTGCCAACCACACACGTGACGTTTGGAGACTGGATGGCACTGCATACGACCCCAAGAATAGCATCCCTACAGTCAAGCATGGTGGTGGCAGCATCATGCTGTGGGGCTGTTTCTCAGCCAAGGGGCCTGGCCATCTGGTCCGCATCCATGGGAAGATGGATAGCACGGCCTACCTGGAGATTTTGGCCAAGAACCTCCGCTCCTCCATCAAGGATCTTAAGATGGGTCGTCATTTCATCTTCCAACAAGACAACGACCCAAAGCACACAGCCAAGAAAACCAAGGCCTGGTTCAAGAGGCAAAAAATCAAGGTGTTGCAGTGGCCTAGTCAGTCTCCTGACCTTAACCCAATTGAAAACTTGTGGAAGGAGCTCAAGATTAAAGTCCACATGAGACACCCAAAGAACCTAGATAACTTGGAGAAGATCTGCATGGAGGAGTGGGCCAAGATAACTCCAGAGACCTGTGCCGGCCTGATCAGGTCTTATAAAAGACGATTATTAGCTGTAATTGCAAACAAAGGTTATTCCACAAAATATTAAACCTAGGGGTTGAATAATAATTGACCCACACTTTTATGTTTAAAATTTATAAAAATTTAACTGAGCAACAAAACTTTTTGATTTGTAAGATTTATGCATCTGTTAATAAATCCTGCTCTTGTTTGAAGTTTGAAGGCTCTAACTTATTTGCATCTTATTAAACCTGCTAAATCTGCAGGGGGTTGAATACTACTTGTAGGCATTGTAGGGTATGTTTCAACGTGCAGGAAACGCTGCGTGTCTGACGCTGCATAGAGCCACAGCGTCAGACACGCAGCGTCCAGATGTTACAGCATAGTGGAGGGGATTGAATGAAATCCCGTCTCCACTATGCGTGGTAACACACACGCGCCGGCCCTGCGACTCCGGACACACTGCGCGTCTTTTCAGATCGCAGCATGTCCGTATATCTTGCGGCGACGCTGCGTCGCCGCAAGATATAGCACAGGGCCCTATGCGATGGGTGCGATGATGCCGGATGTGTGCTATGAACACATCTGGCATCATCGTGTCCCAGAAGGGGGCGGGGCTTAGCGCAGAGCGGCAAAGCCGCTCCGACGATACCGCCGGCCGTCCTGAAAGTGGACACATACCCTTAAACAACAGAATATAACTCCATGTAAATCAAAGTTCTGTGAAATCAAACTGTCCACTTAGGATGCAACACTGTTTGACAACCAATTTCACATGCTGTTTTGCAAATGGAATAGACAACAAATGGAAATTATTGGCAATTATCAAGACACACTCAATAAAGGAGTGGTTCTGCAGGTGGGGACCACAGACCTCAATATCAATGCTTTCTGGCTGATGTTTTGGTCACTTTTGAATGTTGGTTGTTCTTCCACACTCATGGTAGCATGAGACGGACTGTACAACCCACACAAGTGGCTCAGGTAGTGCAGCTCATCCAGGATGGCACATCAATGCGAGCTGTGGCAGGAAGGTTTGCTCTGTCTGTCAGCGTAGTGTCCAGAGGCTGGAGGTGCTACCAAAAGACAGACCAGTACACCAGGAGACATGGAGGGGGTCGTAGGAGGGCAACAACCCAGCAGCAGGACCGCTACCTCAGCCTTTGTGCAAGGAGGAACAGGAGGATCACTTCCAGATCCCTGCAAAATGACCTCCGGCAGGCCACAAATGTGCATGTGTCTGCACAAACGGTTAGAAACCAACTCCAAGAGGATGGTCTGAATGTCCGACGCCCACAGATGGGGGATGTGCTCACAGACCAACACCGTGCAGGACGCTTGGCAATTGCTACAGAACACCAGAATTGGCAAATTCGCCACTGACGCCCTGTGCTCTTCACAGATGAAAGCAGGTTCACATTGAGCCCATGTGACAGATGTGACAGAGTTTGGAGAGGCCGTGGAGAGCGATCTGCTGCCTGCAACATCCTTCAGCATTACCGGCTTGGCAGTGGGTCAGTAATGGTGAGGGGTGGCATTTCTTTGGAGGGCCACACAGCCCTCCATGTGCTCACCAGAGGTAGCCTGACTGCCATTAGGTACTGAGATGAGATCCTCAGACCCCTTGTGAGACCATATGCTGGTTCGGTTGGCCCTGGGTTCCTCCTAATGCAAGACAATACCAGACCTTGTGGCTGGAGTGTGTCAGCAGTTCCTGCAAGCTGAAGGCATTGAAGCTATGGACTGGCCCGCCCATTCCCCAGACCTGAATCTGATTGAACACATCTGGGACATTATGTCTCGCACCATCCACCAATGTCACGTTGCACCACAGACTGTCCAGGAGTTGGCGAATGCTTCAGTCCAGGTCTGGGAGGAGATCCCTCAGGAGACCCGAGCATCAGGAGCATGCCCAGGCATTGTAGGGAGGTCATACAGGCATGTGGAGGTCACACACACTACTGAGCATCATTTCCTTGTCTTGAGGCATTTCCACTGAAGTTGGATCAGCCTGTAACATCATTTTCCACTGTGATTTTGAGCATCTTTCCGACTCCAAACCTCTGTGGGATATTAGTTGTGATTTAAATTGATCATTTTTAGGTTTTATTGTTCTCAACACATTCTACTATGTAATGAATAAATATTTACAACTGGAATATTTCATTCAGTGATATCTGGGATGTGGGATTTTAAAGTTCCCTTTATTTTTTTGAGCAGTGTGTATGTATATATATATATATATATATATATATATATATACACACATATATATATATATATATATATATACAGTTAGGACCATATATATTTGGACAGAGACAGTATTGTTCTAATTTTGGTTATAGACATTACCACAATGAATTTTAACCCCTTTCTGCCATTAGACGTACTATTCCGTCCATGTGGGGTGGGCTTTACTTCCCATGGACGGAATAGTACGTCATAGGCGATCGGCCGCGCTCACGGGGGGAGCGCGGCCGATCGCGGCCGGGTGTCAGCTGCTTATCGCAGCTGACATCCGGCACTATGTGCCAGGAGCGGTCACGGACCGCCCCCGGCACATTAACCCCCGGCACACCGCGATCAAACATGATCGCGATGTGCCGGCGGTGCAGGGAAGCATCGCGCAGGGAGAGGGCTCCCTGCGGGCTTCCCTGAGACCCCCGCAGCAACGCGATGTGATCGCGTTGCTCCGGGGGTCTCCTACCTCCCTCCCTGCAGAAAGTCCCGGATCCAAGATGGCCGCGGATCCGGGTCCTGCAGGGAGGGAGGTGGCTTACCAAGTGCCTGCTCAGAGCAGGCACTTGGTAACGCTGCACTGCTCTCAGACAGATCGGTGATCTGTCAGAGTGCTGTGCAAACTGGCAGATCACCGATCTGTATTGTCCCCCCCCCCTGGGACAAAGTAATAAAGTTAAAAAATAAATTTACAAGTGTGTAAAAAAAAAAAATCCTAAATAATGAAAAAAAAAAATATATTATCCCCATAAATACATTTCTTTATCTAAATAAAAAAAACAAAACAATAAAAGTACATATATTTATTATCGCCGCGTCCGTAACGACCCGACCTATAAAACTGTCCAACTAGTTAACCCCTTCAGTAAACACCGTTAGAAAAAAAAAAAAAACGAGACAAAAAACAATGCTTTATTATCATACCGCCGAACAAAAAGTGGAATACCACGCGATCAAAAAGACAGATATAAATAACCATGGTACCGCTGAAAGCGTCATCTTGTCCCACAAAAAAAGAGCTGCCATACAGCAACATCAGCAAAAAAATAAAAAAGTTATAGTCCTCAGAATAAAGCGATGCAAAAATAATTATTTTTTCTATAAAATAGTTTTTATCGTATAAAAGCGCCAAAACATTAAAAAAAGATATAAATGAGGTGTCGCTGTAATCGTACTGACCCGAAGAATAAAACTGATTTATCAATTTTACCAAACGCGGAACGGTATAAACGCCTCCCTCAAAAGAAATTCATGAATAGCTGGTTTTTGGTAATTCTGCCTCACAAAAATCGGAATAAAAAGCGATCAAAAAATGTCACGTGCCCAAAAATGTTACCAATAAAAACGTCAACTCGTCCCGCAAAAAACAAGACCTCACATGATTCTGTGGACCAAAATATGGAAAAATTATAGCTCTCAAAATGTGGTAACGCAAAAAATATTTTTTGCAATAAAAAGCGTCTTTCAGTGTGTGACGGCTGCCAATCATAAAAATCCGCTAAAAAAACCCGCTATAAAAGTAAATCAAACCCCCATCATCAACCCCTTAGTTAGGGAAAAATAAAAAAAAATTAAAAAAATTTATTTATTTCCATTTTCCCATTAGGGTTAGGGCTAGGGTTAAGGTTAGGGCTAGGGTTAGGGTTAGGGCTAGGGCTAGGGTTAGGGCTAGGGTTAGGGCTAGGGTTAGGGCTAGGGTTAGGGCTAGGGCTAGGGTTAGGGCTAGGGTTAGGGCTAGGGATAGGGTTAGGGCTAGGGCTAGGGTTAGGGCTAGGGTTAAGGCTAGGGTTAGGGTTAAGGCTACAGTTAGGGCTGGGGCTAAAGTTAGGGTTAGGGTTTGGATTACATTTGCGGTTGGGAATAGGGTTGGGATTAGGGTTAGGGGTGTGTCTGGGTTAGAGGTGTGGTTAGGGTTACCGTTGTAATTAGGGTTAGGGGTGTGTTTGGATTAGGGTTTCAGTTATAATTTGGGGGTTTCCACTGTTTAGACACATCAGGGGCTCTCCAAACGCGACATGGCGTTCGATCTCAATTCCAGCCAATTCTGCGTTGAAAAAGTAAAACAGTGCTCCTTCCCTTCCGAGCTCTCCCGTGTGTCCAAACAGGAGTTTACCCCAACATATGGGGTATCAGCGTACTCAGGACAAATTGGACAACAACTTTTGGGGTCCAATTTCTCCTGTTACCCTTGGGAAAATACAAAACTGGGGGCTAAAAAATAATTTTTGTGGGAAAAAAAAAGATTTTTTATTTTCACGGCTCGGCGTTATAAACTGTAGTGAAACACTTGGGGGCTCAAAGTTCTCACAACACATCTAGATAAGTTCGTGGGGGGGTCTAGTTTCCAATATGGGGTCACTTGTGGGGGGTTTCTACTGTTTAGGTACATTAGGGGCTCTGCAAATGCAATGTGATGCCTGCAGACCATTCCATCTAAGTCTGCATTCCAAATGGCGCTCCTTCCCTTCCGAGCCCTCCCATGCGCCCAAACGGTGGATCCCCCCCACATATGGGGCATCAGCGCACTCAGGACAAATTGGACAACAACTTTTGGGGTCCAATTTCTCCTGTTACCCTTGAGAAAATACAAAACTGGGGGCTAAAAAATAATTTTGGGGGGAATTTTTTTTTTTTTTCACGGCTCTGCGTTAGAAACTGTAGTGAAACACTTGGGGGCTCAAAGTTCTCACAACACATCTAGATAAGTTCCTTGGGGGGTCTAGTTTCCAATATGGGGTCACTTGTGGGGGGTTTCTACTGTTTAGGTACATTAGGGGCTCTGCAAGCGCAATGTGACGCCTGCAGACCATTCCATCTAAGTCTGTATTCCGAGCCCTCCCATGCGCCCAAATGGTGGTTCCCCCCCACATATGGGGTATCAGCGCAGTCAGGACAAATTGCACAACAACTTTTGGGGTCCAATTTCTCCTGTTACCCTTGGGAAAATACAAAACTGGGGACTAAAAAATAATTTTTGTGGGAAAAAATTTTTGTTTTATTTTTACGGCTCTGCATTATAAACTTCTGTGAAGCTCTTGGTGGGTCAAAGTGCTCACCACACATCTAGATAAGTTCCTTAGGGGGTCTACTTTCCAAAATGGTGTCACTTGTGGGGGGTTTCAATGTTTAGGTACATCAGTGGCTCTCCAAACGCAACATGGCGTCTCATCTCAATTCCTGTGAATTTTGCATTGAAAAGTCAAACGGCGCTCCTTCCCTTCCGAGCTCTCCCATGCGCCCAAACAGTGGTTTAACCCCACATATGGGGTATCAGCGTATTCAGGACAAATTGTACAACAACTTTTTGGTTCCAATTTCTTATTTTACCATTGGGAAAATAAAAAATTGGGGGCAAAAATATAATTTTTGAGAAAAAAAATGATTTTTTATTTTTACGGTTCTGCATTATAAACTTCTGTGAAGCACTTGGTGGGTCAAAGTGCTCACCACACCTCTAGATAAGTTCCTTAGGGGGTCTACTTTCCAAAATGGTGTCACTTGTGGGAGGTTTCAATGTTTAGGCACATCAGTGGCTCTTCAAACGCAACATGGCGTCCTATCTCAATTCATGTCAATTTTGCATTGAAAGGTCAAACGGCGCTCCTTCCCTTCCGAGCTCTCCCATGCGCCCAAACAGTAGTTTAACCCCACATATGGGGTATCAGCGTACTCAGGACAAATTGTGCAACAACTTTTTGGTTCCAATTTCTTCTCTTACCATTGGGAAAATAAAAAATTGGGGGCGAAAAGATAATTTTTGTGAAAAAAAATGATTTTTTATTTTTACGGTTCTGCATTATAAACTTCTGTGAAGCACTTGGTGGGTCAAAGTGCTCACCACACCTCTAGATAAGTTCCTTAGGGGGTCTACTTTCCAAAATGGTGTCACTTGTGGGGGTTTCAATGTTTAGGCACATCAGGGGCTCTCCAAACGCAACATGGCGTCCCATCTCAAATCTAGTCAATTTTGCATTAAAAAGTCAAATGGCGCTCCTTCGCTTCCAAGATCTGTCATGCGCCCAAACAGTGGTTTACCCCCACATATGGGGTATCGGTGTACTCAGGACAAATTGTACAACAAAGTTTGGGGTCCATTTTCTCCTGTAACCCTTGGTAAAATAAAACAAATTGGAGCTGAAGTAAATTTTTTGTGAAAAAAAGTTAAATGTTAATTTTTATTTAAACATTCCAAAAATTCCTGTGAAACACCTGAAGGGTTAATAAACTTCCTGAATGTGGTTTTGAGAACCTTGAGGGGTGCAGTTTTTAGAATGGTGTCACACTTGGGTATTTTCTATCATATAGACCCCTCAAAATGACTTCAAATGAGATGTGGTCCCTAAGATAAAATGGTGTTGTAAAAATGAGAAATTGCTGGTCAACTTTTAACCCTTATAACTCCCTAACAAAAAGAAATTTTGGTTCCAAAATTGTGCTGATGTAAAGTAGACATGTGGGAAATGTTACTTATTAAGTATTTTGTGTGACATATCTCTGTGATTTAATTGCATAAAAATTCAAATTTGGAAAATTGCGAAATTTTCAAAATTTTTGCCATATTTCCGTTTTTTTTCACAAATAAACGCAGGTAATATCAAAGAAATTTTACCACTATCATGAAGTACAATATGTCACGAGAAAACAGTGTCAGAATCAGCGGGATCCGTTGAAGCGTTCCAGAGTTATAACCTCATAAAGGGACAGTGGTCAGAATTGTAAAAATTGGCCCGCTCCATAACATGCAAACCACCCTTGGGGGTAAAGGGGTTAAACAAAACAATTCAGATGCAGTTGAAGTTCAGACTTTCAGCTTTCATTTGAGGGTATCCACATTAAAATTGGATGAAGGGTTTAGGAGTTTCAGCTCCTTAACATGTGCCACCTGTTGTGAATTCTGTGGCTGAATTCACTCCTGTGGTCACAAGTGGTACTGCAGCTTCTGAGCTTCCTCCCTCAGGTGTTCTGGTGAGCTCGTTGGCTGCTTTGTTATTTAACTCCGCCTGATTCTGTCTTCCTTGCTCCTTGTCAATGTTCCAGTGTTGGATCTGAGCTTCTGGATCTTTCCTGTGGCCTGCTGCTCTGCTTAGATAAGTGCTTCTTTGCTTTTGTTGCTACTTTTTCTGTCCAGCTTGTCATTTCGTTTTGCTGGAAGCTCTGAGACGCAAAGGGTGTACTGCCGTGCCGTTAGTTCGGCACGGTGGGTCTTTTTGCCCCCTTTGCGTGGTTTTTTGCTTTAGGGTTTTTTGTAGACTGCAAAGTTCTCTTTGCTATCCTCGCTCTATCTAGAATATCGGGCCTCACTTTGCTGAATCTATTTCATCCCTACGTTTGTCTTTTCATCTTGCTAACAGTCATTATATGTGGGGGGCTGCCTTTTCCTTTGGGGTATTTCTCTGAGGCAAGTCAGGCTTGTTTTTCTATCTTCAGGCTAGTCAGCTCCTCAGGCTGTGCCGAGTTGCATAGGTAGTGTCAGGCGCAATCCACAGCTGCCTTTAGTTGTGTTTAGGATAGGTTCAGGTATTGTGGTCTACAGAGATTCCACGTCTCAGAGCTCGTTCTATTGTTTTTGGGTTATTGTCAGATCACTGTATGTGCTCCTATTGCTGGCACACTGTGTCACTGGATTGCCTACATAACAGTACAAGGAGCCGTCCTAATGATTCTCAATAGAGGGAAAAAATAAGTTCTGACATCATTTTTTTTTCTCAGCTCTGTGTTCAGTCTTTTTTTTCCCCTAGACATTTGGGTGTTTCAGGACACAGGTGTGGACATGGATATTCAGGGTCTGTGCTCTTCAATGGATAATCTCGTTACAAATGTACAAAGGATTCAAGATACTATTGATCAGAAATCTATGTTAGAACCAAGAATTCCTATTCCTGATTTGTTTTTTGGTGATAGAACTAAGTTTCTTAATTTCAAAAATAATTGTAAGCTATTTCTGGCCTTGAAACCTCATTCTTCTGGTAATCCTATTCAACAGGTTTTGATTATTATTTCTTTTTTGCGCGGCGACCCTCAGGACTGGGCATTTTCTCTTGCGCCAGGAGACCCTGCATTGAGTAATGTCAATGCGTTTTTCCTGGCGCTCGGATTACTTTACGATGAGCCTAATTCAGTGGATCAGGCTGAGAAAAATTTGCTGGCTTTGTGCCAGGGTCAGGATGATATAGAAGTATATTGTCAGAAATTTAGGAAGTGGTCAGTACTCACTCTGTGGAATGAATCTGCGCTGGCAGCTTTGTTCAGAAAGGGTCTTTCTGAGGCTCTTAAGGATGTCATGGTGGGTTTTCCTATGCCTGCTGGTTTGAATGAGTCTATGTCTTTGGCCATTCAGATCGGTCGACGCTTGCGCGAGCGTAAATCTGTGCACCATTTGGCGGTATTGTCTAAGATTAAACCTGAGCCTATGCAGTGCGATAGGACTATGAACAGAGTTGAACGGCAAGAACACAGACGTCTGAATGGTCTGTGTTTCTACTGTGGTGATTCCACTCATGCTATTTCTGATTGTCCTAAGCGCACTAAGCGGTTCGATAGGTCTGCCGTCATTGGTACTGTACAATCCAAATTCCTTCTGTCCATTACCTTGATATGCTCTTTGTCATCGTATTCTGTCATGGCGTTTGTGGATTCAGGCGCTGCCCTGAATCTGATGGATTTGGATTATGCTAAACGTTGTGGGTTTTTCTTGGAGCCTTTGCGGTGTCCTATTCCGTTGAGAGGAATTGATGCTACACCTTTGGCCAAGAATAAACCTCAGTACTGGACCCAGCTGACCATGTGCATGGCTCCTGCACATCAGGAAGTTATTCGCTTTCTGGTGCTACATAATCTGCATGATGTGGTCGTGTTGGGGTTGCCATGGCTGCAAACCCATAATCCAGTATTGGATTGGAACTCTATGTCGGTATCCAGCTGGGGTTGTCAGGGGGTACATGGTGATGTTCCATTTTTGTCTATTTCGTCATCCACTCCTTCTGAGGTTCCAGAGTTCTTGTCTGATTATCAGGATGTATTTGAAGAGCCCAAGTCCGAAGCCCTACCTCCGCATAGGGATTGTGATTGTGCTATCAATTTGATTCCTGGTAGTAAATTCCCTAAAGGTCGATTATTTAATTTATCCGTGCCTGAACACGCCGCTATGCGCAGTTATGTGAAGGAATCCCTGGAGAAGGGACATATTCGCCCATCGTCATCACCACTGGGAGCAGGGTTCTTTTTTGTAGCCAAGAAGGATGGTTCGCTGAGACCGTGTATTGATTACCGCCTTCTTAATAAGATCACTGTTAAATTTCAGTATCCCTTGCCATTGTTATCTGACTTGTTTGCTCGGATTAAGGGGGCTAGTTGGTTCACTAAGATAGATCTTCGTGGTGCGTATAATCTGGTGAGAATCAGGCAAGGAGATGAATGGAAAACTGCATTTAATACGCCCGAGGGTCATTTTGAGTATCTAGTGATGCCGTTCGGACTTGCCAATGCTCCATCAGTGTTTCAGTCTTTTATGCATGACATCTTCCGTGAGTATCTGGATAAATTCCTGATTGTTTACTTGGATGACATTTTGATCTTCTCAGATGATTGGGACTCTCATGTGAAGCAGGTCAGAATGGTTTTCCAGGTCCTGCGTGCTAATTCTTTGTTTGTGAAGGGATCAAAGTGTCTCTTCGGTGTGCAGAAAGTTTCATTTTTGGGGTTCATCTTTTCCCCTTCTACTATCGAGATGGATCCGGTTAAGGTCCAAGCCATCCAGGATTGGACTCAGCCGACATCTCTGAAAAGTCTGCAAAAATTCCTGGGCTTTGCTAATTTTTATCGTCGCTTCATCTGTAATTTTTCTAGCATTGCCAAACCATTGACCGATTTGACCAAGAAGGGTGCTGATTTGGTTAATTGGTCTTCTGCTGCTGTGGAAGCTTTTCAGGAGTTGAAGCATCGTTTTTGTTCTGCCCCTGTGTTGTGTCAACCAGATGTTTCTCTTCCGTTCCAGGTCGAGGTTGATGCTTCTGAGATTGGAGCAGGGGCGGTTTTGTCACAGAGAGGTTCTGGTTGCTCAGTGTTGAAACCATGTGCTTTCTTTTCCAGGAAGTTTTCGGCTGCTGAGCGTAATTATGATGTGGGCAACCGAGAGTTGCTGGCCATGAAGTGGGCATTCGAGGAATGGCGTCATTGGCTTGAAGGAGCTAAGCATCGCGTGGTGGTATTGACTGATCATAAGAACCTTACTTATCTCGAGTCTGCCAAGCGCTTGAATCCTAGACAGGCCCGTTGGTCGTTATTTTTTGCCCGCTTCGATTTTGTGATTTCGTACCTTCCGGGCTCTAAAAATGTGAAGGCGGATGCTCTGTCTAGGAGTTTTGTGCCCGACTCTCCGGGTTCATCTGAGCCGGCGAGTATCCTCAAGGAAGGAGTCATTGTGTCTGCCATCTCCCCTGATTTGCGGCGAGTGTTGCAAAAATTTCAGGCGAATAAACCTGATCGTTGTTCGGCGGAGAAACTGTTCGTCCCTGATAGGTGGACTAGTAAAGTTATCTCTGAACTTCATTGTTCGGTGTTGGCTGGTCATCCTGGAATCTTTGGTACCAGAGAGTTAGTGGCTAGTTCCTTCTGGTGGCCATCTCTGTCACGGGATGTACGTACTTTTGTGCAGTCCTGTGGGATTTGTGCTAGGGCTAAGCCCTGCTGTTCACGTGCCAGTGGGTTGCTTTTGCCCTTGCCGGTCCCAAAGAGGCCTTGGACACATATTTCGATGGATTTCATTTCTGACCTTCCCGTTTCTCAAAAGATGTCAGTGATTTGGGTGGTCTGTGATCGCTTTTCTAAAATGGTCCATCTGGTGCCCTTGGTTAAATTGCCTTCCTCCTCTGATTTGGTGCCTTTGTTCTTCCAGCATGTGGTTCGTTTGCATGGCATTCCTGAGAATATTGTTTCTGACAGAGGTTCCCAGTTTGTTTCAAGATTTTGGCGAGCCTTTTGTGGTAGGATGGGCATTGACCTATCTTTTTCCTCGGCTTTCCATCCTCAGACTAATGGCCAGACCGAACGAACCAATCAGACCTTGGAAACATATCTGAGATGTTTTGTTTCTGCAGAACAGGATGATTGGGTGTCCTTTTTGCCGTTGGCTGAGTTCGCCCTCAATAATCGGGCCAGCTCGGCTACCTTGGTCTCTCCATTTTTCTGCAATTCTGGGTTCCATCCTCGTTTCTCTTCAGGACAGGTTGAGTCTTCGGACTGTCCTGGTGTGGATTCTGTGGTGGACAGGTTGCAGCAGATCTGGACTCAGGTAGTGGACAATTTGACCTTGTCCCAGGAGAAGGCTCAACTTTTCGCTAATCGCAGACGCCGTGTGGGTCCCCGACTTCGTGTTGGGGATCTGGTTTGGTTATCTTCTCGTCATATTCCTATGAAGGTTTCCTCTCCTAAATTTAAACCTCGTTTTATTGGTCCATATAGGATTTCTGAGATTCTCAATCCTGTGTCTTTTCGTCTGACCCTCCCAGACTCCTTTTCCATACATAATGTATTCCATAGGTCGTTGTTGCGGAGATACGTGGCACCTATGGTTCCATCTGTTGAGCCTCCTGCCCCGGTTTTGGTGGAGGGGGAATTGGAGTATATTGTGGAGAAAATTTTGGATTCTCGTCTTTCTAGACGGAAACTCCAGTATCTGGTTAAATGGAAGGGTTATGCTCAGGAAGATAATTCCTGGGTTTTTGCCTCTGATGTCCATGCTCCAGATCTTGTTCGTGCCTTTCATGTGGCTCATCCTGGTCGGCCTGGGGGCTCTGGTGAGGGTTCGGTGACCCCTCCTCAAGGGGGGGGTACTGTTGTGAATTCTGTGGCTGAATTCACTCCTGTGGTCACAAGTGGTACTGCAGCTTCTGAGCTTCCTCCCTCAGGTGTTCTGGTGAGCTCGTTGGCTGCTTTGTTATTTAACTCCGCCTGATTCTGTCTTCCTTGCTCCTTGTCAATGTTCCAGTGTTGGATCTGAGCTTCTGGATCTTTCCTGTGGCCTGCTGCTCTGCTTAGATAAGTGCTTCTTTGCTTTTGTTGCTACTTTTTCTGTCCAGCTTGTCATTTCGTTTTGCTGGAAGCTCTGAGACGCAAAGGGTGTACCGCCGTGCCGTTAGTTCGGCACGGTGGGTCTTTTTGCCCCCTTTGCGTGGTTTTTTGCTTTAGGGTTTTTTGTAGACTGCAAAGTTCTCTTTGCTATCCTCGCTCTATCTAGAATATCGGGCCTCACTTTGCTGAATCTATTTCATCCCTACGTTTGTCTTTTCATCTTGCTAACAGTCATTATATGTGGGGGGCTGCCTTTTCCTTTGGGGTATTTCTCTGAGGCAAGTCAGGCTTGTTTTTCTATCTTCAGGCTAGTCAGCTCCTCAGGCTGTGCCGAGTTGCATAGGTAGTGTCAGGCGCAATCCACAGCTGCCTTTAGTTGTGTTTAGGATAGGTTCAGGTATTGTGGTCTACAGAGATTCCACGTCTCAGAGCTCGTTCTATTGTTTTTGGGTTATTGTCAGATCACTGTATGTGCTCTTATTGCTGGCACACTGTGTCACTGGATTGCCTACATAACAGCCACCCTGTTTTTAAAGGGACCAAAAGTAATTGGACAATTGACTCCAAGACTATTTCATGGACAGGTGTGGGCAATTCCTTCGTTATGTCATTCTCAATTAAGCAGATAAAATGCCTGGAGTTGATTTGAGGTGTGGTGCTTGCATTTGGAAGGTTTTGCTGTGAAGTAAACATGTGGTCAAAGCATCTCTCCATGCAGGGGAAACAAGCCATCCTTAAGCTGTGAAAACAGAAAAAACCCATCTGAGAAATTGATACAACATTAGGAGTGGCAAAATCTACAGTTTGGTACATCCTGAGAAAAAAAGAAAGCACTGGCAAACTCATCAATGCAAAAAGACCTGGGCACCCACGGAAGACTACAGTGGTGGATGATCGCAGAATAATCTCCATGGTGAAGAGAAACCCCTTCACAACAGCCAACCAAGTGAGCAACACTCTCCAGGAGGTAGGCGTATCAATATCCAAATCTACCATAAAGAGAAGACTGCATGAAAGTAAATACAGAGGGTTCACTGCACGGTGCAAGCCACTCACAAGCGTCAAGAATAAAAAGGCTAGACTGGACTTTGCTAAAAAAAATCTAAAAAAGCCAGCACTATTCTGGAAGAACATTCTTTGGACAGATGAAACCAAGATCAACCTCTACCAGAATGATGGAAAGAGAAAAGTATGGCGAAGGCGTGGTACAGCTCATGATCCAAAGCATACCACATCATCTGTAAAACACGGCGGAGGCAGTGTGATGGCTTGGGCATGCATGGCTGCCAATGGCACTGGGTCACTAGTGTTTATTGATGATGTGACACAGGACAGAAGCAGCCGAATGAATTCTGAGGTATTCAGAGCCATACTGTGTGCTCAGATCCAGCCAAATGAAGCCAAACTGATTGGTCGTCGTCTCATACTACAGATGGACAATGACCCAAAACATAAAGCCAAAGCAACCCAGGAGTTTATTAAAACAAAGAAGTGGAATATTCTTGAATGGCCAAGTCAGTCACCTGATCTCAACCCAATAGTGCATGCATTTCACTTGTTAAAGACTAAACTTCAGACAGAAAGGCCCACAAACAAACAGCAACTGAAAACCACCGCAGTGAAGGCCTGGCAGAGCATCAAAAAGGAGGAAACACAGTGTCTGGTGATGTCCATGAGTTCAAGACTTCAGGCAGTCATTGCCAACAAAGGGTTTTCAACTAAGTACTAAAAATGAACATTTTATTTAAAATTATTGAATCTGTCCAATTACTTTTGGTCCCTTTAAATTCAGGGTGGCACATGTTAAGGAGCTGAAACTCCTAAACCCTTCATCCAATGTAATGTGGATACCCTCAAATGAAAGCTGAAAGTCTGAACTTCAACTGCATCTGAATTGTTTTGTTTAAAATTCATTGTGGTAATGTCTATAACCAAAATTAGAAAAATGTTGTCTCTGTCCAAATATATATGGACCTAACTGTATATATATACATACATACAGTACAGACCAAAAGTTTGGACACACCTTCTCATTTTAAGATTTTTCTGTATTTTCATGACTATGAAAATTGTAAATTCACACTGAAGGCATCAAAACTATGAATTAACACATGTGGAATTATATACTTAACAAAAAAGTGTGAAACAACTGAAAATATGTCTTATATTCTAGGTTCTTCAAAGTAGCCACCTTTTGCTTTAATTACTGCCTTGCACACTCTTGGCATTCTCTTGATGAGCTTCAAGAGGTAGTTACCGGAATTGATCTTCCAACAATCTTGAAGGAGTTCCCAGAGATGCTTAGCACTTGTTGGCCCTTTTGCCTTCACTCTGCGGTCCAGCTCACCCCAAACCATCTCGATTTGGTTCAGGTCTGGTGACTGTGGAGGCCAGGTCATCTGGCATAGCACCCCATCACTCTCCTTCTTGGTCAAATAGCCCTTACACAGCCTGGAGGTGTGTTTGGAGTCAGTGTCCTGTTGAAAAATAAATGATGGTCCAACTAAATGCAAACCGGATGGAATAGCATGCAGCTGCAAGATGCTGTGGTAGCCATGCTGGTTCAGTATGCCTTCAATTTTGAATAAATCCCCAACAGTGTCACCAGCAAAGCATCCCCACACCATTACACCTCCTCCTCCATGCTATACGGTGGAAACCAGGCATGTAGAGTTCATCCGTTCACCTTTTCTGCGTCGCACAAAACCACGGTGGTTGGAACCAAAGATCTCAAATTTGGACTCATCAGACCAAATCACAGATTTCCACTGGTCTAATGTCCATTCCTTGTGTTCTTTAGCCCAAACAAGTCTCTTCTGCTTGTTGACTGCCCTTAGCAGTAGTTTCCTAGCAGCTATTTTACCATGAAGGCCTGCTGCACAAAGTCTCCTCTTAACAGTTGTTGTAGAGATGTGTCTGCTGCTAGAACTCTTTCTGGCATTGACCTGGTCTATAATCTGAGCTGCTGTTAACTTGCGATTTCTGAGGCTGGTGACTCCGATAAACTTATCCTCAGAAGCAGAGGTGACTCGCAGTCTTCCGTTCCTGGGGCAGTTCTCATGTGAGCCAATTTCTTTGTAGTGCTTGATGGTTTTTGCAACTGCACTTGGGGACACTTTCAAAGTTTTCCCAATTTTTCGGACTGACTGACCTTCATTTCTTAAAGTAATGATGGCCACTCGTTTTTCTTAGCTGCTTTTTTCTTGCCATAATACAAATTCTAACAGTCTATTCAGTAGGACTATCAGCTGTGTATTCACCAGACTTCTGCCAACACAACTGATGGTCCCAACCCCATTTATAAGGCAGGAAATCCCACTTATTAAACCTGACAGGGCACACCTGTGAAGTGAAAACCATTTCCCGTGACTACCTCCTGAAGCTCATCAAGAGAATGCCAAGAGTGTGCAAAGCAGTCATCAAAGCAAAAGGTGGCTACTTTGAAGAACCTAGAATATAAGACATATTTTCAGTTGTTTCACTCTTTTTTGTTAAGTATATAATTCCACATGTGTTAATTCACAATTTTGATGCCTTCAGTGTGAATTTACAATTTTCATAGTCACAAAAATACAGAAAAATCTTTAAATGAGAAGGTGTGTCCAAACTTTTGCCCTGTACTGTATATATATATATATATATATATATATATATATATATATATATATATATATATATACTAGATTGTGGCCCGATTCTAATGCATCGGGTATTCTAGAATATGCATGTCCCCGTAGTATATGGACATAATGATGATTCCAGAATTCGCGGCAGACTGTGCCCGTCGCTGATTGTTCGAGGCAACCTTTATGACATCATCATCGCCATGGCAACCATTATGACATCTACGTCGATACTGTGCCCGTTGCTGAATCAGAAACGTGGGATTTCTACGTCCTTTATGACATCATCGTCGCTGTGCCCGTTGCTAGTTGGTCGAGGCCTGGCGGCCTCGACCAATCAGACGCGGGATATCTACATCCTTTATGACATCATCGTCGCTGTGCCCGTCGCTGATTGGTCGAGGCCTGGCGGCCTCGACCAATCAGAGACGCGGGATTTCCAGGACAGACAGACAGACAGAAAGACAGACAGACAGACAGAAAGACAGAAAGACAGACAGACGGAAAAACCCTTAGACAATTATATATGTAGATATAATTGTCTAAGGGTTTTTCCGTCTGTCTGTCTGTCCTGGAAATCCCACGTCCCTGATTGGTCGAGGCCTGGCGGCATCGACCAATCAGCGACGGGCACAGTATCGACGTAGAAATCCCGCGTCTCTGATTGGTCGAGGCCGCTAGGCCTCGACCAATCAGCAACGGGCACAACGACGATGATGTCATAATGGTTGTCATTTGCGACGATGATGTCATAAAGGTTGCCTCAATCAATCAGCGACGGGCACAGTCTGCTGCGAATTCTGGAATCATCATTGTCCATATACTACGGGGACATGCATATTCTAGAATACCCGATGCGTTAGAATCGGGTCACAATCTAGTATATATATATATATATATATATATATATATATATATATACACACAGTGGGGGAAATAGGTATTTGATCCCTTGCTGATTTTGTAAGCTTCCCCACTGACAAAGACATGAACAGTCTATAATTTTCAGAGCAGGTTCATTTTAACATTGAGGGATAGAAAATCAAAAATAAAATCCAGAAAATCAAGTTGTATACATTGTATAAATTTATTTGCATTTTGCAGTGAGAGATAAGTATTTTATCCCCTACCAACCATTAAGAGTTCTTGCTCCTATAGACCAGTTAGACGCTCCTAATCAGCTTGTTACCTGCTTTAAAGACAGCAGTCTTGCATAGTCACCTTTATAAAAGACTCCTGTACACAGACTCAATTATTCAGTCAAGACCAAAGAGCTTTATAAGGATCACAGACCTGCACAAAGCTGGAATGGGCTACAAAACCATAAGGAAGACGCTGGGTGAGAAGGAGACAACTGTTTGTGCAATAGTAAGAAATGGAAGAAATACAAAATGACTGTCAATCGACATCAATCTGGGGCACCATGCAAAATCTTTCCTCGTGGGGTATCCTTGATCATGAGGAAGGTGAGAGACCAGCCTAAAACTACACGGGGGGAACTTGTTAATGATCTCAAGGCAGTTGGGGCCACAGTCACCAAGAAAACCATTGGTATCACATTACGCCGTAAAGGTTTAAAATCCTGCAGTGCCATCAAGGTCCCCCTACTCAAGAAGGCACATTTGCAGGCCCATCTGAAGTTTGCCAATGAACACCTGGATGATTCTGTGAGTGATTGGGAGAAGGTGCTGTGATCAGATGAGTCAAAAATTAAGCTCTTTGGCATTAACGCAACTCGTCGTGTTTGGAGGAAGAGAAATGCTGCCTATGACCCAAAGAACCCCATACCTGTTATGAACTGGTAGTTTAGGAGCAACATGGGACGAGCTCTGAAGGAAGTGGTACCTGTACTGACCGCAGTCCCTAAGCTCAACACAACACTAGAAGTAGCCGTGGGATGCTCCTGACACTCCCTAGGCACCTCGTCACAGCCTGAGAACTAACTACCCCTAAAGATAGAAACAGGAAAACTATCTTGCCTCAGAGAAAATCCCCAAAGGATAGATAGCCCCCCACAAGTAATGACTGTGAGTGGAGAGGGAAAAGACATACACAGAATGAAACCAGGATGTAGCACAGGAGGCCAGTCTAGCTAGATAGATAGGACAGAATGGAATACTGTGCGGTCAGTATAAAACACTACAAAAAATCCACACAGAGTTTACAAAAATCTCGACACCTGACTAAAGGTGTGGAGGGTAAATCTGCTTCCCAGAGCTTCCAGCTTCACTGAAATAATTCATACTGACAAGCTGGACTAAACTTAGAAAGCACAGAACGGATAAGTCCACAACCTGTGGACAGAAAAGAGCAAGCAAGGACTTAACTTTGCTGAACTGGTCAGGATAACAGGGAAATCCAAAAGAGATGTGAATCCAACCAGGAACCATTGACAAGTGGCACAAGCTGAAGGAAAGAGCCAGGCTAAATAGCCGAGCAGAATAGACAATCAGTGGAAGCAGCTGCTGACTGCTAAATCCAAGGAGCAGCCATTCCACTTAAAACCACCGGAGGGAGCCCAAGAGCAGAACTCACAAAAGTGCCACTTAGAACCACTGGAGGGAGCCCAAGAGCGGAATTCACAACAGTACCCCCCCCTTGAGAAGGGGTCACCGAACCCTCACCAGAGCCCCCAGGCCGATCAGGACGAGCCAAGTGAAAAGCACGAACCAAATCGGCGGCATGGACATCGGAGGCAACAACCCAAGAATTATCCTCCTGGCCATAACCCTTCCACTTGACAAGATACTGAAGCCTCCCCCTCGAAAAACGAGAATCCAAAATTTTCTCAACCTCATATTCCAAATCTCCCTCAACCAACACCGGGGCAGGAGAATCAACCGAGGGAACAACGGGCACCACATATCTCCGCAACAAAGATCTATGGAAAACATTATGAATTGCAAAAGAGGCTGGAAGAGCCAAACGAAAAGACACCGTATTGATAATTTCAGAAATCTTATAAGGACCAATAAACCGAGGCTTAAACTTAGGGGAAGAAACCTTCATAGGAACATGACGGGAAGACAACCAGACCAGATCCCCAACCCGAAACCGGGAACCAACACACTGATGACGATTAGCAAAACGTTGAGCCTCCTCTTGAGACAACACCAACTTGTCCACCACATGAGCCCAAATCTGCTGCAACCTGTCCACCACAGAATCCACACCAGGACAATCAGAAGGCTCAACCTGCCCAGAAGAAAAACGAGGATGAAAACCAAAATTACAAAAGAAAGGTGAAACCAAAGGAGCCGAATTAGCCCGATTATTAAGGGCAAACTCGGCCAATGGCAAGAAAGCCACCCAATCATCCTGATCAGCAGACACAAAGCATCTCAAATAGGTCTCCAAGGTCTGATTAGTTCGCTCAGTTTGGCCATTAGTCTGAGGATGAAACGCCGAAGAAAAAGACAAATCAATGCCCATCCTAGCACAAAAGGCCCACCAAAACCTAGAGACAAACTGAGAACCTCTGTCAGACACAATATTCTCCGGAATGCCATGCAAATGAACCACATGCTGAAAAAACAATGAAACCAAATCTGAGGAGGAAGGCAACTTAGGCAAAGGTACCAGATGGACCATTTTAGAGAACCGGTCACAAACAACCCAGATAACAGACATCTTCTGGGAAACAGGAAGATCCGAAATAAAATCCATGGAAATATGCATCCAGGGCCTTTCAGGGACCGGCAAAGGCAAAAGCAACCCACTAGCGCGGGAACAGCAAGGCTTGGCCCGGGCGCAAGTCCCACAGGACTGCACAAAAGCACGCACATCGCGTGACAAGGAAGGCCACCAATAGGACCTAGCAACCAAATCTCTGGTACCAAAAATCCCAGGATGACCAGCCAACACTGAACAATGAACCTCAGAAATCACCTTACTTGTCCATCCATCAGGAACAAACAGCTTCCCCACAGGACAGCGGTCAGGCCTATCAGCCTGAAATTCCCGAAGCACCCGCCGCAAATCAGGGGAGATGGCAGAAAGAATCACCCCTTCCTTAAGAATGCCAACCGGCTCAAGGACTCCAGGAGAATCAGGCGAAAAACTCCTAGAGAGGGCATCAGCCTTAACATTCTTAGATCCCGGAAGATACGAGACCACAAAATCAAAACGGGAGAAAAACAGGGACCATCAAGCCTGTCTAGGATTCAGCCACTTGGCCGACTCGAGGTAAATCAGATTCTTATGACCAGTCAGGACCACAACGCGGTGCTTAGCTCCCTCAAGCCAATGTCGCCACTCCTCAAACGCCCACTTCATAGCCAACAACTCCCAATTGCCGACATCATAATTGCGTTCCGCAGGCGAAAACTTTCTGGAAAAAAAAGCACACGGTTTCATCAAAGAACCATCAGAATCCCTCTGAGACAAAACGGCCCCTGCCCCAATCTCAGAAGCGTCAACCTCAACCTGAAAAGGAAGAGAAACATCCGGCTGACGCAACACAGGGGCAGAAGTGAATCGGCGTTTAAGCTCCCGAAAGGCCTCAACAGCCGCAGAGGACCAATTCGTCACATCAGCGCCTTTCTTCGTCAAATCAGTAAGGGGCTTAACCACACTGGAAAAGTTGGCAATGGAACGGCGATAGAAATTAGCAAAGCCCAAAAATTTTTGAAGGCTCTTCACAGATGTGGGTTGAATCCAGTCATGAATAGCTTGGACCTTAACAGGATCCATTTCCATAGACGAGGGAGAAAAAATAAAACCCAAAAAAGAGACCTTCTGAACTCCGAATAGGCATTTAGACCCCTTCACAAATAAAGCATTATCACGAAAGATCTGGAATACCATCCTGACCTGTCTCACATGAGACTCCCAATCATCGGAAAAAATCAAAATATCATCCAAATATACAACCATGAATTTATCAAGATAATTGCGGAAAATATCATGCATGAAGGATTGGAACACAGATGAAGCATTAGAGAGCCCGAATGGCATCACAAGGTATTCAAAATGGCCTTCGGGCGTATTAAATGCAGTTTTCCATTCGTCACCCTGTTTAATACGAACAAGATTATATGCCCCTCGGAGGTCAATCTTAGTAAACCAACTAGCCCCCTTAATCTGAGCAAACAAATCAGAAAGCAAAGGCAAGGGGTATTGGAATTTGACCGTGATCTTATTAAGAAGACGATAATCTATACAGGGTCTCAAGGAGCCATCCTTCTTAGCAACAAAAAAGAAACCCGCTCCCAATGGTGACGAAGATGGCCGAATATGCCCCTTCTCCAAAGATTCCTTAACATAGCTCCGCATGACGGCATGCTCTGGCACAGACAGATTGAAAAGTCGGCCCTTAGGGATCTTACAACCTGGAATCAAGTTAATAGCACAATCACAGTCCCTATGTGGAGGAAGGGAACTGGACTTGGGCTCATCAAATACATCCTGGAAATCCGACAAAAACTCAGGGACCTCAGAAGAGGGGGAAGAGGAAATTGACATCAAAGGAATGTCACTATGTACCCCTTGACAACCCCAACTAGTCACAGACATAGTTTTCCAATCCAGCACCGGATTATGTTCCTGTAACCATGGAAAACCCAGTACAACAACATCATGCAGGTTATGCAACACCAGAAAACGGCAATTTTCCTGATGTGCTGGAGCCATGTACATGGTCATCTGTGTCCTGTACTGAGGTTTATCCTTGGCCAATGGTGTAGCATCAATGCCCCTCAAAGGAATAGGGCTCTGCAAAGGCTGCAAGGAAAAACCATAGCGCCTGGCGAATTCTAAGTCCATTAAGTTCAGGGCAGCGCCTGAATCCACAAATGCCATGACAGAAAAGGATGACAATTAGCAAATCAGGGTCACAGATAAAAGAAATTTAGGCTGTACAGTATTGATGGTAACAGACCTAGCGACCATCCTAGTACGTTTAGGGCAATCAGAAATAACATGGGCAGAATCACCACAGTAAAAACACAGCCTATTCTGACGTCTGAATTCCTGCCGTTCTGTTCTAGTCAAAATCCTATCACATTGCATAGGCTCAGGACTCTGCTCAGAGGACACTGCCATATGATGCATAGCTTTGCGCTCGCGCAGACGCCGATCAATCTGAATGGCTAGAGACATAGATTCGCTCAAACCAGTAGGCGTAGGGAAGCCCACCATAACATCTTTATGGGCTTCAGAAAGACCTTTTCTGAAAATAGCAGCCAGAGCATCCTCATTCCATTTAGTGAGCACAGACCATTTCCTAAATTTCTGGCAGTATAATTCTGCAGCTTCCTGACCTTGACACAGGGCCAACAGGGTTTTTTCTGCATGATCCACAGTATTAGATTCGTCATACAATAATCCGAGCGCTTGAAAAAATGCGTCTACATTCAGCAATGCCGGATCCCCTGATTCAAGGGAGAATGCCCAGTCCTGAGGGTCACCACGCAACAAGGATATGATGATTTTAACTTGCTGAATGGGATCACCAGAAGAACGGGGTTTCAAAGCAAAAAACAATTTGCAGTTATTTTTAAAGTTCAAAAACTTGGATCTGTCCCCAAAAAACAAATCAGGAGTAGGAATTCTAGGCTCCAAAGCCAGAGACTGGACAACATAATCTTGGATACGCTGTACTCTTGCAGCAAGTTGATCCACATGAGAAAACAAACCCTGAACATCCATGCCAGAGCATAAATCCTGAACCACCCAGAGATCAAGAGGAAAAAAAAGACAAAACAGAGCACAGAAAAAATGGCTCAGAATCTTTTTTACCTTCTTTTGAGATGCATTTAATTCATTTTTGGCCACTTGTACTGTTATGAACTGGTGGTTTAGGAGCAACATGGGACGAGCTCTGAAGGAAGTGGTACCTGTACTGACCGCAGTCCCTAAGCTCAACACAACACTAGAAGTAGCCGTGGGATGCTCCTGACACTCCCTAGGCACCTCGTCACAGCCTGAGAACTAACTACCCCTAAAGATAGAAACAGGAAAACTATCTTGCCTCAGAGAAAATCCCCAAAGGATAGATAGCCCCCCACAAGTAATGACTGTGAGTGGAGAGGGAAAAGACATACACAGAATGAAACCAGGATGTAGCACAGGAGGCCAGTCTAGCTAGATAGATAGGACAGGATGGAATACTGTGCGGTCAGTATAAAACACTACAAAAATCCACACAGAGTTTACAAAAATCTCCACAACTGACTAAAGGTGTGGAGGGTAAATCTGCTTCCCAGAGCTTCCAGCTTCACTGAAATAATTCATACTGACAAGCTGGACAAAACTTAGAAAGCACAGAACGGATAAGTCCACAACCTGTGGACAGAAAAGAGCAAGCGAGGACTTAACTTTGCTGAACTGGTCAGGATAACATGGAAATCCAAAAGAGATGTGAATCCAACCAGGAACCATTGACAAGTGGCACAAGCTGAAGGAAAGAGCCAGGCTAAATAGCCGAGCAGAATAGACAATCAGTGGAAGCAGCTGCTGACTGCTAAATCCAAGGAGCAGCCATTCCACTTAAAACCACCAGAGGGAGCCCAAGAGCAGAACTCACAAAAGTGCCACTTAGAACCACCGGAGGGAGCCCAAGAGCGGAATTCACAACACATACCCACTGTCAAGCATGGAGGTGGAAACATTATGTTTTGGGGGTGTTTCTCTGCTAAGGGCCCAGGACCACTTCACTGCATCAATGGGAGAATGGATAGAGCCATGTACCATAAAATCCTGAGTAACAACTCCCTTCCCTCTGCCAGGACATTAACCCCTTCATGACCCAGCCTATTTTGACCTTAAAGACATTGCCGTTTTTTGCAATTCTGACCAGCGTCCCTTTATGAGGTAATAACTCAGGAACGCTTCAACGGATCCTAGCGGTTCTGAGATTGTTTTTTTGTGACATATTGGGCTTCATGTTAGTGGTAAATTTAGGTCAATAAATTATGTGTTTATTTGTGATAAAAACGGAAATTTGGCGAAAATTTTGAAAATTTCGCAATTTTCACATTTTGAATTTTTATTCTGTTAAACCAGAGAGTTATGTGACACAAAATAGTTAATAAATAACATTTCCCACATGTTTACTTTACATCAGCACAATTTTGGAAACAAAATTTTTTTTTGCTAGGAGGTTATAAGGGTTAAAATTTGACCAGCGATTTCTCATTTTTACAACGTAATTTACAAAACCATTTTTTTAGGGACCACCTCACATTTGAAGTCAGTTTGAGGGGTCTATATGGCTGAAAATACCCAAAAGTGACACCATTCTAAAAACTGCACCCCACAAGGTACTCAAAACCACATTCCAGAAGTTTATTAACCGTTCAGGTGCTTCACAGCAGCAGAAGCAACATGGAAGGAAAAAATGAACATTTAACTTTTTAGTCACAAAAATTATCTTTTAGCAACAATTTTTTTATTTTCCCAATGGTAAAAGGAGAAACTGAACCACGTAAGTGGTTGTCCAATTTGTCCTGAGTACGCTGATACCTCATATGTGGGGATAAACCACTGTTTGGGCGCACGGCAGGGCTTGGAAGGGAAGGAGCGCCATTTGACTTTTTGAATCAAAAATTGGCTCCACTCTTTAGCGGACACCATGTCACGTTTGGAGAGCCCCCGTGTGCCTAAAAATTGGAGCTCCCCCACAAGTGACCCCATTTTGGAAACTAGACGCCCCAGGGAACTTATCTAGATGCATAGTGAGCACTTTGAACCCACAGGTGCTTCACAAATTGATCCGTAAAAATGAAAAAGTACTTTTTTTTCCACAAAAAAATTCTTTTAGCCTCAATTTTTTCATTTTCACATGGGCAACAGGATAATATGGATCCTAAAATTTGTTGGACAATTTCTCCTGAGTACACTGATACCTCATATGTGGGGGTAAACCACTGTTTGGGCACATGGTAAGGCTCGGAAGGGAAGGAGCGCCATTTGACTTTTTGAATGAAAAATTATCTCCATCGTTAGCGGACACCATGTCGCGTTTGGAAAGCTCCTGTGTGCCTAAACATTGGAGCTCCCCCACAAGTGACCCCATTTTGGAAGCTAGACCCCCCAAGGAGCTTATTTAGATGCCTAGTGAGCACTTTAAACCCTCAGGTGCTTCACAAATTGATCTGTAAAATGAAAAAGTACTTTTTTTTCACAAAAAAATTCTTTTCGCCTCAATTTTTTCATTATCACATGGGCAATAGGATAAAATGGATCATAAAATTTGTTGGGCAATTTCTCCCGAGTACGCCGATACCTCATATGTGGGGGTAAACCACTGTTTGGGCACTCGGCAGGGCTCGGAAGGGAAGGCGCGCCATTTGACTTTTTGAATGGAAAATTAGCTCCAATTGTTAGCGGACACCATGTCGCGTTTGGAGAGCCCCTGTGTGCCTAAACATTGGAGCTCCCCCACAAGTGACCCCATTTTGGAAACTAGACCCCCCAAGGAACTTATCTAGATGCATATTGAGCACTTTAAACCCCCAGGTGCTTCACAGAAGTTTATAACGCAGAGCCATGAAAATAAAAAATAATTTTTCTTTCCTCAAAAATGATTTTTTAGCCTGGAATTTCCTATTTTGCCAAGGGTAATACGAGAAATTGGACCCCAAATGTTGTTGTCCAGTTTGTCCTGAGTACGCTGATACCCCATATGTGGGGGTAAACCACTGTTTGGGCGCACGGCAGGGCTCGGAAGGGAAGGCACGCCATTTGGCTTTTTAAATGGAAAATTAGCTCCAATCATTAGCGGACACCATGTCACGTTTGGAGAGCCCCTGTGTGCCTAAACATTGGAGATCCCCCAGAAATGACCCCATTTTGGAAACTAGTCCACCAAAGGAACTAATCTAGATGTGTGGTGAGGACTTTGAACCCCCAAGTGCTCCACAGAAGTTTATAACGCAGAGCCATGAAAAAAAAAAAAAAATTACAGTGGGGCAAAAAAGTATTTAGTCAGTCAGCAATAGTGCAAGTTCCACCACTTAAAAAGATGAGAGGCGTCTGTAATTTACATCATAGGTAGACCTCAACTATGGGAGACAAACTGAGAAAAAAAAATCCAGAAAATCACGTTGTCTGTTTTTTTGACAATTTATTTGCATATTATGGTGGAAAATAAGTATTTGGTCAGAAACAAAATTTCATCTCAATACTTTGTAATATATCCTTTGTTGGCAATGACAGAGGTCAAACGTTTTCTGTAAGTCTTCACAAGGTTGCCACACACTGTTGTTGGTATGTTGGCCCATTCCTCCATGCAGATCTCCTCTAGAGCAGTGATGTTTTTGGCTTTTCGCTTGGCAACACGGACTTTCAACTCCCTCCAAAGGTTTTCTATAGGGTTGAGATCTGGAGACTGGCTAGGCCACTCCAGGACCTTGAAATGCTTCTTACGAAGCCACTCCTTCGTTGCCCTGGCGGTGTGCTTTGGATCATTGTCATGTTGAAAGACCCAGCCACGTTTCATCTTCAATGCCATTGCTGATGGAAGGAGGTTTGCACTCAAAATCTCACGATACATGGCCCCATTCATTCTTTCATGTACCCGGATCAGTCGTCCTGGCCCCTTTGCAGAGAAACAGCCCCAAAGCATGATGTTTCCACCACCATGCTTTACAGTAGGTATGGTGTTTAATGGATGCAACTCAGTATTCTTTTTCCTCCAAACACGACAAGTTGTGTTTCTACCAAACAGTTCCAGTTTGGTTTCATCAGACCATAGGACATTCTCCCAAAACTCCTCTGGATCATCCAAATGCTCTCTAGCAAACTTCAGACGGGCCCGGACATGTACTGGCTTTAGCAGTGGGACACGTCTGGCACTGCAGGATCTGAGTCCATGGTGGCGTAGTGTGTTACTTATGGTAGGCCTTGTTATATTGGTCCCAGCTCTCTGCAGTTCATTCACTAGGTCCCCCCGGGTGGTTCTGGGATTTTTGCTCACCGTTCTTGTGATCATTCTGACCCCACGGGGTGGGATTTTGCGTGGAGCCCCAGATCGAGGGAGATTATCAGTGGTCTTGTATGTCTTCCATTTTCTAATTATTGCGCCCACTGTTGATTTCTTCACTCCAAGCTGGTTGGCTATTGCAGATTCAGTCTTCCCAGCCTGGTGCAGGGCTACAATTTTATTTCTGGTGTCCTTTGACCGCTCTTTGGTCTTCACCATAGTGGAGTTTGGAGTCAGACTGTTTGAGGGTGTGCACAGGTGTCTTTTTATACTGATAACAAGTTTAAACAGGTGCCATTACTACAGGTAATGAGTGGAGGAAAGAGGAGACTCTTAAAGAAGAAGTTACAGGTCTGTGAGAGCCAGAAATCTTGATTGTTTGTTTCTGACCAAATACTTATTTTCCACCATAATATGCAAATAAATTGTTAAAAAAACAGACAATGTGATTTTCTGGATTTTTTTTTCTCAGTTTGTCTCCCATAGTTGAGGTCTACCTATGATGTAAATTACAGACGCCTCTCATCTTTTTAAGTGGTGGAACTTGCACTATTGCTGACTGACTAAATACTTTTTTGCCCCACTGTATTTTCTCAAAAATGATCTTTTAGCCTGCAATTTTTTATTTTCCCAAGGGTATCAGGAGAAGTTTGACCCCAAAAGTTGTTGTCCAGTTTCTCCTGAGTACGCTGATACCCCATATGTGTGGGTAAACCACTGTTTGGGCACATGCCGGGGCTCGGAAGTGAAGTAGTGACGTTTTGAAATGCAGACTTTGATGGAATGCTCTATGGGCGTCACGTTGCGTTTGCAGAGCCCCTGATGTGGCTTAACAGTAGAAACCCCCCACAAGTGACCCCATTTTGGAAACTAGACCCCGAAAGGAACTTATCTAGATGTGTGGTGAGCAATTTGAACCCCCAAGTGCTTCACAGAAGTTTATAATGCAGAGCCGTGAAAATAATAAATACGTTTTCTTTCCTCAAAAATAATTATTTAGCCCAGAATTTTTTAATTTTCCCAAGGGTAACAGGAGAAATTTTACCCCAATATTTGTTGTCCAGTTTCTCCTGAGTACGGTGATACCCCATATGTGGGGGTAAACTACTGTTTGGGCACATGCCGGGGCTCGGAATTGAAGTAGTGACGTTTTGAAATGCAGACTTTGATGGAATGCTCTGCGGGCGTCACGTTGCGTTTGCAGAGCCCCTGATGTGGCTAAACAGTAGAAACCCCCCACAAGTGACCCCATTTTGGAAACTAGACCCCGAAAGGAACTTATCTAGATGTGTGGTGAGCACTTTGAACCCCCAAGTGCTTCACAGAAGTATATAATGCAGAGCCGTGAAAATAATAAATACGTTTTCTTTCCTCAAAAATAATTATTTAGCCCAGAATTTTTTATTTTCCCAAGGGTTACAGGAGAAATTGGACCCCAAAAGTTGTTGTTCAGTTTCTCCTGAGTACGCTGATTCCCCATGTGTGGAGGTAAACCACTGTTTGGGCACACGTCGGGGCTCAGAAGGGAAGTAGTGACTTTTGAAATGCAGACTTTGATGGAATGGTCTGCGGGCGTCACGTTGCGTTTGCAGAGCCCCTGGGGTGCCTAAACAGTAGAAACCCCCCACAAGTGACCCCATTTTAGAAACTAGACCCCCCAAGGAACTTATCTAGATATGTGGGGAGCACTTTGAACCCCCAAGTGCTTCACAGACGTTTACAACGTAGAGCCGTGAAAATAATAAATCATTTTTTTTTCCTCAAAAATGATATTTTAGCAAGCATTTTTTTATTTTCACAAGGGTAACAGGAGAAATTGGACCCCAGTAATTGTTGCGCAGTTTATCCTGAGCATGCTGGTACCCCATATGTGGGGGTAAACCACTGTTTGGGCACACGTCAGGGCTCGGAATTGAGGGAGCACCATTTGACTTTTTGAATACGAGATTGGCTGGAATCAATGGTGGCGCCATGTTGTGTTTGGAGACCCCTGATGTGCCTAAACAGTGGTAACCCCTCAATTCTACCTCCAACACTAACCCCAACACACCCCTAACCCTAATCCCAACTGTAGCCATAACCCTAATCACAACCCTAACCCCAACACACCCCTAACCACAACCCTAACCCCAACACACCCCTAACCCTAACCACAACCCTAATTCCAACTGTAACCATAACCCTAATCACAACCCTAACCCTAACCCCAACACATCCCTAACCCTAATCCCAACTGTAGCCATAACCCTAATCACAGCCCTAACCCTAACCCCAACACACCCCTAACCCTAATCCCAACTGTAGCCATAACCCTAATCACAACCCTAACCACAACACACCCCTAACCACAACCCTAATTCCAACCCTAACCCTAAGGTTATGTGCCCACGTTGCGGATTCGTGTGAGATTTTTCAGCATCATTTTTGAAAAATCTGCGGGTAAAAGGCACTGCGTTTTACCTGCGGATTTTCCGCGGATTTCCAGTGTTTTTTGTGCGGATTTCACCTGCGGATTCCTATTGAGGAACAGGTGTAAAACGCTGCGGAATCCGCACAAAGAATTGACATGCTGCGGAAAATACAACGCAGCGTTTCCGCGCGGTATTTTCCGCACCATGGGCACAGCGGATTTGGTTTCCATATGTTTACATGGTACTGTACACCTGATGGAACACTGCTGCGAATCTGTAGCGGCCAATCCACTGCGGATCCGCAGCCAAATCCGCACCGTGTGCACATGGCCTAATTCTAAAGGTATGTGCACATGCTGCGGAAAACGCTGCGGATCCGCAGCAGTTTCCCATGAGTTTACAGTTCAATGTAAACCTATGGGAAACAAAAATCGCTGTACACACGCTGCGGAAAAACTGCATGGAAACGCAGCGGTTTACATTCCGCAGCATGTCACTTCTTTGTGCGGATTCCGCAGCGGTTTTACAACTGCTCAAATAGAAAATCACAGTTGTAAAACCGCAGTGAAATGCGCAGAAAAAATGCGGTAAATCCGCCATAAATCCGCAGCGGTTTAGCACTGCGGATTTATCAAATCCGCAGCGGAAAAATCCGCAGAGGACCAGAATACGTGTGCACATACCCTAACCCTACCCCTAACCCTACCCCTACCCCTAGCCCTAACCCTAGCCCTAACCCTAGCCCTACCCCTAACCCTACCCCTACCCCTAACCCTTGCCCTAACCCTACCCCTACCCCTAACCCTACCCCTAACCCTACCCCTAACCCTAGCCCTAACCCTACCCCTAACCCTACCCCTAACCCTAACCCTAGCCCTAACCCTAACCCTACCCCTAACCCTACCCCTAACCCTAACCCTACCCCTAACCCTAACCCTACCCCTAACCCTAACCCTATTCTAACATTAGTGGAAAAAAAAAATTTCTTTATTTTTTTTATTGTCCCTACCTATGGGGGTGACAAAAGGGGGGGGGGTCATTTATTATTTTTTTTATTTTGATCACTGAGATAGATTATATCTCAGTGATCAAAATGCACTTTGGAACGAATCTGCCGGCCGGCAGATTCGGCGGGCGCACTGCGCATGCGCCCGCCATTTTGGAAGATGGCGGCGCCCGGGGAGAAGACGGACGGACACCGGCAGGATCGGTAAGTATGATAGGGCGGGGGGGAGCACGGGGGAAGGGATCAGAGCATGGGGGGGTGAATCGGAGCGTGGGAGGGGTGGAACGGAGCACGGGAGGGGGTAGAACGGAGCATGGGGGGGTGGAACGGAGCACGGGGGGGTGGAACGGAGCACGGAGGGGGGTGGATCGGAGTGCAGGGGGGGTGATCGGAGCACGGGGTGGTGATTGAAGCACGGGGGGAGCGGACAAGAGCACGGGGGGGAGCGGAGCACAGGACAGAGGGGAGCCGGAGCAGTGTACCGGACAGATCGGGGGGCTGGGGGGGCGATCGGTGGGGTGGGGTGGGGGCACATTAGTATTTCCAGCCATGGCCGATGATATTGCAGCATCGGCCGTGGCTGGATTGTAATATTTCACCCGTTATAATAGGTGAAATATTACAAATCGCTCTGATTGGCAGTTTCACTTTCAACAGCCAACCAGAGCGATCGTAGCCACGAGGGGGTGAAGCCACCCCCCCTGGGCTAAACTACCACTCCCCCTGTCCCTGCAGATCGGGTGAAATGGGAGTTAACCCTTTCACCCGGCCTGCAGGGACGCGATCTTTCCATGATGCCACATAGGCGTCATGGGTCGGATTGGCACCGACTTTCATGACGCCTATGTGGCGTCAAAGGTCGGGAAGGGGTTAAAAATGGGTCGTGGCTGCAAGAAAATGCCACAAAACATACAGCCAAGGCAACAAAGGAGTGGCTCAAAAAGACATACACTAAGGTCATGGAGTGGCCTAGACAGCCTTAAACTTTTGGAGGGAGATGAAGCTCCGAGTTGCCAAACGTCAGCCTCAAAATCTTAATGATTTAGAGATGATCTGCAGAGAGGAGTGGACCAAAATTCCTCCTGACATGTGTGCAAACCTCAATCGAAATATAAAAAGGACACCGCCACACCGGGAAGTGACAGACAGTAACTTTCTTTATTCTGCCTCCTGCGGCGACGTTTCGGTCCGTGGACCTTTTTCAAGGTTGCTTGAAAAAGGTCCACGAACCGAAACGTCGCCGCAGGAGGCAAAATAAAAAAAGTTACTGCCTGTCACTTCCTGGTGTGGTGCTGTCCTTTTTGTATTTCGATTGTGGACTCTTTTGCTGGGACGGACCCCCTGGTGTGGACGAGCGCCCTGATGTCCATGGAGACGGTGTCAGTATTGGGTGCGGTCTAACACATTTGTTGGATGTGTGCAAACCTCATCATCAACTACAAAAAGTCTGACTGCTGTGCTTGCCAACAAGGGTTTTTTCACCAAGAATTAAGTCATGTTTGCCAGAAGGATCAAATACTTATTTCTCACTGCAAAATGCAAATAAATTTATATAATTTATACAATGTGATTTTCTGGATTTTATTTTTAATATTCTATCTCTCATTGTAAAACTTAGCCTACCCTTAAAATTATAGACTGTTCATGTCTTTGTCAGTGGGCAAACTTAAAAAATCAGCAAGGGATCAAATACTTATTTCCTCCACTGTACTCCAGCCCCAGCATCTGCTATCTAGTGTATGTACACCAGCTTCAATGTCTGCTATCTGGTGTATATACACTAGCTTCAGAGTCTCCTTTGTGATGCATATGTCCCAGTGTCTGCTATCTGATGTATATGCATCAGCTTCATGGTATCCTATGTGTTCTATATACAGTACATCAGCCTCAGGGTTTCATATGTGGTGCATATACTCCAGTCTCAGGGTCTCCTATGTGATGCATATGACGGATTGTCTGATATCTGATATATTCACCAGACTCATCGTGTCCTATAAGGTGTGTATAAACCAACCCAAGTGTGTCCTGTGGTGTATATATACCAAACTCAATGTCTTCAATATGGTGTATATACTCCATCCCCAGTGTCCCCTATGTGATGCGTACACAAGAGCCCCAGCATCTCCTATGTAATGCGTATTTATCAGCCCCAGCATCTCCTGTTATGTTTATACACCAGCCCCTTTGTCCCTTATATGATGCATATTATATACAAATGCCCCAGCGTATCCTAAGTGATCTATATACACCAGCCCTAGTGTCTCCCATATTATGTATACAGCATAACTAAGAATATAGTAAGGTGCTTTGTGCATAGTATATAGTGTGGAGTCAACACTACACTATACACTATATAGTATATACACAATTCCATACTATATTCTGTAACAGAGAATATAGTGTGAAGTTTTGCATATACTGAATAGAGTATGGTGTGAACTCCCCAAAAATATTATATACACGGGCACAGCTCCATACTAAATAAAGTATACATAGCTCCACAGTATATACTATTGTATTCTCTAGAGATGGGAGAGTGTGAATGGTGCTGCTTTATGCTCGATTGATCATCCTGGTGTTCAAGACGCTCAGCACTCGATCTAATATTCGGGTACAAGGGCGCCATGCTTGACTGCCTGCCCTGCATCTTTGGTGCCTGATTTTCAGCCACAAAATATGTGGCGATTGCCTGCCAATTACAGTAATGCCGTAGCCATGTTGGTTACTGGCATTACTGTGACTGGCAGGCCACACAGTATCATCGGGTCTTTTGAGCTTGAACAGTCTTTTTAAGGTAATGCCACAGCATCTCAATTGGATTAAGGTTAGGACCTTGACGACCTGGTGGTGCATCTGTAAAGGTCAGCCAGGGCCGTTGTCTTGGCTGAGGTAGTCTGGCTGGCATACCCTGGCCTCCCTCTACATAAATATGATGTCCATTTGACAGCTCACCTGCTGCTCCATTCTCTGCACTGGCAGATCTTCTACTCGGCTCCAGTCAGACTGCTCCAGTCCCTTTGGGAATACCTGAGTCACATTCCAAGTGTAACTTCAAACACAACAGTTTACTTTTGTTTCTTCGCAGCTCATCCAGTTCCATTACAACAATTACATCAGGTTTTACAGGGTACGTCATTTCAGCTTTCCCTTTTATCCTTCCCTCCTCACACGGCTCGAGCCCGGGGCCAACCGTCTCATACAGCATTTCAGCATCCTCCCTGTCCAGATTCCTTGCCTTATGTGGGGATTCCCTCGGCAGTTGTTTCGCCCCAGCTCCAAGGGCATCAGCCCACGCAATCATCTGCCACATGGTGAGCAACCTGCCTGTCTTTCCTGCAGTGACTCCTGGTAAATAAAGGTTTCGTCCAGAAGCTGTTGACACTTGCATGGTTTTGGCCAAGCTGATAATGAGGGTGATGGATGGCTGGGCACTATGCGAAAGCACCAATGTTGCGAGGTATCTATCTTGTTTCTGGGCACCTAAGCCCTTCTGAGCTTTATGGGCACCCAGGTCCTTCTGATTGAAAACAGGAAGATCCCTTCCTCTAACCTAGGTGACCCATCCTACATTAACTATCTACACTATAGCAATACTACACTCTCCCTAGGAAATGTACATTAAATATAACATATACATAGTGATAATAAATATACATCTTATCAAACAATACGTGGCAAGAATACATACAAATATATACAGTATATATACTCTAAACCGGGACATGCTTAGGGGGTTTAGGACAGCTATCCCAACAACACTACACATCATTAAGCAAACAGTCCTTTTTAGGGCTAACTCAAGTACATTATATTCTATAATACCGCTCTTAGCAGCAGTTAGGGTAGGGTTAGCTGGCAGAGTAGGGATAGCGAATTACAGGCAGGGTTGATTGTGTTATAGTCCTTGGTGCTGCCACGTACAAGCAAGAATCAGGCACAATTACTGCATTTTTTGGATTATAAGACACTCCGGATTAAAAGACGCACCCCAAATTTTGAGGAGAAAAATAGTAAAAAAAATTTTTTTAACAAAATGGTGAAGCTTTTTATAATCCATGCATCTTATTGCATACAGGGGGTGGTGGCTGCGGTGAAGCAGGGTCCCAGGGTCGCTGCAGGAGTAGGCAGGAGTGAGGTAATGCTGCAGGCCGCAGACTGGGATGAGGGGGTGTTCCGAAGTGCGATGCGCTGTGGGAGTGTCTGACGTTGCTGCAGGGGTGTCCGGCGCTGCTGTGGGGGTGTCCGGCGCTGCTACGGGTGTGTCCGGTGCTGCAGGGGCTCTGCTGACATTTTGTGAAAGGCCAGAGCCCCTGTGGTTCCATGGTTTCCTATGCGGTGTACTCCGGGAAAATGGCTGCCAGGGGCGGCACATGCACTGATGGAAATCTCGTCACCAAGATCTCAGGAGACCACTCTTATCTGCAATTGGTTTAGGGTTAGCTGTCAGAGTAGGGATAGCGTATTAGTAACAGTTCGGCAGGGTTGAGTGCACTAAAGTCCTTGGTGCTACCCCATACAAGCAAAAATTCTTTCAGGAACAATGTAAATAGATCCTTTTCTATAATAATATCGCTCTTATCTGCAATTCATTTAGTTAGCACCAAAGTAAAGGAACACCTTATCCATCATAAACCCATATGGATCCGCGCTAACAGTAGCCCCAAAGTGCGTTTTGCGTGGGCTTCCTCAGGCGCACTGTAATGCTGTATGTCTTTGTCAGTATTAAATGGGAGACTGCACAGCAGTCAGCGATTCCATCTGTATACCCGTGCACGCGCAGTAAACTTTTTACATTTCTGGTCGGCCCATCATTATGAAAGCCATATGATGAGGGATGCCTTTTCTATATATCAATGGAGTGACATGAGATGCTGAAAGGGACACATCGTCAGCATATGGTCAGTGCCACAATTTTGAGTGCCAGATATTATATAATTTTCTTTGTTCAATATTTTTGCCTTGTATATTTATTGCACATTGCCTTCTAATGCATCTCACGTTATTATTTTTTATTTTTGATTTTGCACTGTCACGTTATTTACTATGTTTTTATGGTATCAAATATATTCAAATATATGTTGATATTTATAATATGTATTGACACTTTCAAAGCAGCACTCACCTTAATTTGCATGGACTAGGACTC
Organism: Ranitomeya imitator; assembly: GCF_032444005.1. Lineage (NCBI taxonomy): Eukaryota > Metazoa > Chordata > Amphibia > Anura > Dendrobatidae > Ranitomeya > Ranitomeya imitator. The sequence continues at coordinate 449,666,644 of NC_091286.1, read as the reverse complement.
TGTGTCTCTTGAAGAAATAATCTGTTAAGGAGTGTCCTAGTGGAGAATCCTCTACAGCCTTGATATGGGCATTAAGCTGTATAAAGTACTATTATATATAACATGCATGTGTTTAAGATTATATTGATCCTATCTATTCATGGTTGATTGCATTAGAGAACTTGCCGCACACACAGCAGGTGAGCAGCTGGCATTACTGAACCCCAATAACAGAGGAGCAACTGTTGACTGTGCGGACAGCACTTCCGGGCAGCAACTGGCGGTGTTGGAGCCCAGGGTCAATGCAAGAAACTGGCAGGAGAACTTACCGCACACACAGCAGGGGAACAGCTGACGTTACTGAGCCCCAATAACAGAGGAGCATGTTATGATCCGGTGACCTTGGAGCTGCATGAGAACTTTCACTGGCCACTATACTGACCGCAAACCTGAACTTAACACCGCAACTAGAAGTAGCCGTGGAGTGTACCTAACACACCTAGACACCTCGTCACAGCCGGAGGACTAAATACCCCTAAAGATGGAAATCGGAATACTGTCTTGCCTCAGAGAAAATCCCCAAAGGATAGACAGCCCTCCACAAATATTGGCGGTGAGTCGGAGAGGAAAAAACATACACAGGCAGAAAAAACAGGATTTAGCACAGGAGGCCACTCTAGCTAGATAGGACAGGATAGGACAGAGTTCTGTGCGGTCAGTATTAAAACCCTTCAAAAAATCCACAGCAGAATATACAAAAAACTCCCTACATCTAACTAAAGATGTAGGAGCATATATCTGCAACTCCAGTGAAACCGACCAGACTGAGAAAACACAGACACAGTCTAATCTGGACAAAAGAAAAACAAACGAACAGTACTGAAAATAAGCACGCTGCATGTGTGCCACAGGAAAAGAAATAGACACTTATCTTTGCTGAACTGACAGATAAGCAGGAGAGGCCAGGCAGAGATCCAACACTTCCAGAGAAACATTGACAACTGGCAAGGGCTAAAGGATCCTGCACACCTAAATATCCCAGTCAGAATTGTAATTATCCGATACACCTGGCCAGGACTGTGAGTCAGAGACAACTGCATTCCCACCAACAACCACTGGAGGGAACCCAAGAGCAGAATTCACAACAGGAGCAACTGTTGACTGTGTGGACAGCACTTCCGGGCAGCAACTGGCGGTGTTGGAGCCCAGGATCAATGCAAGAAACTGGCAGGAGAACTTGCCGCACACACAGCAGGGGAACAGCTGGCATTACTGAACCCCAATAACAGAGGAGCAACTGTTGACTGTGCAGACAGCACTTCCGGGCAGCAACTGGCAGTGTTGGAGAACAGGGTCAATGCAAAAAACTGGCAGGAGAACTTGCCACACACTCAACAGGGGAACATCTGGCGTTACTGAACCCCAATAACAGAGGAGCAACTGTTGACTGTGCGGACAGCACTTCCAGGCAGCAAGTAGCGGTGTTGGAGCCCAGGGTCAATGCAAGAAACTGGCAGGAGAACTTGCCGCACACACAACAGGGGAGCAGTGTTGTGAATTCTGTGGCAGAGCTCCCTCCTGTGGTCACAAGTGGTACTTTGGCTGGTTCTCTCTGTGAGCTTCCGTTGGTGGAGGAAAGTGGTACTGCGGCTTCTGGGTTTCCTTCCTCAGGTGATGTGGTGAAGTTGTTAGGTGCTGCTCTATTTAACTCCACCTAGTGCTTTGATCCTGGCCTCCAGTCAATGTTCTAGTATTGGACCTGTTTCCTCCTGGATCGTTCCTGTGGCCTGCTGCTCTGCATAGCTAAGTTACTCTTTGCTATTTGTTTGCTGTTTTTTTCTGTCCAGCATGTCAATTTGTTTTTTACTGCTTGCTGGAAGCTCTGGGACGCAGAGGGTGTACCTCCATGCCGTTAGTTCGGTACGGAGGGTCTTTTTGCCCCCTTTGCGTGGTTTTTGTAGGGTTTTGTGTTGACCGCAAAGTTACCTTTCCTATCCTCGCTCTGTTCAGAAAGTTGGGCCTCACTTTGCTAAATCTATTTCATCTCTACGTTTGTCTTTTCATCTTAACTCACAGTCATTATATGTGGGGGCTGCCTTTTCCTTTGGAGTATTTCTCTGAGGCAAGGTAGGCTTATTTTCTATCTTCAGGCTAGCTAGTTTCTCAGGCCGTGCCGAGTTGCATAGGGAGCGTTAGGCGCAATCCACGGCTGCCTTTAGTGTGGTTGGAGAGGATTAGGGATTGCGGTCAACAGAGTTCCCACGTCTCAGAGCTCGTTCTTGTTTTTTGGGTTATTGCCAGGTCACTGTATGTGCGCTGACCTCTATGTCCATTGTGGTACTGAATTACCTTTCATAACAGTACTGGAGGCCGAAAGTACTAATGATTCTCAATAGAGGGAAAAAAGAAGTTCTGAGACCATTTTTTTTTCTTTGCACTGTGTTTTGCCTTTTTTTTCCCCTAGACATTTGGGTGGTTCAGGACACAGGTGTAGCAATGGACATTAAAGGTCTGTCTTCATGTGTGGATCAGCTCACGGCAAGAGTACAAAGTATTCAAGACTTTGTGGTTCAGAATTCTATGTTAGAACCGAGAATTCCTATTCCTGATTTGTTTTTTGGAGATAGAACTAAATTTCTTAGTTTCAAAAATAATTGTAAACTATTTCTGGCTTTGAAACCTCGGTCCTCTGGTGACCCAGTTCAACAAGTTAGGATCGTTATTTCTTTTTTGCGTGGCGACCCTCAGGACTGGGCATTTTCTCTTGCGTCAGGAGATCCTGCATTAAGTAATATCGATGCATTTTTCCTGGCGCTCGGATTGATGTACGATGAGCCTAATTCTGTGGATCAGGCAGAGAAGAATTTGCTGGCTCTGTGTCAGGGTCAGGATGAAATAGAGGTATATTGTCAGAAATTTAGAAAGTGGTCCGTACTCACTCAGTGGAATGAAGGTGCACTCGCAGCTATTTTCAGAAAAGGTCTCTCTGAAGCCCTTAAGGATGTCATGGTGGGATTTCCTATGCCTGCTGGTCTGAATGAGTCTATGTCTTTGGCCATTCAGATCGGTCGACGCTTGCGCGAGCGTAAATCTGTGCACCATTTGGCGGTATTACCTGAGCTTAAACCTGAGCCTATGCAGTGCGATAGGACTTTGACCAGAGTTGAACGGCAAGAACACAGACGTCTGAATGGGCTGTGTTTCTACTGTGGTGATTCCACTCATGCTATCTCTGATTGTCCTAAGCGCACTAAGCGGTTCGCTAGGTCTGCCACCATTGGTACGGTACAGTCAAAATTTCTTCTGTCTGTTACCTTGATCTGCTCTTTGTCATCATATACTGTCATGGCATTTGTGGACTCAGGCGCTGCTCTGAATTTGATGGACTTGGAGTATGCTAGGCGTTGTGGGTTTTTCTTGGAGCCCTTGCAGTGTCCTATTCCATTGAGAGGAATTGATGCTACGCCTTTGGCCAAGAATAAGCCTCAGTACTGGACCCAGCTGACCATGTGCATGGCTCCTGCACATCAGGAGGTTATTCGCTTTCTGGTGTTGCATAATCTGCATGATGTGGTCGTGTTAGGGTTGCCATGGCTACAAGTCCATAATCCAGTATTAGATTGGAAATCCATGTCTGTGTCCAGCTGGGGTTGTCAGGGGGTACATGGTGATGTCCCATTTCTGACTATTTCGTCATCCACCCCTTCTGAGGTTCCTGAGTTCTTGTCTGATTACCGGGATTTATTTGATGAGCCCAAGTCCGATACCTTACCTCCGCATAGGGATTGTGATTGTGCTATCGATTTGATTCCTGGTAGTAAATTCCCAAAAGGTCGACTGTTTAATTTATCTGTGCCTGAGCACGCCGCTATGCGGAGTTATGTGAAGGAGTCTTTAGAGAAGGGGCATATTCGCCCGTCATCGTCGCCATTAGGAGCAGGGTTCTTTTTTGTAGCCAAGAAGGATGGTTCACTGAGACCTTGTATAGATTATCACCTTCTAAATAAGATCACGGTTCAATTTCAGTACCCCTTGCCATTGTTATCTGATTTGTTTGCTCGGATTAAGGGGGCTAGTTGGTTCACCAAGATAGATCTTCGTGGTGCGTATAATCTTGTGCGTATTAAGCGAGGCGATGAGTGGAAAACTGCATTTAATACGCCCGAGGGCCATTTTGAGTATCTAGTAATGCCGTTCGGACTTGCCAATGCTCCATCAGTGTTTCAGTCCTTTATGCATGACATCTTCCGAGAGTACCTGGATAAATTCCTGATTGTGTACTTAGATGACATTTTGATCTTCTCGGATGATTGGGAGTCTCATGTGAAGCAGGTCAGAACGGTGTTTCAGGTCCTGCGTGCTAATTCTTTGTTTGTGAAGGGATCAAAGTGTCTCTTTGGTGTTCAGAAGGTTTCATTTTTGGGGTTCATCTTTTCCCCTTCTACTATCGAGCTGGACCCTGTTAAGGTCCAAGCCATCCATAATTGGACTCAGCCGACATCTCTGAAAAGTCTGCAAAAGTTCCTGGGCTTTGCTAATTTTTATCGTCGCTTCATCTGCAATTTTTCTAGTATTGCTAAACCATTGACCGATTTGACCAAGAAAGGTGCTGATGTGGTCAATTGGTCTTCTGCTGCGGTGGAAGCTTTTCAAGAGTTGAAGCGTCGTTTTTCTTCTGCCCCTGTGTTGTGTCAACCAGATGTTTCGCTTCCGTTCCAGGTCGAGGTTGATGCTTCTGAGATTGGAGCAGGGGCTGTTTTGTCGCAGAGAAGTTCTGATTGCTCGGTGATGAAACCATGCGCCTTCTTTTCCAGGAAGTTTTCGCCTGCTGAGCGAAATTATGATGTGGGCAATCGAGAGTTGCTGGCCATGAAGTGGGCATTCGAGGAGTGGCGTCATTGGCTTGAAGGAGCTAAGCATCGCGTGGTGGTCTTGACTGATCATAAGAACTTGACTTATCTCGAGTCCGCCAAGCGGTTGAATCCTAGACAAGCTCGTTGGTCGTTGTTTTTTGCCCGTTTTGACTTTGTGATTTCATACCTTCCGGGCTCTAAAAATGTGAAAGCGGATGCTCTGTCTAGGAGTTTTGTGCCCGACTCTCCGGGTGTATCTGAGCCGGCGGGTATCCTCAAAGAGGGAGTAATTATGTCTGCCATCTCCCCTGATTTGCGGCGGGTGCTGCAAAAATTTCAGGCTAATAAACCTGATCGTTGCCCAGTGGAGAAACTGTTATTCCTTGATAGGTGGACGAATAAAGTTATCTCTGAGATTCATTGTTCGGTGTTGGCTGGTAATCCTGGAATCTTTGGTACCAGAGAGTTAGTGGCTAGATCCTTTTGGTGGCCATCTCTGTCGCGGGATGTGCGTACTTTTGTGCAGTCCTGTGGGATTTGTGCTCGGGCTAAGCCCTGCTGTTCTCGTGCCAGTGGGTTGCTTTTGCCCTTGCCGGTCCCGAAGAGGCCTTGGACACATATCTCTATGGATTTTATTTCAGATCTTCCCGTCTCTCAAAAGATGTCAGTCATTTGGGTGGTCTGTGATCGCTTCTCTAAGATGGTCCATTTGGTACCCTTGTCTAAATTGCCTTCCTCCTCTGATTTGGTGCCATTGTTCTTCCAGCATGTGGTTCGTTTACATGGCATTCCAGAGAATATCGTTTCTGACAGGGGTTCCCAGTTTGTTTCGAGGTTTTGGCGAGCCTTTTGTGGTAGGATGGGCATTGACTTGTCTTTTTCCTCGGCTTTCCATCCTCAGACTAATGGCCAGACCGAACGAACCAATCAGACCTTGGAAATATATCTGAGATGCTTTGTTTCTGCTGATCAGGATGACTGGGTGTCCTTTTTGCCTTTGGCTGAGTTCGCCCTTAATAATCGGGCCAGCTCGGCTACCTTGGTTTCACCGTTTTTCTGCAACTCTGGGTTCCATCCTCGTTTCTCTTCAGGGCAGGTTGAGTCTTCGGACTGTCCTGGTGTGGATACTGTGGTGGACAGGTTGCAGCAGATTTGGACTCATGTAGTGGACAATTTGACTTTGTCCCAGGAGAAGGCTCAACGTTTCGCTAATCGCAGACGCTGTGTGGGTCCCCGACTTCGGGTTGGGGACTTGGTTTGGTTATCTTCTCGTCATATTCCTATGAAGGTTTCCTCTCCTAAGTTTAAACCTCGTTTTATTGGTCCGTATAGGATTTCTGAGGTTCTTAATCCTGTGTCTTTTCGTCTGACCCTTCCAGATTCTTTTTCCATACATAACGTATTCCATAGGTCATTGTTGCGGAGATACGTGGCACCTATGGTTCGATCTGTTGATCCTCCTGCCCCGGTTTTGGTGGAGGGGGAGTTGGAGTATATTGTGGAGAAGATTTTGGATTCTCGTGTTTCAAGGCGGAAACTCCAGTATCTGGTTAAGTGGAAGGGTTATGCTCAGGAAGATAATTCCTGGGTCTTTGCCTCTGATGTCCATGCTCCCGATCTTGTTCGTGCCTTTCATATGGCTCATCCTGGTCGTCCTGGGAGCTCTGGTGAGGGTTTGGTGACCCCTCCTCAAGGGGGGGGTACTGTTGTGAATTCTGTGGCAGAGCTCCCTCCTGTGGTCACAAGTGGTACTTCGGCTGGTTCTTTCTGTGAGCTTCCGTTGGTGGAGGAAAGTGGTACTGCGGCTTCTGGGTTTCCTTCCTCAGGTGATGTGGTGAAGTCGTTAGGTGCTGCTCTATTTAACTCCACCTAGTGCTTTGATCCTGGCCTCCAGTCAATGTTCTAGTATTGGACCTGTTTCCTCCTGGATCGTTCCTGTGGCCTGCTGCTCTGCATAGCTAAGTTACTCTTTGCTATTTGTTTGCTGTTTTTTTCTGTCCAGCTTGTCAATTTGTTTTTTACTGCTTGCTGGAAGCTCTGGGACGCAGAGGGTGTACCTCCGTGCCGTTAGTTCGGTACGGAGGGTCTTTTTGCCCCCTTTGCGTGTTTTTTGTAGGGTTTTGTGTTGACCGCAAAGTTACCTTTCCTATCCTAGCTCTGTTCAGAAAGTTGGGACTCACTTTGCTAAATCTATTTCATCTCTACGTTTGTCTTTTCATCTTAACTCACAGTCATTATATGTGGGGGCTGCCTTTTCCTTTGGGGTATTTCTCTGAGGCAAGGTAGGCTTATTTTCTATCTTCAGGCTAGCTAGTTTCTCAGGCCGTGCCGAGTTGCATAGGGAGCGTTAGGCGCAATCCACGGCTGCCTTTAGTGTGGTTGGAGAGGATTAGGGATTGCGGTCAACAGAGTTCCCACGTCTCAGAGCTCGTTCTTGTTTTTTGGGTTATTGCCAGGTCACTGTATGTGCGCTGACCTCTATGTCCATTGTGGTACTGAATTACATTTCATAACAGAGCAGCTGGCATTACTGAACCCCCATAACAGAGGAGCAACTGTTGACTGTGCGAACAGCACTTCCGGGCAGCAACTGGTGGTGTTGGAGCCCAGGGTCAATGCAAGAAACTGGCAGGAGAACTTGCCGCACACACAGCAGGGGATCAGCTGGCGTTACTGAACCCGAATAACAGAGGAGCAACTGTTGACTGTGCAGACAGCACTTCCGGGCAGCAACTGGCTTTGTTGGAGAACAGGGTCAATGCAAAAAAACTGGCAGGAGAACTTGCCGCACACTCAACAGGGGAACATCTGGCGTTACTGAACCCCAATAACAGAGGAGCAACTGTTGACTGTGCAGACAGCACTTCCGGGCAGCAAATGGCGGTGTTGGAGCCCAGGATCAATGCAAGAAACTGGCAGGAGAACTTGCCACACACACAGCAGGGGATCAGCTGGCGTTACTGAACCCTAATAACAGAGGAGCAACTGTTGACTGTGCGGACAGCACTTCCGGGCAGCAACTGGCGGTGTTGGAGCCCAGGGTCAATGCAAGAAACTGGCAGGAGAACTTGCCGCACACACAGCAGGGGAACAGCTGGCGTTACTGAACCCCAATAACAGAGGAGCAACTATTGACTGTTCAGACAGCACTTCCAGGCAGCAACTGGTGGTGTTGGAGCTCAGGGTCAATGCAAGGAACTGGCAGGTTAAGTTGCCGCACACACAGCAGGGGAGCAGCTCACGCTACTGAACCCCAATAGCAGATGAGCAACTGTTGACTGTGCGGACAGCACTTCCGGGCAGCAACTGGAGGTGTTGGAGCCCAGGGTCAATGCAAGAAACTGGCAGGAGAACTTGCCAGACACACAGCAGGGGAACAGCTGGCGTTACTGAACCCCAATAACAGAGGAGCAACTGTTGACTGTGCAGACAGCACATCCGGGCAGCAACTGGCAGTGTTGGAGCCCAGGGTAAATGCAAGAAACTGGCAGGAGAACTTGCTGCACACACAGCAGGGGAGCAGCTGGCGTTACTGAACCCCAATAGCAGAGGAGCAACTGTTGACTGTGCGGGCAGCACTTCCGGGCAGCAACTGGCAGTGTTGGAGCCCAGGGTCAATGCAAGAAACTGGCAAGAGAACTTGCCACACACACAGCAGGGGAACAGCTGGCGTTACTGAACCCCAATAACAGAGGAGCAACTGTTGACTGTGCGGACAGCACTTCCAGGCAGCAACTGGCAGTGTTGGAGCCCAGGGTAAGTGCAAGAAACTGGCAGGAGAATTTGCTGCACACACAGCAGTGGAACAGCTGGCGTTACTGAACCCCAATAATAGAGTAGCAACTGTTGACTGTGCGGGCAGCACTTCCGGGCAGCAACTGGCGGTGTTGGAGCCCAGGGAATCCAGGAGAAGCAGAGTGTAGGCTGAGGCCTGCAATCTAGGCAGCTTAATATCTATTGTTGTGTCAGCATGGAGGTAGCAGGAGCAATTGTCAGATACACAGCTGGGGATCAGCTGATGTTACTGAAACCCAATAACACGGCAGCTAATGTTGACTGTGCAGACGGCACTTCCGAGCAGCAACTGGCGGTGTTGGAGCCCAGGGAATCCAGGAGAAGCAGAGTGTAGGCCAAGGCCTAACTGGAGCAATTTGAAAGGGAACCTTTAACCCCCCCAGGCATTAGTAACTGAAAGAGCCACCTTGTGCAGCAGTAATGCTTCACAAGGAAAAGGTGGCTCTTTTAGTTATGCTCCTTGCACCCGCTGAAGTAAACACTTATAAAATGTGTCCCCTCATACCGTGAAAGTCCTGGAGGCGAGACTTTCCTTCCAAATCAGACAGGGCACAGCCATCATTCATACTCCTTTGTCGCTGGGCGCCGCCTCCTCAGTGTTGTTTAAACCTTGGGCATGGGCAGTTAGCGCTGCCCGTCTTCAGACATCATTTGGTGTCAGGCTGACTGCGCCTGTGCGGCTGTGCTGCCCGAGATCTTGCCTCGCGGTGTCTTCTGATTTATTCACACTGCGGGGCTGGGATTCATGGCCATGTGCAGTGCATATCTTTGCCTGTCACTCATCTCCTTCTGCCATCTTCAGACCAGCCATGGCATGTGATTAGGGATCAGCTGACGGCACACAGTGCAGGCTCCGGGACAGATTCAATCAACGCTGAGGAGGCGGCGCCCAGCGACAAGGGAGTATGAATGACGGCTGTGCTGCATCTCATTCCAAAGGAAAGTCCCACCTCCAGGACGGTTTCACGGTATGAGGGGACACATTTCATAAGTGCTAAGTTCAGCCTGTGCAAGGAGCATAACTAAAAGAGCCACCTTTTCCTTGTGCAGCATTTGTGCTGCACAAGTTGGTTCTTTCAGGTACAAACGCCTGGGGGAACAGGTTTCCTTTAATTTCTGTAGTAGTGTGAGTGTGGAAGTAGCAGGAGCAATTGCCGGATACACAGCAGGGGATCAGCTGACATTACTGAAACCCAATAACACTGGGTCATGTGTTGACTGTGCAGATGGCACTTCTGAGCAGCAACTGGCGGTGTTTGAGCCCAGGGATTACAGTTCAGGTGGTAGAAACATGTACACAACAGGAGACCTGGATACTTTTGCCAACCAAGTATTTAATCTGGAAGAGGAGTAGCAAATTCCTGCAAGATCCAGGCCTTGTTCATTTTCAGAAAAGTAAGCCGGTCAACATTATCGGAGGATAGTCGCATACGACGGTCTGTTAGTTCACCACCTGCGGCACTAACGACGTGTTCCGATAATACACTAGCAGCAGGGCAAGCCAGCACCTCCAATGCATATTGGCTAGGCTCTGGCCATGTATCCAGCTTAGAGACCCAAAACTTGAAGGGGGAAGAGCCGTCTGGGAGTACACTGAGAGGACAAGACATGTAGTCTGTCACCATCTGACGGAAACGTTGCCTCCTGCTGACTGGAGCCGTCTGTGATGGTATAGACATTTGTGGTGGGCACACAAAAGTTTGCCACTGTTGGGCCATACTGGTCTTGCCTTGTGCTGAGGCACTGCTTCTACTCCCTGTTTGTGCTGAGCTTCCTCCACTGCCTCGATGCACGGAGCTGCTTTGTAAAGCACTAGCAGCACTGCTCTCAGTTGGACTGGAGAAGATGATGGTATGCACCAGTGTGTCTTGGTACTCCCGCATTTTACGCTCCCGGTTCAACGGTGTTATGAGGCTTTGTAAATTGTCCCGGTAGCGCGGATCTAGGAGCGTGTACACTGTTGTGAATTCTGTTATCGAACTCCCTCCTGTGGTCATGAATGGTACTTCGGCGAGTTCTGTCCATGGACTCCCTCTGTTGGCTGTGAGTGGAGCTGCTGCTTCTGAGGTTCTTTCCACAGGTGACGTAGCTTATTCTTTGGCTGGCTGCTCTATTTAACTCCACTCAGATCATTACTCTATGCCAGCTGTCAATGTTCTTGTACTGGTTCAGTTCGCTCTTGGATCTTTCGGGTGACCTGTCTACTCCAGCAGAAGCTAAGTCCTTGCTAGTTTATTATTTGTTCATTGTTTTCTTGTCCAGCTGGCTTGTTGTGAATTCTGTGGCTGAGTTCACTTCTGTGGTCACAAGTGGTATTGCAGTCTCTGGGCTTCCTCCCTCAGGTGTTTTGGTGAGCTCGTTGGCTGCCTTGCTATTTAGCTCCACCTGTGTCTGTCTTCCTTGCTCCTTGTCAATGTTCCAGTGTTGGATCTGAGCTACTGCATCTTTCCTTGGGCCTGCTGCTCTGCTAGATAAGTGCTTCTAGTTTGTTTTCTGTTTTTTCTGTCCAGCTTGCTATTAACTTTTGCTGGAAGCTCTGAGAAGCAAAGGGGTGCACCGCCGTGCTGTTAGTTCGGCACGGTGGGTCTTTTTGCCCCTTTGCGTGGTTTTCGTTTTAGGGTTTTTTGTAGACTGCATAGTTCTCTTTGCTATCCTCGCTCTGTCTAGAATATCGGGCCTCACTTTGCTGAATCTATTTCATTCCTACGTTTGTCTTTTCATCTTGCTAACAGTCATTATATGTGGGGGGCTGCCTATTCCTTTGGGGTATTTCTCTGAGGTAAGTCAGGCTTGTATTTCTATCTTCAGGCTAGTCAGCTCCTCAGGCAGTGCCGAGTTGCATAGGTAGTTGATAGGCGCAATCCACTGCTGCTTATAGTTGTGTGAGGATAGATCAGGTACTGCAGTCTACAGAGATTCCACGTCTCAGAGCTCGTCCTATTGTTTTTGGTTATTGCCAGATCTCTGTATGTGCGCTGATTACTGCACGCTGTGTTGCCTGATTGCCAGCCATAACAGTACAAGGAGCCCTTCAATGATTTCCAATAGAGGGAAAAAAGAAATCCTGACATCATTTTTTTTTCTTAGCTCTGTCTTCAGTCTTTTTTTTCCCCTAGACATTAGAGTGCTTCAGGACACAGCTGTGGACATGGATATTCAGGCTCTGTGCTCCTCAATGGATAATCTCGTTGTAAATGTACAAAAGATTCAAGATACTATTGATCAGAAATCGATGCTAGAACCAAGAATTCCGATTCCTGATTTGTTTTTTGGTGACAGAACTAAGTTCCTGAGCTTCAGAAATAATTGTAAGCTATTTTTGGCCTTGAAACCTCATTCTTCTGGTAATCCTATTCAACAGGTTTTGATTATTATTTCTTTTTTGCGCGGCGACCCACAGGACTGGGCGTTTTCTCTTGCACCAGGAGATTCTGCATTGAGTAATGTTGATGCATTTTTCCAGGCGCTGGGATTGCTTTACGATGAGCCTAATTCAGTGGATCAAGCTGAGAAAAATCTGCTGGCTTTATGCCAGGGTCAGGATGATGTAGAAGTATATTGTCAGAAATTTAGGAAATGGTCAGTACTCACTCTGTGGAATGAATCTGCACTAGCGGCTTTGTTCAGAAAGGGTCTCTCTGAAGCTCTTAAGGATGTAATGGTGGGATTTCCTATGCCTGCTGGTTTGAATGAGTCTATGTCCTTGGCCATTCAGATCGGTCGTCGCTTGCGCGAGCGTAAATCTGTGCACCATCTGGCGGTATTGTCTGAGAGTAAGCCTGAGCCTATGCAGTGCGACAGGACTATGACTAAAGTAGAACGGCACGAACACAGACGTCTGAACAGACTGTGTTTCTATTGTGGTGATTCTACTCATGCTATTTCTAATTGTCCTAAACGCACTAGGCGGTTCGATAGCTCTGCCGTTATTGGTACTGTACAGTCCAAATTCCTTTTGTCCATTACCTTAATGTGCTCTTTGTCATCATATTCTGTCATGGCGTTTGTGGATTCAGGCGCTGCCCTGAATCTGATGGATTTGGATTATGCTAAACGTTGTGGATTTTTCTTGGAGCCTTTGCGGTGTCCTATTCCGTTGAGAGGAATTGATGCTACACCTTTGGCCAAGAATAAGCCTCAGTACTGGGCCCAGCTGACCATGTGCATGGCTCCTGCACATCAGGAAGTTATTCGCTTTTTGGTACTGCATAATTTGCATGATGTGGTCGTGTTGGGGTTGCCATGGCTACAAACCCATAATCCAGTATTGGATTGGAACTCTATGTCGGTAACCAGCTGGGGTTGTCAGGGAGTACATGGTGATGTTCCATTTTTGTCTATTTCGTCATCCATTCCTTCTGACATCCCAGAGTTCTTGTCGGACTTTCAGGATGTATTTGAAGAGTCCAAGTCTGATGCCCTACCTCCGCATAGGAATTGTGATTGTGCTATCGATTTGATTCCTGGTAGTAAATTCCCTAAGGGTCGTTTATTTAATTTGTCCGTACCTGAACACACCGCTATGCGCAGTTATGTGAAGGAGTCCCTGGAGAAGGGACATATTCGCCCATCGTCGTCACCATTGGGAGCAGGGTTCTTTTTTGTAGCCAAGAAGGATGGTTCGCTAAGACCGTGTATTGATTACCGCCTTCTTAATAAGATCACTGTTAAGTTTCAGTATCCCTTGCCATTGATTTCTGACTTGTTTGCTCGGATTAAGGGGGCTAGTTGGTTTACTAAGATTGATCTTCGTGGTGCGTATAATCTGGTGAGAATCAGGCAGGGAGATGAATGGAAAACGGCATTTAATACGCCCGAGGGTCATTTTGAGTATCTGGTGATGCCGTTCGGACTTGCCAATGCTCCATCTGTTTTTCAGTCTTTTATGCATGACATTTTCCGTGAGTATCTGGATAAATTCTTGATTGTTTACTTGGATGACATTTTGATCGTCTCAGATGATTGGGAGTCTCATGTGAAGCAGGTCAGAACAGTTTTTCAGGTCCTGCGTGCTAATTCCTTGTTCGTGAAGGGATCAAAGTGTCTCTTCGGTGTGCAGAAAGTTTCATTTTTGGGGTTCATCTTTTCCCCTTCTACTATCGAGATGGATCCGGTTAAGGTTCAGGCCATCCAGGATTGGACTCAGCCGACATCTCTAAAAAGTCTGCAGAAATTCCTGGGCTTTGCTAATTTTTATCGTCGCTTCATCTGTAATTTTTCTAGCATTGCCAGACCATTGACCGATTTGACCAAGAAGGGTGCTGATTTGGTTAATTGGTCTTCTGCTGCCGTGGAAGCTTTTCTGGAGTTGAAGCGTCGTTTTTGCTGTGCCCCTGTGTTGTGTCAACCTGATGTTTCTCTTCCGTTCCAGGTCGAGGTTGATGCTTCTGAGATTGGTGCAGGGGCGGTTTTGTCACAGAGAGGTTCTGGTTGCTCAGTGTTCAAACCATGTGCTTTCTTTTCCAGGAAATTTTCTGCTGCTGAGCGTAATTATGATGTGGGCAACCGAGAGTTGCTGGCCATGAAGTGGGCATTCGAGGAGTGGCGTCATTGGCTTGAGGGTGCTAAGCATCGCGTGGTGGTTTTGACTGATCATAAGAACCTTACTTATCTTGAGTCTGCCAATCGCTTGAATCCTAGACAGGCCCGTTGGTCGTTATTTTTTGCTCGTTTTGATTTTGTGATTTCATACCTTCCGTGCTCTAAAAATGTGAAGGCGGATGCTCTGTCTAGGAGTTTTGTGCCCGACTCTCCGGGGTTATCTGAGCCGGCGAGTATCCTCAAGGAAGGAGTCATTGTGTCTGCCATCTCCCCTGATTTGCGGAGAGTGTTGCAGAAATTTCAGGCTAATAAACCTGATCGTTGTCCGGCCGAGAAACTGTTCGTCCCTGATAGGTGGACTAGTAAAGTTATCTCTGAACTTCATTGTTCGGTGCTGGCCGGTCATCCAGGAATCTTTGGTACCAGGGAGTTGGTTGCTAGATCCTTCTGGTGGCCATCTCTGTCACGGGATGTGCGTGCTTTTGTGCAGTCCTGTGGAATTTGTGCTAGGGCTAAGCCCTGCTGTTCACGTGCCATTGGGTTGCTTTTGCCCTTGCCGGTCCCGAAGAGGCCTTGGACACATATTTCGATGGATTTCATTTCTGACCTTCCCGTTTCTCAAAAAATGTCGGTCATTTGGGTGGTCTGTGATCGCTTTTCTAAAATGGTCCATCTGGTGCCCTTGGTTAAATTGCCTTCCTCCTCTGATTTGGTGCCTTTGTTCTTCCAGCATGTGGTTCGTTTACATGGCATTCCTGAGAATATTGTTTCTGACAGAGGTTCCCAGTTTGTCTCGAGGTTCTGGCGAGCCTTTTGTGGTAGGATGGGCATTGACCTATCTTTTTCCTCGGCCTTCCATCCTCAGACTAATGGCCAGACCGAACGAACCAATCAGACCTTGGAAACATATCTGAGATGTTTTGTTTCCGCTGACCAGGATGATTGGGTGTCATTTTTGCCGTTGGCTGAGTTCGCCCTTAATAATCGGGCCAGCTCGGCTACCTTGGTCTCTCCATTTTTCTGCAATTCTGGGTTCCATCCTCGTTTCTCTTCAGGACAGGTTGAGTCTTCGGACTGTCCTGGTGTGGATTATGTGGTGGACAGGTTGCAGCAGATCTGGACTCAGGTAGTGGACAATTTGACCTTGTCCCAGGAGAAGGCTCAGCTTTTCGCTAATCGCAGACGCCGTGTGGGACCCCGACTTCGTGTTGGGGATCTGGTTTGGTTATCTTCTCGTCATATACCTATGAAGGTTTCCTCTCCTAAATTTAAACCTCGTTTTATTGGTCCGTATAGGATTTCTGAGATTCTCAATCCGGTGTCTTTTCGTCTGACCCTCCCAGACTCCTTTTCCATACATAATGTATTCCATAGGTCGTTGTTGAGGAGATACGTGGCACCTATGGTTCCATCTGTGGAGCCTCCTGCCCCTGTTTTGGTGGAGGGGGAATTGGAGTATATTGTGGAGAAGATTTTGGATTCTCGTGTCTCTAGACGGAAACTCCAGTATCTGGTCAAATGGAAGGGTTATGCTCAGGAAGATAATTCCTGGGTTTTTGCCTCTGATGTCCATGCCCCAGATCTTGTTCGTGCCTTTCATGTGGCTCATCCTGGTCGGCCTGGGGGTTCTGGTGAGGGTTCGGTGACCCCTCCTCAAGGGGGGGGTACTGTTGTGAATTCTGTGGCTGAGTTCACTTCTGTGGTCACAAGTGGTATTGCAGTCTCTGGGCTTCCTCCCTCAGGTGTTTTGGTGAGCTCGTTGGCTGCCTTGCTATTTAGCTCCACCTGTGTCTGTCTTCCTTGCTCCTTGTCAATGTTCCAGTGTTGGATCTGAGCTACTGCATCTTTCCTTGGGCCTGCTGCTCTGCTAGATAAGTGCTTCTAGTTTGTTTTCTGTTTTTTCTGTCCAGCTTGCTATTAACTTTTGCTGGAAGCTCTGAGAAGCAAAGGGGTGCACCGCCGTGCTGTTAGTTCGGCACGGTGGGTCTTTTTGCCCCTTTGCGTGGTTTTCGTTTTAGGGTTTTTTGTAGACTGCATAGTTCTCTTTGCTATCCTCGCTCTGTCTAGAATATCAGGCCTCACTTTGCTGAATCTATTTCATTCCTACGTTTGTCTTTTCATCTTGCTAACAGTCATTATATGTGGGGGGCTGCCTATTCCTTTGGGGTATTTCTCTGAGGTAAGTCAGGCTTGTATTTCTATCTTCAGGCTAGTCAGCTCCTCAGGCAGTGCCGAGTTGCATAGGTAGTTGATAGGCGCAATCCACTGCTGCTTATAGTTGTGTGAGGATAGATCAGGTACTGCAGTCTACAGAGATTCCACGTCTCAGAGCTCGTCCTATTGTTTTTGGTTATTGCCAGATCTCTGTATGTGCGCTGATTACTGCACGCTGTGTTGCCTGATTGCCAGCCATAACACTGGCTATCATGATTTTTCCTTGCTAGCTGGAAGCTCTGGGATGCAGAGTGGCACCTCCGCACCGTGAGTCGGTGCGGAGGTCTTTTTGCACACTCTGTGTGGTCTTTTGTAGTTTTTTGTGCTGACCGCAAAGTTACCTTTCCTATCCTCAGTCTGTTTAGTTAGTCTGGCCTCCCTTTGCTGAAACTTGTTTCATTCCTGTGTTTGTGACTTTCATCTTAACTCACAGTCAATATATGTGGGGGGCTGCCTTTTCCTTTGGGGAATTTCTCTGAGGCAAGGTAGGCTTTATTTTCTATCTCTAGGGCTAGTTAGCTCTTAGGCTGTGAAGAGGCGTCTAGGCCTGTTAGGTACGCTCAACGGCTATTTCTAGTGTGTGTGATAGGATTAGGGGTTGCGGTCAGCAGAGCTCCCACTTCCCAGAGCTTGTTCTTGTTAGTTTAATCATCAGGTCATTCCAGGTGCTCCTAACCACCAGGTCCATAACAGTACAGCTGGCCCAAAGTATTAATGCATCTCAATAGAGGGATAAGAGAAGTTCTGAGACCATTTTTTTTCTCTGCAGTGTGTTTTGTCTTTCTTTTCCCCTTAACCTCTGGGTGGTTCAGGACACTGGTGTAGATATGGATATTCAAGGTCTGTCCTCTTGTGTGGATCATCTCACTGCAAGGGTACAAAACATTCAAGATTTTGTGGTTCAGAATCCTATGTTAGAGCCTAGAATTCCAATTCCTGATTAATTTTCTGGGGATAGATCTAAATTCCTGAATTTCAAAAATAATTGTAAACTGTTTCTTGCTTTGAAACCCTGCTCCTCTGGTGACCCCGTTCAACAAGTAAAAATCATTATTTCTTTGCTGCGTGGTGACCCTCAAGACTGGGCATTTTCCCTTGCACCAGGAGATCCTGCATTGCGTGATATAGATGCGTTTTTTCTGGCGCTTGGATTGCTTTATGATGAACCAAATTCAGTGGATCAGGCAGAGAAAATCTTGCTGGCTTTGTGTCAGGTTCAGGATGAAGTGGAGGTATATTGTCAGAAGTTTAGAAAGTGGTGTGTGCTTACTCAGTGGAACGAGTGTGCCCTGGTGGCAATTTTCAGAAAGGGTCTTTCTGAAACCCTTAAGGATGTCATGGTGGGATTTCCCACGCCTGCTGGTCTGAATGAGTCTATGTCCTTGGCCATTCAGATCGATCGGCGCTTGCGGGAGCGCAAAGCTGTGCACCATTTGGCGGTATTCTCTGAGCATAGGCCTGAGCCTATGCAATGTGATAGGACTTTGACCAGAGCTGAACGGCAGGAACACAGACGTCGGAATGGGCTGTGTTTCTACTGTGGTGATTCCACTCATGCTATCTCCGATTGTCCTAAGCGCACTAAGCGGTTCGCTAGGTCTGCCACCATTGGTACGGTACAGTCTAAATTTCTTTTGTCCGTTACTCTGATTTGCTCTTTGTCGTCCTATTCTGTTATGGCACTTGTGGATTCAGGCGCTGCTCTGAATTTGATGGACTTGGAATTTGCCAGGCGCTGTGGTTTTTTCTTGGAGCCCATGCAGTATCCTATTCCATTGAGAGGAATTGATGCTATGCCTTTGGCCAAGAATAAGCATCAGTACTGGACTCAATTGACCATGTGCATGGCTCCTGCACATCAGGAGGATATTCGCTTTTTGGTGTTGTATAATCTGCATGATGTGGTCGTTTTGGGGTTGCCATGGCTACAGGTCCATAATCCAGTATTGGATTGGAAATCTATGTCTGTGTCCGGCTGGGGTTGTCAGGGGAGACATGGTGATGTTCCATTGCTGTCAATTTCGCCTTCCACTCCTTCTGAAGTCCCTGAGTTTTTGTCAGATTACCGGGATGTATTTGAAGAGCCCAAATCCGGTGCCTTACCTCCTCATAGGGATTGCGATTGTGCTATTAATTTGATTCCTGGTAGTAAGTTTTCTAAGGGCCGACTGTTTAATTTGTCTGTGCCAGAGCACGCCGCTATGCGGAGTTATATAAAGGAATCCTTGGAGAAAGGTCATATTCGCCCGTCGTCATCACCGTTGGGAGCAGGGTTCTTTTTTGTGGCCAAGAAGGATGGCTCTTTGAGACCTTGTATTGATTACCGCCTTCTTAATAAGATCACAGTCAAATTTCAGTACCCTTTGCCGCTGCTGTCTGATTTGTTTGCTCGGATTAAGGGGGCTAGTTGGTTCACCAAGATAGATCTTCGAGGGGCGTATTATCTTGTGCGAATTAAACAGGGCGATGAATGGAAAACAGCATTTAATACGCCCGAGGGCCATTTTGAGTACCTGGTTATGCCATTCGGGCTTTCTAATGCTCCATCTGTGTTTCAGTCCTTTATGCATGACATCTTCCGAGAGTACCTGGATAGTTTCATGATTGTATATTTGGATCATATTTTGGTCTTTTCGGATGATTGGGAGTCTCATGTGAAGCAGGTCAGAATGGTGTTCCAGGTCCTTCGTGCAAATTCCTTGTTTGTGAAGGGGTCGAAATGTCTCTTTGGGGTTCAGAAGGTTTCATTTTTGGGTTTCATTTTTTCCCCTTCTACTATCGAGATGGACCCTGTTAAAATTCAGGCCATTTATGATTGGACTCAGCCGACATCTGTGAAGAGCCTGCAAAGTTCCTGGGCTTTGCTAATTTTTACCGTCGCTTCATCGGTAATTTTTCTAGTGTTGCTAAACCGTTGACTGATTTGACCAAGAAAGGTGCTGATGTGGTCAATTGGTCCTCTGCGGCTGTAGAGGCTTTTCAGGAGTTGAAGCGTCGTTTTTCTTCTGCCCCTGTGTTGTGCCAGCCAGATGTTTCGCTCCCGTTTCAGGTTGAGGTTGATGCTTCTGAGATTGGAGCAGGGGCTGTTTTGTCGCAAAGAAGTTCTGATGGCTCGGTGATGAAACCATGTGCCTTCTTTTCTAGAAAATTCTCGCCTGCTGAGCGCAATTATGATGTTGGCAATCGAGAGTTGTTGGCCATGAAGTGGGCATTCAAGGAGTGGCGACATTGGCTTCAAGGAGCCAAGCATCGCGTGGTGGTCTTGACGGATCACAAGAATTTGACTTATCTCGAGTCTGCCAAATGGTTGAATCCAAGACAGGCTCGATGGTCGCTGTTTTTCTCCCATTTTGATTTTGTGGTTTCGTACCTTCCGGGCTCTAAGAATGTGAAGGCTGATGCCCTGTCAAGGAGTTTTGTGCCTGACTCTCCGGGTGTTCCTGAGCCGGCGGGTATTCTCAAAGAGGGGGTAATTTTGTCTGCCATCTCCCCTGATTTGCGGCATGTGCTGCAGAAGTTTCAGGCTGATAGACCTGACCGTTGTCCAGCGGAGAAACTGTTTGTCCCTGATAGATGGACTAGTAGAGTTATCTCTGAGGTTCATTGTTCGGTGTTGGCGGGTCATCCTGGAATCTTTGGTACCAAAGATTTGGTGGCTAGATCCTTTTGGTGGCCTTCTTTGTCACGGGATGTGCGTTCTTTTGTGCAGTCCTGTGTGACTTGTGCTCGGGCTAAGCCCTGCTGTTCTCGTGCCAGTGGGTTGCTTTTGCCCTTGCCGGTCCCGAAGAGGCCCTGGACGCATATTTCCATGGATTTTATTTCAGATATCCCTGTCTCTCAAAGGATGTTGGTCATTTGGGTGGTTTGTGATCGCTTCTCTAAGATGGTTCATTTGGTACCCTTGTCTAAATTGCCTTCCTCCTCTGATTTGGTGCCATTGTTTTTCCAGCATGTGGTTCGTTTGCATGGCATTCCGGAGAACATCGTCTCGGACAGAGGTTCCCAGTTTGTTTCGAGGTTTTGGCGGTCCTTTTGTGCTAAGGTGGGCATTGATTTGTCTTTTTCCTCGGCTTTCCGTCCTCAGACAAATGGCCAAACCGAACGAACTAATCAGACTTTGGAGACATATCTGAGATGCTTTGTTTCTGCTGATCAGGATGATTGGGTGTCCTTCTTGCCTTTGGCTGAGTTCGCCCTTAATAATCAGGCCAGCTCGGCTACTTTGGTTTCGCCTTTTTTCTGTAATTCTGGTTTCCATCCTCGTTTCTCTTCAGGGCAGGTTGAGCCTTCGGACTGTCCTGGTGTAGATACGGTGGTGGACAGGTTGCAGCAGATTTGGACTCATGTGGTGAACAATTTGACATTGTCCCAGCAGAAGGCTCAACGTTTCGCTGACCGCCGGCGCTGTGTTGGTCCCCAACTTTGTGTTGGGGATTTGGTTTGGTTGTCATCTCGTCATGTTCCTATGAAGGTTTCCTCTCCTAAGTTTAAGCCTCGTTTCATTGGTCCGTATAAGATTTCTGAGGTTCTCAATCCTGTGTCATTTCGTTTGGCCCTTCCAGCTTCTTTTGCCATCCATAATGTGTTCCATAGGTCGTTATTGCGGAGATACGTGGTGCCTATGGTTCCCTCCGTTGATCCTCCTGCCCCGGTGTTGGTTGAGGGGGAGTTGGAGTATGTGGTGGAGAAGATTTTGGATTCTCGTATTTCGAGATGGAAACTCCAGTACCTGGTCAAGTGGAAGGGTTATGGTCAGGAAGATAATTCCTGGGTTTTTGCCTGTGATGTTCATGCTGCCGATCTGGTTCGTGCCTTTCATTTGGCTCATCCTGATCGGCCTGGGGGCTCTGGTGAGGGTTCGGTGACCCCTCCTCAAGGGGGGGGTACTGTTGTGAATTCTGTTTTCGAACTCCCTCCTGTGGTCATGAATGGTACTTCGGCGAGTTCTGTCCATGGACTCCCTCTGGTGGCTGTGAGTGGAGCTGCTGCTTCTGAGGTTCCTTCCACTGGTGACGGAGTTTATTCTTTGGCTGGCTGTTCTATTTAACTCCACTCAGATAGTTACTCCATGCCAGCTGTCAATGTTCTTGTACTGGTTCAGTTCGCTCTTGGATCTTCCTGGTGACCTGTCTGCTCCAGCAGAAGCTAAGTCCTTGCTAGTTATTATTTGTTCATTGTTTCCTTGTCCAGTTGGCTATCATGATTTTGCCTTGCTAGCTGGAAGCTCTGGGATGCAGAGTGGCACCTCCGCACCGTGAGTCGGTGCGGAGGTCTTTTTGCACACTCTGTGTGGTCTTTTGTAGTTTTTTGTGCTGACCGCAAAGATACCTTTCCTATCCTCAGTCTGTTTAGTAAGTCTGGCCTCCCTTTGCTGAAACCTGTTTCATTTCTGTGTTTGTGACTTTCATCTTAACTCACAATCAATATATGTGGGGGGCTGCCTTTTCCTTTGGGGAATTTCTCTGAGGCAAGGTAGGCTTTACGTTCTATCTTTAGGGTTAGTTAGCTCTTAGGCTGTGAAGAGGCGTCTAGGTCGTGTTAGGTACGCTCAACGGCTATTTCTAGTTGTGTGATAGGATTAGGGTTTGCGGTCAGCAGAGCTCCCACTTCTCAGAGCTTGTCCTGTGTGAGTTTAACCATCAGGTCGTTCCGGGTGCTCCTAACCACCAGGTCCATAACAATTCTCCACCTGGCTCCTTCACTTTCTCTCTGCTGACATCCCCACCATCATGATGGGTGACTTTAATATCCCTACTGAAGCCAGCCAGCAGCCTCCAAGCTACTGGCCGTTACTTCATCCTTTGGACTCACTCAGTGGTCCTCCACAGCCACCCACACAGACGGACATACACTAGGCCTCATCTTCACCCGCCTCTGTTCCTTATCTAATCTCACAACCTCTCCCTTCCCCCTATCTGACCACCATCTACTCACCTTCTCATCCTTGTCCTCCTCATCTGCCCCCCATGTCCAGCCATTACCACATCCTCGCAGAAACCTCGCACATCTAGACATTCACAGGCTCTCAGACTCTCTCCTACCCCTGTCCTCCATATCTTCACTCCACGACACGGACAGCGCCACCACTTTCCACTCCACCCTCACATCAGCCATAGACTCAGTCACCCCTGTCATGCATGGCACAGTGCGACGAACCAATAGGCAACCTTGGCATAACAATCTCACGAAAAACTTTGACAAGCATCCAGGGTTGCGGAGCGGCATTGGAAGAAAACACGCCTGCCAGACGACTTCACTGCTTTCAAACAAGCTACATTTGACTTCAAATTAGCCCTCACCTTGGCTAAACAGACCTATTTAACTAACCTTGTATTTTCACTATCCTACAACCCAAAACAACTATTCAGCACATTTACCTCCCTCCTCTGCCCACCACTGCCACCTCCAACTCCCCTCATCTCCTCCGAGGACTTTGCCACCTACTTCAAAAACAAGATCAACCAAACAAGGCAAACCTTTATTGTTCCATCACCCCAACCACTTCATATACCAGACCTCTGCCCTTCCCTAATAACCTCCCTCTCCAACATCACTGAAGGAGAGCTTACTCACCTCTTTTCCAAATCGCACCTCACCACCTGTGCACTTGACCCCATCCCCTCTCACCTGCTCCCCAACCTCACTAACATGCTCATTCCAGCCCTAACCCATCTCTTCAACCTATTGCTATCTTCTGGTACCTTCCCCTCGGCCTTCAAACATGCCACCATCACATCCATCCTCAAAAAAACTAACCTTGACCCAACTGCTATGCCCAGCTACCACCCCATATCACTGCTCCCATTTGCTTCAAAACTCCTTGAGCAGCATGTCCATGCTCAAATTTCTTCCCACCTCTCATCTAACTTTCTCCTTGACAACCTCCAATCTGGCTTCCGCCCCCACCACTCCACCGAACCTGCCCTGACAAAAATTACTAATCACTTACTCACAGCTAAAGCTAACAGACAGTTCTCCATCTTCCTCCTTGACCTGTCCTCTGCTTTCGACACAGTCGATCACTGCCTACTGCTACTGATTCTTTCTTCCCTTGGCATCAAAGACCTTGCCCTGTCCTGGATTGCTCATACCTTTCCGACCCCACATTTAGCATTTCCCACTCCCACACCACCTCCTCATCCCACCCTCTCTCTGTTGGAGTCCCTCAAGGCTCTGTCCTAGGGCCCCTACTTTTTTCCATCTATACTCTTGGCCTAGGACAACTCATAAAGTCCCACGGCTTCCAGTACCACCTGTATGCGGACGACACTCAGATCTACCTCTCTGGCCCAGATGTCACCTCTATGCTGTCCAGAATACCTAAGTGTCTGTCAGCCATATCCTCCTTCTTCACCTCTCTTCCTAAAACTCAATGTAGACAAAACCGAACTCATCATGTTTCCCCCATCTCACGTATCCCCCTTACCTGACATATCTATTATGGTAAACAGCATCACACTCTCTCCCGCACCTGAAATCCGCTGCCTCGGGGTAACTCTCGACTCTGCCCTGTCCTTCAAACCACACGTCCAAACTCTTGCCACTTCCTGTCGCCTCCAACTCAAAAATATTGCCAGAATTTGTTCCTTCCTCAGCCCACAATCTACCAAAACTCTTGTGCATGCCCTCATCATCTCCCGCCTCGACTACTGCAACACCCTCCTCTGTGGCCTCCCCGCAAACGCTCTTGCACCACTCCAGTCTGTCCTCAACTCTGCTGCCTGGCTAATCCACCTCTCTCCTCGCTACTTCCTTGCTTCTCCCCTCTGCAAATCCCTCCACTGGCTCCCAATTCCCCAACGAATCCAGTTCAAACTACTAACACTGATCTACAAAGCCATCCACAACCTGTCCCCTCCCTATATCTCTGAACTAATCTCCCAATATCTTCCCTCACGTAATCTCCGATCCTCCCAAGACCTCCTACTCTCCTCCACACTTATTCGTTCCTCACACAACCGCCTCCAATATTTCTCCCGAATATCCCCCATCCTCTGGAATTCCATGCCTCAACACGTCCGACTATCGACCACCCTCGGCTCCTTCAGACGGAACCTGAAAACCCATCTCTTCAAGAAAGCCTACAGCCTGCAATAACCATTCTGCCGCCTCGCCATCGCCAGAGCCGCCGCCTCGCCATCGCCAGAGCCGCCGCCTCGCCATCGCCAGAGCCGCTGCCTCACCCCTACCTTCTGCCTCTTCCCCACTATCCCATTGAATGTAAGTCCGCAGGGACAGGGTCCTCTCCCCTCTGTACCAGACTGTCACTGTAAATTTGTTTACTGTAAACGATATCTATAACTCTGTATGTAACCCCTTTCTCATGTACAGCACCATGGAATTAATGGTGCTATATAAATAAATAAATAAATAAATAAATAATAATAATAATAATAATAATAATAATAAAGTGGAGTGTTTGGTGAACGTTATTACCTTTTTGTTTTTTTCGCAGAACAGACTACAGAGTGAGCTGCACTCACACACAGACCGTGCAGACAGCAGTGAACGGCGCTGCAAGGACAAAAAAAGTTCCTCTATGTACTCCTATATAGTGTTTTTCCACAATCTAGCAGGATACGGATGGAAACCCAATAATAGGATAAATTTGAAAAAATGTGCAGCAGGCAGCACTAATTGAAAAAAGGACAATGGAACACTATGAGGCAGTGACGCACCCTGAGGTGACTACAACCGGCTGTGGCGGCAGAACAGACTACAGAGTGAGCTGCACTCACACACAGACCGTGCAGACAGCTGTGAACGGTGCTGCAAGGCCAAAAAAAGCTCCTCTATGTACTCCTATATAGTGTTTTTCCACACTCTGGCAGGATACGGATGAAAACCCACTAATAGGATTCATTTGAAAAAATGTGCAGCAGGCAGCACTAATTGAAAAAAGGACAATGGAACAGTATGAGGCAGTGACGCACCCTGAGCTGACTACAACTGGCTGTGGCGGCAGAACAGACTACAGAGTGAGCTGCACTCACACACAGACCGTGCAGACAGCAGTGAACGGCGCTGCAAGGCCAAAAACAGCACCTCTATGTACTCCTATATAGCGTTTTTCCACAATCTAGCGGGATACGGATGGAAACCCAATAATAGGATAAATTAGAAAAAATGTGCAGCAGGCAGCACTAATTGAAAAAAGGACAATGGAACAGTATGAGGCAGTGATGCACCCTGAGCTGACTACAACCGGTTGTGGCGGCAGAACAGTCTACAGAGTGAGCTGCACTCACACACAGACCTTGCAGACAGCCATGAATGGCGCTGCAAGGCTAAAAAAAGCTCATCTATGTACTCCTATATAATGTTTTTCCACAATCTAGCAGGATACGGATGGAAACCCGCTAATAGGATAAATTTGAAAAAATGTGCAGCAGGCAGCACTAATTGAAAAAAGGACAATGGAACAGTATGAGGCAATGACACACCCGGAGCTGACTACAACCGGCTGTGGCGGCAGAACAGACTACAGAGTGAGCTGCACTCACACACAGACCGTGCAGACAGCTGTGAACGGCGCTGCAAGGCCAAAAAAAGCTCCTCTATGTACTCCTATATAGTGTTTTTCCACAATCTGGCAGGATACGGGTGAAAACCCACTAATAGGATACATTTGAAAAAATGTGCAGCAGGCAGCACTAATTGAAAGAAGGACAATGGAACGGTATGAGGCAGTGACGCACCCTGAGCTGACTACAACTGGCTGTGGCGGCAGAACAGACTACAGAGTGAGCTGCACTCACACACAGACCGTGCAGACAGCTGTGAACGGTGCTGCAAGGCCAAAAAAAGCTCCTCTATGTACTCCTATATAGTGTTTTTCCACACTCCGGCAGGATACGGATGAAAACCCACTAATAGGATTCATTTGAAAAAATGTGCAGCAGGCAGCACTAATTGAAAAAAGGACAATGGAACAGTATGAGGCAGTGATGCACCCTGAGCTGACTACAACCGGTTGTGGCGGCAGAACAGTCTACAGAGTGAGCTGCACTCACACACAGACCTTGCAGACAGCCATGAATGGCGCTGCAAGGCTAAAAAAAGCTCATCTATGTACTCCTATATAATGTTTTTCCACAATCTAGCAGGATACGGATGGAAACCCGCTAATAGGATAAATTTGAAAAAATGTGCAGCAGGCAGCACTAATTGAAAAAAGGACAATGGAACAGTATGAGGCAATGACACACCCGGAGCTGACTACAACCGGCTGTGGCGGCAGAACAGACTACAGAGTGAGCTGCACTCACACACAGACCGTGCAGACAGCTGTGAACGGCGCTGCAAGGCCAAAAAAAGCTCCTCTATGTACTCCTATATAGTGTTTTTCCACAATCTGGCAGGATACGGGTGAAAACCCACTAATAGGATACATTTGAAAAAATGTGCAGCAGGCAGCACTAATTGAAAGAAGGACAATGGAACGGTATGAGGCAGTGACGCACCCTGAGCTGACTACAACTGGCTGTGGCGGCAGAACAGACTACAGAGTGAGCTGCACTCACACACAGACCGTGCAGACAGCTGTGAACGGTGCTGCAAGGCCAAAAAAAGCTCCTCTATGTACTCCTATATAGTGTTTTTCCACACTCCGGCAGGATACGGATGAAAACCCACTAATAGGATTCATTTGAAAAAATGTGCAGCAGGCAGCACTAATTGAAAAAAGGACAATGGAACAGTATGAGGCAGTGACGCACCCTGAGCTGACTACAACTGGCTGTGGCGGCAGAACAGACTACAGAGTGAGCTGCACTCACACACAGACCGTGCAGACAGCAGTGAACGGCGCTGCAAGGCCAAAAACAGCACCTCTATGTACTCCTATATAGCGTTTTTCCACAATCTAGCGGGATACGGATGGAAACCCAATAATAGGATAAATTAGAAAAAATGTGCAGCAGGCAGCACTAATTGAAAAAAGGACAATGGAACAGTATGAGGCAGTGATGCACCCTGAGCTGACTACAACCGGTTGTGGCGGCAGAACAGTCTACAGAGTGAGCTGCACTCACACACAGACCGTGCAGACAGCCATGAATGGCGCTGCAAGGCTAAAAAAAGCTCATCTATGTACTCCTATATAATGTTTTTCCACAATCTAGCAGGATACGGATGGAAACCCGCTAATAGGATAAATTTGAAAAAATGTGCAGCAGGCAGCACTAATTGAAAAAAGGACAATGGAACAGTATGAGGCAATGACACACCCGGAGCTGACTACAACCGGCTGTGGCGGCAGAACAGACTACAGAGTGAGCTGCACTCACACACAGACCATGCAGACAGCAGTGAACGGCGCTGCAAGGCCAAAAAGCACCTCTATGTACTCCTATATAGTGTTTTTCCACAATCTAGCAGGATACGGATGGAAACCCAATAATAGGATAAATTTGAAAAAATGTGCAGCAGGCAGCACTAATTGAAAAAAGGACAATGGAACAGTATGAGGCAGTGACACACCCTGAGCTGACTACAACCGGCTGTGGTGGCAGAACACTCTACAGAGTGAGCTGCACTCACACACAGACCGTGCCGACAGCCATGAACGGCGCTGCAAGGCTAAAAAAAAGCTCCTCTATGTACTCCTATATAGTGTTTTTCCACAATCTAGCAGGATACGGATGGAAACCCACTAATAGGATAAATTTGAAAAAATGTGCAGCAGGCAGCACTAATTGAATAAAGGACAATGGAACAGTATGAGACAGTGACGCACCCTGAGCTGACTACAACCGGCTGTGGCGGCAGAACAGACTACAGAGTGAGCTGCACAAACACACAGACCGTGCAGACAGCCGTGAACGGCGCTGCAAGGCCAAAAGAAGCTCCTCTATGTACTCCTATATAGTGTTTTTCCACAATCTAGCAGGATACGGATGGAAACCCGCTAATAGGATAAATTTGAAAAAACGTGCAGCAGGCAGCACTAATTGAAAAAAGGACAATGGAACAGTATGAGGCAATGACGCACCCTGAGCTGACTACAACCGGCTGTGGCGGTAGAACAGACTACAGAGTGAGCTGCACTCACACACAGACTGTGCAGACAGCCGTGAATGGCGCTGCAAGGCTAAAAAAAGTTCCTCTATGTAATCCTATATAGTGTTTTTCCACAATCTAGCAGGATACGGATGGAAACCCACTAATAGGAGAAAAACAGGAAAAATGTGCTGCAGGCAGCACTTATGCAAAAAAGGACAATTGAACAGTATGAGGCAGCGACGCACACTGAGCTGACTACAACCAGCGGTGGCTGTAGAACAGACAACAGCGTCAGCTGCACTCACACAGACACCTTGCAGACAGCTGTGAACAGAGCTGCAAGGCAAAAACAAGGTTCTCACAAACACGGTTGCTAAATTAGCCTGGGTAAAGCAGAATTAAGCAAATCGCTGTCTCTAAACTGGCCCTCAGTCAGAACACAGCATCCTGTCCCTAACTGAATTCACAGCAGAGTGAACCCAAAATGGTGGCGGTGACTTTTATAGTGCATCATGACATCATTTCAGTAGCCAATCACAGCCATGCCAGTAGTCACATGCCTACCATGCAGAACAGGATGTGCCCACACTTCTAATCATTCCTCATTGGCTGAATTCTGGCTCTTTGAATTATGGGAACTTCCGATTCCGGTATCCGATATACTGAAAGTATCGGAACTCGGTATCTGAAATCTGATACCGCAAATATCGGCTGATACCCGATACTTGCGGTATCGGAACACTAATCTCTACTGAACAGTCAGTGTTAGTCTATTGTCTGATTTTTTTTCAATAATGGCATGGGGAAAAAAACAACAAAAACTATTTTCTTATGGCGTGTTCCTTCTTTCCAAGGCTGGACCATAAGAAGGGTAAGATAGGCACATATATTTAGGTACTCCCAATACCTAGGTGCACCCTCCTCTAACATTTAAAACTTTTATTTAGGCCCTGCATATGGATATTGTAAGCTTGTAAGCACAGTCATTAAGTGTTACATGTAAAATACTGGCAATATTCAAAATAAACAACTAATGGCCAGACCTACGCGTTTCGACTACCTGTCTTATTCATGGTCAGACAGGTAGTCGACACGCGTAGGTATGGCCGTGGCTTTTGTGAAACTCCATACACATTACGCCTAGAGAACTGGTGAGCTGACTATTTCTCTACTTTTTTTGATAAATGACAAGAAACCTCGAATTTCATAAAAGCAATTAATTCTGATCAAGCAGCAATAAATTGTGATACCTGTATACATTGAGAGCACTAGTTTTACAGGTAGCATGTCTTGGTGCTTCAGGGGGAACCAATGCCCCTCTGCCACAGAAGTAGACACTAACCTTATCAATTGCATATGGTAGTGGGAGACCTGTTACAGATTTTGCATTGGGGCACCACAGTCATATGTTACAGTTTTACAATCCATCAATTACCATAAAGGCTAAGTTCACACAGGGTGTTTTTCTGCTTTTTTCTGCAGCAAAATCTGATTTTCTGGCAGGAAAGAACCTGCGAAAAAAAACGCAGGTTTAGGTGCGTTTTGGGTGCGTTTTTCGTCGCGGAATTAGTGCATTTGTTGTGCTTTTTTTCATGCGTTTTTGTGCCTCTTTGTGCATGCTAATAAAGTTGAGTGCCCCAGAGAAAAAAAATTAACTGTAGAACCATACCTCCTTTGAAAATACAGTATATGTATAATGTATATTGTATAATGGCCTCCACATAGCCCTCCATATAGTATGACCCCCACATAGCACCCCATAGAGTATAAACACCCCCCACATAGCCCTCCATATAGCATAATGGACTCCAATTAGCCCGCCAAATAATACAATGGCCCCCTCAATGTTCTCATTGATTAAAAAAAAACTCTTTTTGTTCCCCTGCTTCTCTGATCTCTAGCTTGTGTTCTGAAGCTCTGAAATGCTTGGCACAGCGGGCGTGATGTAGTGGCATCAGAGCTGAGACATGCTGAGCTAAGACATAATCACTTAGACGCGCAAGAATAATGATGGATCCAGGATTCCGATACAATTAAAAGTACAAAGACAGATGGGGGCTCAATGTCGTTGCTTGCACGAGGCTACCCCGACTAACGGGCCCCAAAGCGACCATGTGGTCTGCCACTATTGGCTGGAGATGGAGAGATCCTTGACTGAGATTGGTCATGGGTTTCATGCCCTGTTTGCATCTAACCCTTAAGGCTACATTCCCAGGATGAGCTTTTAGTGAGTTTTTTTAGTTTAAAAACTAAAAAACTGAAAATGTAGGCCCCTTAAAAAATAGTGAGGAAAGAATGGTTGTAGATGACGAGGAAAAAGCTAACATATTAAACACCTTCTTCTCCACGGTATTCACGGTGGAAAATGAAATGCTAGGTGAAATCCCAAGAAACAATGAAAACCCTATATTAAGGGTCACCAATCTAACCCAAGAAGAGGTGCGAAACCGGCTAAATAAGATTAAAATAGATAAATCTCCGGGTCCGGATGGCATACACCCACGAGTACTAAGAGAACTAAGTAATGTAATAGATAAACCATTATTTCTTATTTTTAGTGACTCTATAGCGACAGGGTCTGTTCCGCAGGACTGGCGCATAGCAAATGTGGTGCCAATATTCAAAAAGGGCTCTAAAAGTGAACCTGGAAATTATAGGCCAGTAAGTCTAACCTCTATTGTTGGTAAAATATTTGAAGGGTTTCTGAGGGATGTTATTCTGGATTATCTCAATGAGAATAACTGTTTAACTCCATATCAGCATGGGTTTATGAGAAATCGCTCCTGTCAAACCAATCTAATCAGTTTTTATGAAGAGGTAAGCTATAGACTGGACCACGGTGAGTCATTGGACGTGGTATATCTCGATTTTTCCAAAGCGTTTGATACCGTGCCGCACAAGAGGTTGGTACACAAAATGAGAATGCTTGGTCTGGGGGAAAATGTGTGTAAATGGGTTAGTAACTGGCTTAGTGATAGAAAGCAGAGGGTGGTTATAAATGGTATAGTCTCTAACTGGGTCGCTGTGACCAGTGGGGTACCGCAGGGGTCAGTATTGGGACCTGTTCTCTTCAACATATTCATTAATGATCTGGTAGAAGGTTTACACAGTAAAATATCGATATTTGCAGATGATACAAAACTATGTAAAGCAGTTAATACAAGAGAAGATAGTATTCTGCTACAGATGGATCTGGATAAGTTGGAAACTTGGGCTGAAAGGTGGCAGATGAGGTTTAACAATGATAAATGTAAGGTTATACACATGGGAAGAGGGAATCAATATCACCATTACACACTGAACGGGAAACCACTGGGTAAATCTGACAGGGAGAAGGACTTGGGGATCCTAGTTAATGATAAACTTACCTGGAGCAGCCAGTGCCAGGCAGCAGCTGCCAAGGCAAACAGGATCATGGGGTGCATTAAAAGAGGTCTGGATACACATGATGAGAGCATTATACT
The DNA here is from genome assembly GCF_032444005.1 of Ranitomeya imitator. NCBI lineage: Eukaryota > Metazoa > Chordata > Amphibia > Anura > Dendrobatidae > Ranitomeya > Ranitomeya imitator. The sequence goes on along the minus strand of NC_091286.1, from coordinate 449,634,795 downwards.
GCCTCTGTACAAATCCCTAGTTAGACCGCACATGGAGTACTGTGTCCAGTTTTGGGCACCGGTGCTCAGGAAGGATATAATGGAACTAGAGAGAGTACAAAGGAGGGCAACAAAATTAATAAAGGGGATGGGAGAACTACAATACCCAGATAGATTAGCGAAATTAGGATTATTTAGTCTAGAAAAAAGACGACTGAGGGGCGATCTAATAACCATGTATAAGTATATAAGGGGACAATACAAATATCTCGCTGAGGATCTGTTTATACCAAGGACGGTGACGGGCACAAGGGGGCATTCTTTGCGTCTGGAGGAGAGAAGGTTTTTCCACCAACATAGAAGAGGATTCTTTACTGTTAGGGCAGTGAGAATCTGGAATTGCTTGCCTGAGGAGGTGGTGATGGCGAACTCAGTCGAGGGGTTCAAGAGAGGCCTGGATGTCTTCCTGGAGCAGAACAATATTGTATCATACAATTATTAGGTTCTGTAGAAGGACGTAGATCTGGGTATTTATTATGATGGAATATAGGCTGAACTGGATGGACAAATGTCTTTTTTCGGCCTTACTAACTATGTTACTATGTTACTATGTAGTTTTTGATGTTGCAGATACCATTTTGCTGTTGCAAAGCATCACTAAGTTCTTTATCTAGTTGAGTGTTTTGTAAAAATGTTATAAATCTTTCAGAGCTCTAACTGCTGGTCCTGACAGCTCTCTTCTCCAGTCTCCTTTCCCTCAGTGATAGAAATAGCAGAAGGAAGGTGATTGGAGATCTCCAAATTGTTGGCACAGAGGAAAGCCTCTGTAGTCTCAGAGACTGCAGAGAAAACAGGCTGCAATAAAAAGGAAAATACATGGAGAAGAAATTAGTGCAGTATTAGAACTGGGTTGATACATGAAAGCAAGAAAAGATAGCAGCATCCTGGACACATAGCGTTTCACATCGAACATGTATTATTAGGAGGGACAATCCGACAACAAAAACATTTGAAACTTTAAAGGGTCATCCCGAAACCCCGACACCGTGGTGCATCCCTTGTGCAGTGGGATCCCTTGGTAATACCCTGGCCAATAGAACCTCTGTAACACTCTCTCCTGAGTTTCTCCACCCCCAGATGTCCACCCAAAACATGTAAATGGAACAACAACTCGCCATGTACTGCAAAATGAGGGAACCTGGTGTCAGCACCCAGCTCTTTAGCAAACTCATTACATACAGTCACATGCTCAAATGCCCCCTTGAATGTAAGGTCCCGAAGTTCAGCAGTCTCAAAGCTCTTTTCGGGCACCTCTAAGTTAGGGAAGTGGGGCTCCACTGTTACCATCTTGTCCTCCTCGACAGCGAGGACACATAGGGGAACTCTTTCATCTCTGATTTTGACAGAGTAGCCTTCAGAGGGGCCTGACTTTTGACTGGGACACTCTGTACAGTTCCTTTTTGTCACAAGTTCCAAAACAGAGCAAAATCCTGCTCCAGTATGACAGGATGGATTAAATCTTTTACTACCCCAACCTCATGGCGCTTATCACCACAGTCTGTTCCTATGGTTATACGGGCTACAGGGTATTCCTTGGCATCTCCGTGTATGCAGCGGACGCCCACAAACTTGTTAGGAATTAATTGGTGAGGCAGTGCAGCTCTGATTAGGGTCACCATACTTCTAGAGTCCAACAGTCTCAGAACCATTACCCCATTGATGGACATGGCACACGACTGGGGTCCGTCGCCACGTTGACACTCCACACTGCAGGTCGAATAGGCATAATAGGAGCGGCGCCTGCCTAGACTGCAGTCCATGGGTTCAAGGGACATATGACACCGGGCAGCAATGTGTCCAGGATTGTGACACTGCCAAAAGACCACATCCTTCACAACAGCCTTAGGGGACCTATCAGCAGGATTGTGATGCCACCCATTTGTGTATCACTCAACCAGCCGACCAAGTCGTCTGTATTCTGGGAGTCACCCTGGGCAACCCAGGTCTGTATAGGCCTGGGGAGGGAGTGGAAAAACCTATCCATCACCACGCACTCAACCATCTGGGCTGGAGTGGAAGTCTCTGGCTGCAGCCACTTTTGAACCAGGTACAACAGAGAAAACTTCTGGGAGCGTGAGGGTTTGTCGCCAGCATACGCCCAGCGGTGGACTCGCTGAGTCCTTACAGACATTATCACTCCCAGGCATGCCAGAATTTCAGTTTTTAATTTTCCGTATTCTTTGGCATTCTGGAGGGCTAAGTTGTAATACGTGTTTTGGGTTCACCAGTCAAATAGGGGGCCTGCACCTCTGCCCACTGCTCTGGCAGTAGCCTCTCACACCCGGCTACCGTCTCGAACACAGTTAAAAAGGCTTTGACATCATTCCCTGGGGTTATTTTCTGTATGGTTTATCTTACTGTTTTTCGGACGTGCACATCATCACCTGGAGATGGAGAAGAGACCGCCGGCCTTACACGAACCGCCTCTATGAGGATCTTCATTTGCTGTGTTAGCGCCTCCTGCTGCTGTTGCTGCTACTGCAGCTCTTGTTGAAGCTGTTGTGCTAACAGTTTATTTGTCTCCTGTTGTTCCAAATTCTATTGTTGACTGGCGAGCTGGTGTTACTACTGCACCTGAATGAGATTTTTCACAAGCTCCTCCATGCTGCCGAATGTCTCGCTCTGAATGGCAGATGTCACTCAGGACATGCAGTTGCCCTCAGCCTCTATGAGTGTTCCTAGAACACTGCCCACACTCAAAACACCTTAAATTAAATCTTATTAAATTAACCCCTTTCTGACCTCGGATGGGATAGTACGTCCGCGGTCAGATCCCCCTCTTTGATGCAGGGCTCCGGCGGTGAGCCTGCATTAAAGCCGGGACATGTCAGCTGTTTTGAACAGCTGACATGTGCCCGCAATAGCAGTGGGTGAAATCGCGATTCACCCACTGCTATTAACTAGTTAAATGCCGCTGTCAAACGCTGACAGCGGCATTTAACCGGCGCTTCCGGCCATTCGGCCGGAAATGAGCACATCGCTGACCCCCGTCACATGATCGGGGGTCAGCTATGCATCAGAATGGTAACCAAAGAGGTCCTTGAGACCTCTATGGTTACTGATCCCAGCCTGCTGTGAGCGCCACCCTGTGGTCGGCGCTCATAGCACACCTGCAATTCAGCTACATAGCAGCGATCTGATGATCACTGCTATGTAGCAGAGGCGATTGAGTTGTGCCAGCTTCTAGCCTCCCATGGAGGCTATTGAAGCATGGCAAAAGTTTAAAAAAAAAGTAAAAAAATGTGAAAAAAAACAAAAAAAATAAAAGTTTAAATCATCGCCCTTTCGCCCCATCCAAAATAAATCAATAAAAAAAAAATCAAACCTACACATATTTGGTATCGTCGTGTTCAGAATCGCCCGATCTATCAATAAAAAAAGATTAACCAGATCGCTAAATGGCGTAGCGAGAAAAAAATTTGAAATGCCAGAATTACGTTTTTTTGGGTCACCGTGACATTGCATTAAAATGCAATAACGGGCAATCAAAAGAACGTATCTGCACGAAAATGGTATCAATAAAAATGCCAGCTCGGCACGCAAGAAATAAGCCCTCAACTGCCCCAGATCATGAAAAATGGAGACGCTATGGGTATCGGAAAATGGCACAATTTTTTTTTTTTAGCAAAGTTTGGAATTTTTTTTCACCACTTAGATAAAAGAGAACCTAGACATATTTGGGTCTATGAACTCGTAATGTCCTGGAGAATCATAATTGCAATTTTAGCATTTAGTGAAGCTAGCAAAAAAGCCAATCAAAAAACAAGTGTGGGATTGCACTTTTTTGCAATTTCACCGCACTTGGAATTTTTTTCCCGTTTTCTAGTACATGACATGCTAAAACCAATGATGTCAATCAAGAGTACAACTTGTTTTGCAAGAAATAAGCCCTCACATCGCCATATTGATGGAAAAAAGTTATGGCTCTGGGAAGGAGGGGAGCAAAAAACGAGCACGGAAAATCCCAAGGTCATGAAGGGGTTAACATGCAACCAATTGCAGATTAGTTTTGTCATCATTGTGATTAACTGATTAGATAAATAGTTTAAGATAACAGTACAAACCATGTCCATGTACAGTTATCATTAGTGATGAGCCAGCGTGCTCGTCACTGCTCGTAACTCACCTTGAGCATTAGTATGCTCGAGATGCTCCTAAAGGTGTGTTTCCACGTTCAGGAAACGCTGCGTTTTTGGCGCTGCATTCAGCCGCAGCATCAAAAACGCAGCGTCCAGATGTTACAGCATAGTGGAGGGGATTTAATGAAATCCCGTCTCCACTATGCAGGAAAAAACGCATGTGGCATAGCCGCGAAAACGCACATGCGGCACATCTTTTCAGAACGCAGCATGTCGTTACAATGAGCAAAACACGCAAGAACACCGCAGGTGACCTGCCAGTGACCTCAGGTGCAGATTTCGTCAGGATTTTACCTGCATAAAATCCTGACCAAATCCTGATGCAATCCTGAACGTGTGCACATACCCTAACTCGGCAATAAAAAATTTTTAATGCTTGAGAGAAAGCCCCACATGTTTGGTGCTTTTTAGACAGCCAATAAACATTTGGAGATTGCCTGCCAGTCACTGTAATGCCATAGCCATCTTGGTTGTTGCATTACTGTGATTGGCTGGCCACATAGTGTCATCAGGTCTATATAACATCCGGGATGCTATGCTAGTCACATTGTACCCCAGAAACAGGCAGAGTTGCTGCTGAAAGAGGTACAGATTTGTAGCTGCATATGAGTTAGGGATTCAACCACATTTACTTTTCTTCTAAGTAGAACAGGAGCCCTTCCTAGGGCTAATTATAATACATATTAATACTGCTGTTAGCACTTAGGGAGAGATAGTGCTGAAGGGATCTTGTAGGACAGGATGGGGTGAATTGCATGTCCTTTATTCTTCAGCCTGCAACTCAAACCAAAACCCCTTCTCAGGGCTAATAATATTCTTTTTGCTGTTAATACTGCAAATTGTTATGAGCAGGAAATTATTATAAACCAATTTTTACAGCAGCAGTTGTGCGTCAAAAGCATACAGCCAGACTTGGTTGGATCTCAATAACATCGCTACATTGCTCCTGCAGTGTAACCAGTCCATTTGAGGTGTGCAAATTTTCCTGCAATAGTAATACTGCAATTTTTTTCAGCAGTGAAATTTTATACGGCATTTATCGTGTAACGATTGTGCCTAAAAAAAAACTTGTTTAGTTAGAAATAGCATCACTTTATTGATGCTGCAGTGTAAGAAGTCTATCTGAAGTGGGAACATTTTCCTGCCATTGGAAGACTGCAATGTTTTCTCAACAGGGATATATCATCCGCAATTTAAAATGGGCAAGGCGCGTGGTAAGGGATGGGGAAGTGGATGTGATGCTGATGGTGAGCACAGAGGCCGAGGCTGTGGGCAAAGTGAAACTGTGCCTGCTGCGGGAAAACAACAAACCCACACAACTTGTCGATCTAACTATAATGGGTGATGCGACACAGCCCAACCTCATCTCATCTTCTCAGTGCGGATTGGGTGATAATGAGGAAGAGGAGGAGGAACAGGAGATGGTTGCCTGCGCTACAGACCGTAGTACCCACACCACCTTGATCCCATCTGTTCAGCGTGGATGGCCTGTCGAAAAGGAAGAAAGGGAGGATGAGGAGGAGGACAACATGAACAGTCGTTCTCTTGGTGGGGACAGAGAAGTCTTGACTGTCGGCAGTCTGTGTTATGATCTGGTGGCCTAGGAGCAGCATGAGACGGACTCTGGAGAAGGTGGTCCCTGTACTGAGCCAAACCCTGAACCTAGCAGCGCAACTAGAAGTAGCCATGGGGGGTACCTAACACTCCCTAGACCCCTCGGCACAGCCTAAGATCTAACTACCCCTAAAGACAGAAACAGGAAACCTATCTTGCCTCAGAGAAAATCCCCAAAGGATAGATAGCCCCCCACAAATATTGACTGTGAGAGGAGAGGGAAATAAAATACGCAGATATGAAATCAGATTTTAGCATAGGAGGCCATACTAGCTAAAAAGAAAGAATAGAACAGAGTACTATGCGGTCAGTATAAAACACTAGAAAATATCCACCGCAGAAAATACGGATCACCACATCTGACTAAAGACATGGGGGGTATATCTGCATCTCCAGAGAAAGAGCTAGGCTGCAAAAAATCCTTCACAGACTAAGCGGGACAAGACAAAAACATGACAATGCACAGAACATTAAGGTCCACAGCAGGTGGACAGCAAAAACAAAGCCAGGACTTAACTTTGTAGAAAAGCACAGCAAACTGGAGAGACCAGCAGGGAAGTGAATCCTTCCAGAACAATGGACAACTGGCACTGACTAAAGGATCCTGGAAAGCTATATACCCCAGTCAGTTTTGCAATTAGTAGATACACCTGTCCACTCCTGCAGTCCAGGCACAACTGCACTACCCTCTACAACCACCAAAGGGAGCCCAAAAGCTGAATTCACAACAGTACCCCCCCTTGAGGAGGGGTCACCGAACCCTCACCAGAGCCCCCAGGCCGATCAGGATGAGCCCGATGAAAGGCACGAACCAAATCAACGGCATGGACATCAGAGGCAGAAACCCAAGAATTATCATCCTGGCCATAACCCTTCCACTTGACAAGGTACTGAAGCTTCCGCCTCGAAAAATGGGAATCCAAAATCTTCTCAACAACATATTCCAACTCCCCATCGACCAACACAGGGGCCGGAGGATCAACAGAGGGAACAACGGTCTCCACATATTTCCGCAACAAAGATCTATGGAAGACATTATGAATAGCAAAAGAGGCCGGAAGCGCCAGGCGAAAGGACACCGGATTAATAATCTCAGAAATCCTATAAGGACCAATAAATCGAGGCTTAAACTTAGGGGAAGAAACCTTCATAGGAACATGACGGGAAGATAACCAAACCAGATCACCAACCCAAAGCTGGGAACCAACACACCGACGACGGTTAGCAAAACGCTGAGCCTCCTCCTGAGACAGCACCAAATTGTCCACCACATAAGCCCAAAAATGCTGCAACCTGTCGACCACAGAATCCACACCAGGAAGGTCAGAAGGCTCAACCTGCCCAGAAGAAAAACGAGGATGAAAACCAAAGTTACAAAAAAAAGGCGAAACCAAAGTAGCCGAACTAGCCCGATTATTAAGGGCAAACTCGGCCAATGGCAAAAAAGCCACCCAATCATCCTGATCAGCAGACACAAAGCATCTCAAATAGGTCTCCAAGGTCTGATTAGTTCGCTCAGTCTGGCCATTTGTCTGAGGATGAAATGCAGAGGAAAAAGACAAATCAATGTCCAGCTTTGCACAAAAGGCCCGCCAAAACCCTGGAAACAAACTGGGAACCTCTGTCGGACACAATATTGTCCGGAATACCATGCAAACGCACCACATGCTGAAAAAACAACGGAACCAAATCAGAAGAAGAAGGCAATTTAGGCAAAGGTACCAAATGAACCATCTTAGAAAATTGGTCACAGACAACCCAGATAACCGACATTCTTTGGGAAACCGGAAGATCGGAAATAAAATCCATAGAAATATGCGTCCAAGGTCTCTCAGGGACCGGCAATGGCAAAAGCAACCCACTAGCGCGGGAACAGCAAGGCTTAGCCCGCGCACAAATCCCACAGGACTGCACAAAAGAATGCACATCCCGTGACAAAGAAGGCCAACAAAAGCACCTACTAACCAAATCTCTGGTACCAAAAATCCCAGGATGGTTAGCCAACACAGAACAATGAACCTCAGAAATCACTTTACTAGTCCATCTATCAGGAACAAACAGTTTCCCCACAGGACAGCGGTCAGGCTTATCAGCCTGAAATTCCTGAAGAACCCGTCGCAAATCAGGGGAAATGGCAGAAAGAATCACCCCTTCCTTCAAAATGCCGACCGGCTCAAGAACCCCAGGGGAATCAGGAAAAAAAATCCTAGAGAGGGCATCCGCCTTAACATTCTTAGTACCAGGAATGTACGAGACCACAAAATCAAAATGGGAGAAAAACAGGGACCATCGAGCCTGTCTAGGATTCAGCCGTTTGGTAGACTCGGGGTAAATCAGATTCTTATGATCGGTCAGGACCACAATACGGTGCTTGGCCCCCTCAAGTCAATGTCGCCACTCCTCAAATGCCCACTTCATAGCCAACAACTCCCGATTGCCGACATCATAATTGCGTTCCACAGGAGAAAACTTCCGAGAAAAGAAGGCACACGGTTTCATCAAGGAACCATCAGAATTCCTCTGAGACAAAACGGCCCCTGCCCCAATCTCAGACGCGTTAACCTCAACCTGAAATGGAAGAAAAACATCTAGCTGAAGCAACACAGGGGCAGAAGTAAATCGGCGTTTAAGCTCTTGAAAGGCAGAAACAGCCGCGGAGGACCAATTCGTCACATCAGCGCCTTTCTTGGTCAAATCGGTTAGAGGTTTAACCACACTGGAGAAGTTGGCAATGAAACGACGATAAAAATTAGCAAAGCCCAAGAATTTCTGAAGGCTCTTCACAGATGTGGGCTGAATCCAATCATGAATGGCCTGAACGTTAACCGGATCCATTTCTATAGATGAGGGAGAAAAAATGAAACCCAAAAAAGAAACCTTCTGCACTCCAAAGAGGCACTTTGACCCCTTCACAAATAAAGCATTATTACGGAGGATCTGAAATACCATCCTGACCTGTTTCACATGAGACTCCCAATCATTGGAAAAAATCAAAATATCATCCAAATATACAACCATGAATTTATCAAGATAACGCCGAAAGATATCATGCATGAAGGATTCGAACACAGATGGGGCATTAGAGAGTCCGAATGGCATCACAAGGTATTCAAAATGGCCTTCGGGCGTATTAAATGCAGTTTTCCATTCGTCACCCTGCTTGATACGAATAAGATTATATGCCCCTCGAAGGTCAATCTTAGTAAACCAGCTAGACCCCTTAATCCTAGCCAACAAATCAGTAAGCAAAGGCAAGGGGTATTGAAATTTAACCGTGATCTTATTCAAGAGGCGATAATCAATACAGGTTCTCAAGGAGCCATCCTTCTTGGCAACAAAAAAGAACCCCGCTCCCAACGGTGAAGAAGATGGCCGAATATGCTCTTTCTCCAAAGAGTCCTTAACCCCTTTACCCCCAAGGGTGGTTTGCACGTTATGGACCGGGCCAATTTTTACAATTCTGACCACTGTCCCTTTATGAGGTTATAACTCTGGAACGCTTCAACGAATCCCGGTGATTCTGACACTGTTTTCTCATGACATATTGTACTTCATGATAGTTGTAAAATTTCTTTGATATTACCTGCGTTTATTTGTGAAAAAAATGGAAATTTGGCGAAAATTTTGAAAATTTCGCAATTTTCCAACTTTGAATTTTTATGCAATTAAATCACAGAGATATGTCACACAAAATACTTAATAAGTAACATTTCCCACATGTCTACTTTACATCAGCACAATTTTGGAACCAAAATTTTTTTTTGTTAGGGAGTTATAAGGGTTAAAAGTTGACCAGCAATTTCTCATTTTTACAACACCATTTTATTTTAGGGACCACATCTCATTTGAAGTCATTTTGAGGGGTCTATATGATAGAAAATACCCAAGTGTGACACCATTCTAAAAACTGCACCCCTCAAGGTTCTCAAAAACACATTCAAGAAGTTTATTAACCCTTCAGGTGCTTCACAGGAATTTTTGGAATGTTTAAATAAAAATTAACATTTAACTTTTTTTCACAAAAAATTTACTTCAGCTCCAATTTGTTTTATTTTACTAAGGGTAACAGGAGAAAATGGACCACAAAAGTTGTGGCACAATTTGTCCTGAGTACTCTGATACCCCATATGTGGGGGTAAACTATTGTTTGGGCGCATGGGAGAGCTCGGAAGGGAAGGAGCGCCGTTTGACCTTTCAATGCAAAATTGACAGGAATTGAGATTGGACGCCATGTTGCGTTTGGAGAGCCACTGATGTACCTAAACATTGAAACCCCCCACAAGTGACACCATTTTGAAAAGTAGACCCCCTAAGGAACTTATCTAGATGTGTGGTGAGCACTTTGACCCAATAAGAGCTTCACAGAAGTTTATAATGCAGAGCCGTAAAAATAAAACAAAATTTTTTTCCCACAAAAATAATTTTTTAGCCCCCAGTTTTGTATTTTGCTGAGGGTAACAGGAGAAATTGGACCCCAAAAGTTGTTGTGCAATTTGTCCTGAGTGCGCTGATACCCTATATGTGGGGGAGAACCAGCGTTTGGGCGCATGGGAGGGCTCGGAAGGGAAGGAGCGCCATTTGGAATACAGACTTAGATGAAATGGTCTGCAGGCGTCACATTGTGTTTGCAGAGCCCCTAATGTACCTAAACAGTAGAAACCCCCCACAAGTGACCCCATATTGGAAACTAGACCCCCCAAGGAACTTATCTAGATGTGTTGTGAGAACTTTGAGCCCCCAAGTATTTCACTACAGTTTATAACGCAGAGCCGTGAAAATAAAAATAAAAATTTACCCTCAAAATTATTTTTTAGCCCCCAGTTTTGTATTTTCTCGAGGGTAAAAGGAGAAATTGGACCCCAAAAGTTGTTGTCCAATTTGTCCTGAGTGCGTTGATACCTCATATGTGGGGGAACCAGCGTTTGGGCGCATGGGAGGGCTCGGAAGGGAGGGAGCGCCATTTGGAATGCAGACTTAAATGGAATGGTCTGCAGGCGTCACATTGCGTTTGCAGAGCCCCTAATATACCTAAACAGTAGAAACCCCCACAAGTGACCCCATATTGGAAACTAGACCCCCCCACGAACTTATCTAGATGTGTTGTGAGAACTTTTAGCCCCCAAGTGTTTCACTACAGTTTATAACGCAGAGCCGTGAAAATAAAAAATCTCTGTTTTTCCCACAAGAATTATTTTTTAGCCCCCTGTTTTGTATTTTCCCAAGGGTAACAGGAGAAATTGGACCCCAAAAGTTGTTGTCCAATTTGTCCTGAGTACGCTGATACCCCATATGTTGGGGTAAACTCCTGTTTGGGCACACGGGAGAGCTCGGAAGGGAAGGAGCACTGTTTTACTTTTTCAATGCAGAATTGGATGGAATTGAGATCTGTCGCCATGTCGCGTTTGGAGATCCCCCTGATGTGCCTAAACAGTGGAAACCCCCCAATTATAACTGAAACCCTAATCCAAACACACCCCTAACCCTAATCCCAACGGTAACCCTAACCACACCTCTAACCCAGACACACCCCTAATCCTAATCCCAATCGCAAATGTAATCCAAACCCTAACCCTAACTTTAGCCCCAACCCTAACTGTAGCCTTAACCCTAACCCTAACCCTAGCCCTAACCCTAGCCCCAACCCTAACCCTAGCCCTAACCCTAACCCTAACCCTAGTCCCAACCCTAGCCCTAGCCCTAACCCTAGCCCTAACCCTAGCCCTAACCCTAACCCTAACCCTAACCCTAGCCCTAACCCTAGCCCTAACCCTAGCCCTAACCCTAGCCCTAACCCTAGCCCTAGCCCTAACCCTAGCCCTAGCCCTAACCCTAGCCCTAACCCTAGCCCTAACCCTAGCCCTAACCCTAATGGGAAATTGGAAATAAATACATTTTTTTCATTTACTTTTATAGCTGGTTTTTTAGCGGATTTTTATGATTGGCAGCCGTCACACACTGAAAGACGCTTTTTATTGCAAAAAATATTTTTTGCGTTACCACATTTTGAGAGCTATAATTTTTCCATATTTGAGTCCACAGAGTCATGTGAGGTCTTGTTTTTTGCGGGACGAGTTGACGTTTTTATTGGTAACATTTTCGGGCACGTGACATTTTTTGATCGCTTTTTATTCCGATTTTTGTGAGGCAGAATGACCAAAAACCAGCTATTCATGGATTTCTTTTGGGGGAGGCGTTTATACCGTTCCGCGTTTGGTAAAATTGATAAAGCAGTTTTAATCTTCGGTTCAGTACGATTACAGCGACACCTCATTTATATCATTTTTTTATGTTTTGGCGCTTTTATACGATAAAAACTATTTTATAGAAAAAAATAATTATTTTTGCATCGCTTTATTCTGAGGACTATAACTTTTATATTTTTTTGCTGATGTTGCTGTATGGTGGCTCATTTTTTGCGGGACAAGATGACGCTTTCAGCGGTACCATGGTTATTTATATCCGTCTTTTTGATTGCGTGTTATTCTACTTTTTGTTTGGCGGTATGATAATAAAGCGTTGTTTTTTGCCTCGTTTTTTTTTTCTTACGGTGTTTACTGAAGGGGTTAACTAGTGGGCCAGTTTTATAGGTCGGGTCGTTACGGACGCGGCGATACTAAATATGTGTACTTTTATTGTTTTTTTTTTAATTTAGATAAAGAAATGTATTTATGGGAATAATTTTTTTTTTTTTTTTTTTTTACACACTTTGAAATTTTTTTTTTTACTTTTTTACTTTGTCCCAGGGGGGGACAATACAGATCGGTGATCTGCCAGTTTGCACAGCACTCTGACAGATCACCGATCTGTCTGAGAGCAGTGCAGCGTTACCAAGTGCCTGCTCTGAGCAGGCACTTGGCAAGCCACCTCCCTCCCTGCAGGACCCGGATCCGCGGCCATTTTGGATCCGGGACTTACTGCAGGGAGGGAGGTAGGAGACCCCCGGAGCAACGCGATCACATCGCGTTGCTGCGGGGGTCTCAGGGAAGCACGCAGGGAGCCCCCTCCCTGCGCGATGCTTCCCTGCACCGCCGGCACATCGCGATCATGTTTGATCGCGGTGTGCCGGGGGTTAATGTGCCGGGGGCAGTCTGTGACCGCTCCTGGCACATAGTGCCGGATGTCAGCTGCGATAAGCAGCTGACACCCGGCCGCGATCGGCCGCGCTCCCCCAGTGAGCGCGTCCAATCGCGCTGGACGTAATATTCCATCCTTGGGAATTAAGGCCCACCCCACATGGACGGAATATTACGTCCAATGGCAGAAAGGGGTTAATATAGCTCCGCATGGCGGTATGTTCAGGCACAGACAGGTTGAAAAGTCGGCCCTTAGGGAACTTACAACCTGGAATCAAATCAATAGCACAATCACAGTCCCTATGCGGTGGAAGGGAACTGGATTTGGGCTCATCGAATACATCCTGGAAGTCAGACAAAAACTCAGGAACTTCAGAAGAGGGGGAAGAGGAGATTGACATCAAAGGAACATGATCATGAACCCCCTGACAACCCCAACTAGTCACAGACATGGATTTCCAATCTAACACCGGATTGTGTAGCTGCAACCATGGAAAACCCAGCACAATATCATCATGCAAATTATGCAACACCAGAAAACGACAATCTTCCTGATGGGCTGGCGCCATGCGCATGGTCAGCTGTGTCCAAAACTGAGGTTTATTTTTAGCCAACGGTGTAGCATCAATGCCCCTCAAAGGAATAGGGTTCTGCAAAGGCTGCAAGGGAAAACCACAACGTCTGGCAAATTCTAAGTCCATTAAGTTCACAGCGGCGCCTGAATCCACAAATGCCATGACAGAAAATGATGATAATGAGCAGATCAAGGTCACAGATAACAGAAATTTAGGTTGTATAGTACTGATGGCAACAGAACTAGCGATTCTCTTAGTACGCTTATGGCAATCAGAAATAAAATGAGTAGAATCGCCGCAGTAAAAACACAACCTATTCTGACGCCTGAATGTTTGATGTTCAGCTCTAGACAAAATCCTATCACACTGCATAGGTTCAGGGTTCCGCTCAGAGGACAACGCCACAGTGTGCACAATTCTGCGCTCGCGCAAGCGCCGATCAATCTGAATGGCCAGAGACACAGAATCACTCAGACCAGCAAGCGTGGAGAACCCCACCATTACATCTTTGACGGATTCAGAAAGACCCTTTCTGAAAATTGCCGCCAAGGCATCCTCATTCCATTTAGTCAGTACAGACCATTTTCTAAATTTCTGGCAATACAATTCTGCCGCTTCTTGACCTTGACACAGGGCTAACAAGATTTTCTCAGCCTGATCCACAGAATTTGGCTCATCATACAACAACCCCAATGCCTGAAAGAACGAATCAACATTAAGCAAAGCAGGATTGCCAGATTCCAGGGAAAATGCCCAATCCTGTGGGTCACCACGCAGCAGAGATATGATGATTTTAACCTGCTGAATAGGATCACCAGAAGACCGGGGTCTTAATGCAAAAAACAGTTTACAGTTATTTTTGAAACTCAAAAATTTGGATCTGTCACCAAAGAATAAATCAGGAGTGGGAATCTTAGGTTCTAAGGCAGGAGTTTGAACAATATAATCTGAAATACCCTGTACCCTAGCAGCAAGCTGATCCACCTGAGAAACTAACTCCTGAACATTCATGTTAATACAAGACTCCGTAGCCACCCAGAGGTAAAGAGGGAGGAACAGACCAAACAGGCTAAGGACAAAAAAAATGGCTCAAAATCTTTCCACCCTTCTTCTGAGATGCAATTAACTCATTGTTGGCCAGTTGTACTGCTATGATCTGGTGGCCTTGGAGCAGCATGAGACGTACTCTGGAGAAGGTGGTCCCTGTACTGACCGCAAACCCTGAACCTAGCAGCGCAACTAAAAGTAGCCGTGGGGGGTACCTAACACTCCCTAGACCCCTCGGCACAGCCTAAGATCTAACTACCCCTAAAGACAGAAACAGGAAACCTATCTTGCCTCAGAGAAAATCCCCAAAGGATAGATAGCCCCCCACAAATATTGACTGTGAGAGGAGAGGGAAATAACATACGCAGATATGAAATCAGATATTAGCATAGGAGGCCATACTAGCTAAAAAGAAAGGATAGAACAGAGTACTATGCGGTCAGTATAAAAACACTAGAAAATATCCACCGCAGAAAATACGGATCACCACATCTGACTAAAGACATGGGGGGTATATCTGCATCTCCAGAGAAATAGCTAGGCTGCAAAAAATCCTTCACAGACCAAGCTGGACAAGACAAAAACATGAAAATGCACAGAACTATAAGATCCACTGCAGGTGGACAGCAAAAACAAAGCCAGGACTTATCTTTGTAGAAAAACACAGCAAACTGGAGAGACCAGCAGGGAAGTGAATCCTTCAAGAACAATGGACAACTGGCACTGACTAAAGGATCCAGCAAAGCTATATACCCCAGTCAGTTTTGCAATTAGTAGATACATCTGTCCACTCCTGCAGTCCAGGCACAACTGCATTACCCTCTACAACCACCGGAGGGAGCCCAAAAGCTGAATTCACAACAGACGTCACGTAAGGTCCTGCATCTGCAGTGTACGTAGCGGCTGAACCTATTAGCGCTCCTCCGTCCTGAGCAGTTGGTGAGTGCATGGTGCTCTTGCCGCCGGCCGGGGCAGCACCTGCAACACACCCACGCGAACACAGACCCATGGACTCTACTGCTGCAGGGAGTTACCTGTGAACTATAACCTGGTCCGTGCTACAAATATTGAGTGCGACTCTAAGCACCACTATTATCGATCTTGTTTTCCCTCATAGGGGTTCATGCATTCACGTATACCAATTAGTTTGGTTTTTATTTAATTGATAAAGTTGGTATCTTTTTTAATCATTACCCTTATTTTAATATTTCCCAGACACAAATCCTGTGAGGTTACGGAGTAAGAGGATCCAGCGCAGATAATCTATTTATGTGTTCACGTAGTATATTGCCCAGCCACGTACTATATTGCCCAGCCACGTACTATATTGCCCAGCCACGTAGTATATTGCCCAGCCACTTAGTATATTGCGCAGCCACGTAGTATATTGGCCAGCCACATAGTATATTGGCCAGTCACATAGTATATTGCACAGCCACATAGTATATTGCACAGCGATGTAGTATACAGCACAGAGCCATGTAGTATAGAGATTTAAAATGAAAAATAAACGTATACTCACCTTCCGAAGGCCCGTTGGAGTCCTGCTATACTCACCATCCGCTGCCTTTCCCGCTCCTCGCCACGCTCCCGGGATCGCACCATTGCAAGCGGCAGCTTGCGGTCCCAGGGCTGGTATGAGCAGGACCTGTGATGACGTCGCGATCACATGACCGTGACGTCATGGCAGGTCCTTGTCGCATACCAGCCCTGGGACCGGAAGCTGCCGCTTGCATGGAGCGGTCACCGGAGCGTCGCGAGGAGCGAGAAAGGCGGCGGATGGCGAGTATAGCAGTTTTTTTTTTTTAAATTATTTTTAACATGACATATTTTTACTATTGATGCTGCATAGGCAGCATCAATAGTAAATAGTTGGGGACACACAGGGTCAATAGCAGCGTTAACGGAGTGCATTACACTGTGGGCCGTTACCGCTGCCATTAACCCTGTGTGACTGGAGGGGATTATGGAGCAGGCGTCGGACAGTGAGTGCAGGGGAGTAGGGGAGGGAATAATCGGACTGTGGCCGTCACTGATTGGTCGCGGCAACCATGACAGGCAGCTGGCGAGACCAATCAGCGATGCGGGATTTCCGTTACGGAAGTTGAGGACAGACAGACGGAAGTACCCCTTAGACAATTATATATATAGATATATATACTTATATATAGACTTTTACAAACAGATGCACAGAAGTATGGTAATACACATAGGTGATAGTAAGTCTGTACACATTTTGTTACTTACACGTGTCGTCCCTCTGTCAGGTGCATTCTTCCATCTCCAGCAGCTCCATCCTGGGGGTCTTCAGTTCTCCATCAGCACTTACTGGCCTGATTTCCAGCTCTCACCAGTCCTCCGGCCTCTTCACTACCTCTGATAGCTGCAGAGTGTACTCCCCGCAGTCAGTGGATCTGAGACTTCTTCCTCCTGAGAAGTTCTGTCAGGTGTCTGACCCATGTGAACATCGGCCATCACATCACCCTCCCCCCATAGCCACTTACCACCCCTGTACTGAGGGGTCTTTACTGAGGAATGGCTGCACTGGCCACTCTTCAGCATTCACACAGCCGCTCCTGCATCTGAATGGGCCAGTGCCGCAGTTTTTCAATAAAGCCCCCTCAGTACAGGTGGTGGAGATAGCTACAGGGGGCAGGAGGGATTGATGTGATCTCTCATGTGAACATTGATCAGGCAGTTCAGTTCTCAGAACTGCTCAGGAGGCAGGAGAGGTGACAGATGTACTGACTGCTCGTAGGCTGGTCCCAGCAGCAGTCAGAGGCAGTGAGGAGGAGGCAGGAGACAGGACTGGCTGAGATCAGCCATACTTACCAGGCCTGTTCCTGCCTGCCCTGCACCAACCAGGAAGAGAAGCTGGGGGCGTGTCCAAGGATTCTGGGAGGGCGTGTCCATTGATCCCGGGCTCCTTCATCATATCAAAGAGCCAGCGGCAGCATCAACTGTGAGGAGAGGAAGAGGCCCCTCTCTGACAGCAAAACACTCAGGTACGGCCCCTTCCTATCCTCTTAGTGTAGATGCAGCCGCTGGCTCTATGAGAGAGTAAGATATTTGAGCAGCTGATCGGGCCCCCTGTCCTCCTGGGCCCGTGTGCAGTTGCACAGGCTGAACATGCGGTGTGTCCGCCCATGATCACCCCAGCAAACCCCTTAAAGTAGCGTCGGTAACCCTGACCAAATACCACAGGTGGCATCACGAACACAAACTTTATCCCTTTAAAGACCTTTCCCTTTTACACGGACGTCCCAGGGCCACGGGCCAGGTCAGCCACTGTGACATCCCCCTGTGAACCGAAGGACCCAGTTCTGAGTACCCCACTACCCCATGGGGGCGCGCCAACTTTGGCATCACAAACAGGATCTACTAAAGCCTGAAAAATCGGGTCATGTGCGCCTAGAGACTGTGCCAGAACTGTGCCTAACCGTGATTTGTGCTAAAAGACTGTGTAACTAATGAACTGTGATTTGCCGCCAAAACCGCCGCCATTACAGCGCCACGAGGAGCGCTGGAGAAAAAGGGCATGCCATCATGGGAGGAGACTACCCAAGCAGTGCCAAAAGCGAAGAACGCCCTCTCCGACTGCTGCTACGTGATGAGGACATGACCATCAGCCAAAGAGGTCCGCCTCTTGATTTGCAATGGCGGGAACCAGAAGAAGAAGGAGTCCCACCCCCAGAAAATGGAGGAGCAGCGTGCATGTGTGGCCGCAGATCCAGGAGAAGGGATGGCGACCAGCGGGTACCTGAACGAAAATGAAGTGACCCAGGACCATCCCAGGTGACCGGAGGGGAACCCGAACTCATCGCTACAGGAGGATCCTAACTTCTGGGAATCGCAGGTGGAGGAGCTGAGCCACCAGCTCCTGGATGCAGAGCTGACCGCGGTGAAGAAATGGAAGTTGGCCCTGTGCAGGAAGATTGCGCAGGAAGAGTCACAGTTCGGGCAGCAGCTGACTCCAGCATCCTCATCAGCGGAGGCGACCGGCATCGGTGGAACCACATCAGACGCAGGTACAGAAAATGACCCTGCCCCGGTGACCGATCCTGCTCTAGTGACAGTTCCTCTCCCAGACTATGACCGAACCCTCACCTTTGCTCCTGCTCCAGTGACTCCCAAAACCACCGACGAGAAACTAATTTAGCTCCTAGCGACCGGGGGCATACCGCTGGATGTGAGCCCTGAGGGTGTGATTTTCCGATGGGATGTGTTATGAGGCGGTGGTCTAGGAGCAACATGAAACGAGCTCTGAAGGAAGTGGTAACTGTACTGACCGCAGTCCCTAAGCTCAACACAACACTAGAAGTAGCCGTGGAATGCTCCTAACTCTCCCTAGGCATCTCGTCACAGCCTAAGAGCTAACTACCCCTAAAGACAGAAGCAGGAAAACTATCTTGCCTCAGAGAAAATCCCCAAATCCCCAAAGGATAGATTAGCCCCCCACAAATAATGACTGTGAGTGGAGAGGGAAAAGACATACACAGAATGAAACCAGGATGAGCACAGGAGGCCAGTCTAGCTTGATAGATAGGACAGGATGGAATACTGTGCCGTCAGTATAAAACACTACAAAAATCCACGCAGAGTTTTCAAAAAAAATCTCCACACCTGACTAAAGGTGTGGAGGGTAAATCTGCTTCCCAGAGCTTCCAGCAAGACAGAATTAATTCATACTGATAACGCTGGACAAACATAGAAAGCACTGAACGGATAAGTCCACAATCTGTGAACATAAAAGCGCAAGCAAAAACTTAGCTTTGCTGAACTGGTCAGGATAACAGGGAAATCCAAACAGATGTGAATACAACCAGGAACCATTTACAAGTGGCACTGGCTGAAGAAAGAGCCAGGCCTAAATAGCCGAGCAGAAGAGACGATAAGTGGAGGCAGCTGATGACAGCTAACTCCAAGGAGCAGCCATACCACTTGAAACCACAAGAGGGAGCCCAAGAGCAGAACTCACAAAAGTGCCACTTACAACCACAGGAGGGAGCCCAAGAGCAGAATTCACAACAGGGATGTTCCGGGAGCCAGGTTGAAAGGGATCTATGCCGAGGGGACCATGTGACCTACACCCGACACCGAGATGAAAAGTCGAAATGTTAAAAAACACACACCCACCACAACGCCACCTAGTGTCAAAGTTGATGCCACCACTATTCCTCCAGTTACAGAGCCTGCAACTCCTCAAATCAACACTACTACTACTGTGTGCATAATCACCACCACTGAGTCAACTGCTGTGGCAAATACAATAGCTGACACACGTACTCAAGTCACGCAAACTCTGATAGCAGCTAATGACTTGACCATACATGAGAGCCAAACCCATGACGGTTACTTGGAGCCAGAAGAAGATCCGGATACCCACCTTCCCAGGCCAGGAAGTGTTTTATACCGGCTAGTGTCTTGCAAACTACTATAAGACAACAAAACAAATCTGAAAGCGACTGTATATAGAAATTCAATTCTTTTTGCTGACCAGGGTTATTCTTTAAAGGGGTCCCATGTTAAAGGGATCCTGTGTTTTGTACAGTTATCTTCTATTTAAAGGACATTTGGATCATGGACAGTGAATGGTCCACACACCATCCATTGCACCTAGTTGGCACCCACAAGGTGCACCTTGGTTCTGCCCACTTGCCGGCATGGGTAGGGCTGAACTTGCTTGTAAATAGTTTGTACCTTCTTAAAGGTGCTTCCTACTGGTTTTACAAAAGGAAGCTTTTACAGAGACTGCTTCTAAAAGAGACTGTTTCTAATCTTGTTGTCAGAACTGCTTTGTTTTACAGAGACCTGAAGAAAAACCCGTTTGGCACAGCAGGATTCCTAGTCTGGATACACGCATTGTAGCCCGCCCAAGCCCAACATTGAGGGTTAATAACGGGTCCCTCGCATCATTCCTGCTGTTACAGCGTTATTGACTGACTTGAGTATTGATACTTTGCACTACCTCAGTAAAAGAGACTTGAATATTGTTTAAATCCTTAAAGGGAATGTTTTCTAGTTGCACTTTGCTAGAATATATTAAAGAGTTAATATAGTAGATAGTACTGAAAGCTGAAACTTGAATCTAGCTAGAATGATGTTTCAATATAGCCGATAATGAGTATTCATATCCTGATACACTCTTGAATAAAATAGAGAAAATAAAGTAACCAGTAGGGGTTGGACAGAAACTTTGCACTTAAAGAAGAATAAAAGTAATAAGATGTTAATTTGCACTTTGAAGCCTTAATAGATAGTATACCTGTCCGGGTAATCGTATTTCATAGTTAGTAACTGTTTTCTACCCTTATTAAAAAGTGGATCCACACTGTAAATATGTTTTGTTATGCAACGTTCAAGTGACCTCACCTCCCATAAAGGGAAGCATCTGCTATATTAATTTGTTTTATAGCATTTCAAAAATTTGTATGTCTTTTGCTAACCTGTAACTGTTGTTTTCTTTTCCCAGTCCAGGAGTACTGGATTTAACGGGGGGGGGAGTGCGGCGCCCCAGGGTCCTGGTCGTCGCAGTGGTATTGCTTTCCTCTCCGGGAGAGTGATGCTACATTTGGAGGCAAAGAAGGATAACTGCATCCAGGTATCACAAACATGCAACACATTTCACTCTCCAGGCCACCAGGGGGAGCTCTTGCTCCTATTTATTAGGTCACTCCCCACATAGGTAAAACTGGTCACCTATAGGGAAAGTTAGTTAGTTGCTGGTTGAGTTCAGCTCAATTAGTTGGTCCCTTACAGGGGTGGGATCCTGTCAGAGAATGAAGGAGAAGGACACGGAGCTGTGCATGCCCTCAGAGCTACAGCTCCTGGGAAGAGACAATAGAAGGCACAACTGTATTGCAGCGAGCGTGAAGGAAGTCAGCAAAAAGAGAGGATACCAGAAGGGGACCAGCCCTACACAGGCTGCCTCCTTCTGAGGCGCAGAATCCCGGTAGCCAGAACACCGAGGGAGAAACGACCTTTATGCTTTGCTCCAGAGACCAGCAGGACAGCTAAATGCAAGTTATCGGTCCGCCCTACACCCAGGAGGCACGGTGGCAACCTTTGGAGGCCAGAGTGTGCTAGAGTCCCTATAAACAGCCTCAAGCCACCAGTCATATGGGTTTGTCCTATCCTATATGGGGGACAGAGAGAAAGACAATACATCTGTGAGGACCTTATGTTAAGCCTTAGGCAGTAAGGAACTACAACACTGCAGCATAAGGGAAGGCTACTGATTTCCACCTGGACAAGGGGACTCTGGACTTGCCTCAAAATCGGCCGGACTCTGCCTGCCCTGTGACCTTATGCCCTGGACTGTGGATGCTGAAGTCTTCAGTAACAGTAAAGAGACTGCAACTTTGTGTCCTCGTTCTTCTCTGCGCCTCTCACCATCCACCATCTACACACTGGAAAGCCCTGGGGACATACTTCACCTGTGGGAAGGTATACCATCTAGCTGCCATAACATCACCCCAGCGGACCCCTTAAAGTAGCGTCGGTCACCCTGACCGAATACCACAGGTGGAGTCATGAACACAAACTGTATCCCTTTAAAGACCTTTCCCTTTTACATGGACATCCCAGGGCCACAGGCCGGGTCAGCCACCGTGACATCCCCCTGTGAACCGAAGGACCCGGTACCGAGTACCCCACGGCCCCTTGGGTGGCGCTCCAAATACACCAAGAGGAAAAGCAACATTTCTGTGGCCAGATTGGAGATGGTGATGTTCAAGCTGTAAGCTTTGCCATGTGTAGGCGGAAACAATCTTTTACATGACCACGACTGTGGGATGGAGGGCTGGCTGCTGTGCTGAGAGAGTGTGGAGTAGGGTGAACACAACTGCTGGACTGTGAATGAGGTGCAGGCGGAGATGTTATGGTCAATTGAGAAAGATGTGATGTGCTTGGTGTCAGAGATCTGACAAAAACAGCAGGCATGTCCACTTCTGTAACAGCTGATGGGCTGTCACTCATCCCAACTGTAGTGGGTAAACAAGTGGAGATTCTGCAGCTGGAGATTTGTGTGAGAACACTTGCCACATTGATAGAGGAGGAAGCAGCAGATGCAGTTGATGGGGCGGCCAGTGGTTGGCAAGACCCACTAGGCTGCATTTTAGCGCAGTGAGATTCCCAGACTAATGTGTCACGATCCAGGTTTGGATCTATGGCAGATCTGGTTTGCCTCTGATTAAAACCTTTTTTCCTTTCTGGTCATTTGGGGTTAATGCAGTTTCCCCCCCGGTGGCCGCTGGTGTTATTGCATTGCATTGCTGCTAGGTCAGCTGATGTTGGTGACCACTCCCACCATCCTTCATAAGGTCACCTGATGCATCAGCTGATTGTTGGTTATACAGGTCCTTTTGGATACCAACCTTGCTGGAAAAGGAGCTTGCTGAGTGCGGTTGTTCTGCAGCTGAATTTACATACTTGGTGCATTACTCTGCTGTACATAGCAGCAGAGAAAGCTAAATGTGGTGTTATTGTTTCTTTGTCCCTTTGTTGTGGAACTTCCCCTGCGTTGTATTAGTACAGCGGTGGGACCAGTGCTCTCACCTGCCAATTCCCTACCCAGGGATAGGTGCAGGGCGAGTAAGGGCCAAGGTATCCAGCTCAGCGACAGGTTGAAAGAACCTGTATAGGGACGTCAGGAAGATTATGGCACATCCTTAGGAGAGTGCAGGTGTCCATTTCCCCGTTCCCTATCGCAGGGCCCACCGTTGTTAAAGTGTCCCTGGTGTACCCTTGTGTGTTCTGCTGTTTTGTTACCGACCACTCGTCGGGTCGGGTCATGCTAGGACAGTCACTTCGTGACACTAATGCATGTTAATCGCATATGTGCAAGTTCATGCATGTAGTGGTCAAATTATTGCAATTTTTGCCTCCACTGAGTATTTTTTTACAAAGCTGGCAGAAAACATGAGTTTGGTCATCCTTTTTGGTCTCAAAAAAGGTCCAGGCTAGGCAACTCTTGCTGCCCATGCAAACTGCAGACCCATGACTGTTGCTTGCCACAGCCAGACTTATGGCAGAGAATGCAGTGCTTCTCATTGTTGCATTACCCCATGTCTGTGCGGCAAGCCACAATGTAACCTCCTTGTCTTCCTCCTCCTGCATCCTCTCTGCTGATCTACTCAGCTGCGTGCATCTGGGTTCACAAAAAGTGGGATCTACCTCATCATCAACCTTTCCATTCTCGCACTCCTCGCCCTGAGAATCACCCACTTCCTGCCTAGATAGCACAGTACAGTCGGCATGCGCCTCAGGTATCTGACTCTCATCAGGATCACCTCCACCCCTGGAGGTTAACGTCTGGTGGCAAGGGTCTGGATTCTGTTCGGACCCTACTTCGCCTGGCCCTGGATCTAACTGAAAAAATGTTTGGGCATCGCTGCAGATGCTTTCCTCCCCTTGAGTTTGTGAATCTTTGGAGCAGACCTCTGATGCCCATTGAATAGGATGTGTGAACAGCTCTGCAGACTCGCACATCTGTGGTTCCCCACAGTCAGTTGGGTGGATTAGAGTTGTGACACAGAAGGAAACAAGGGTAATTGGGGTACCACCCCTGAGGACTGTACTGAATGTGATGTTAACGTGGAAGAAGAGGAGGAGAGAACACTTGATGCAGCGCTTGCCATCCACTGTAGCACATGCTCTTTCTGGCCCTCGTCTACGGCAAGTTCTCAGCCTCCGGGTAACCCTGGACTGTGATCTCTCCTTCAAAACACGTATCGATGATATTTCTAATTCCTGCTGACTGCAATTCAAAAATACTTCCCGGATCCATACATTCCTTAATCAAGATTCTGCAGTAACCCTAATCCATGCACTCATCTCCTGCCTCAACTACTGCAAGCTCCTGTTTTGTGCCCTCCCTACTAACAGTCTCGCACCCCTCCAATCTATCCTAAACTCTGGTGCTCAACTAACCACCTATCCTCCCTCTATTCCCTGGCCTATTCTCTCTGTAAATCCCTTCACTGGCTCCCTATTACCCAGAAACTCCAGTTCGAAACCCTAACCATGGCATATAAAGCCATTAACAACCTGTGTCCTCCATACATCTGTGACCTCGTCTCCCGGTACTTAAATGCATGCAACCTCCAATCCTCACAAGATCTCCTTCTTACTCCTCTGTCGTCTCCTCTTCCCAAAATCGCATAATAGATTTCTCCCATAGAACCCCTCTACTCTGGGACTCTCTATCCTAACATATCATACTCTTGCCTACCATGGGAACCTTCAAAAGGAACTTAAAGAACCACCTCTGCTGGCAAGCCAACAACCTACAGTAACCATCGTTCCACCATTCCACTTCACAAGCAGCTCTACCCTCACCTATTGTATCCTCACCCAGCCTGTCAGAACTCTGATTTCCTGTTCATCTTTGATGCTTTATTGCCCTTTTTCAAGATGGTGTCTGCTGTCTCGCTCCTGCTCACGTGATCTGCCTTCCCTGTTTTTATAACCCTAGTTTGCCTTCCAGTCCATGCTTGTGTATTCTGCTTGAAGCTCTGGCTCCATGCTGCAAGAGATTGCTCCTCTACAGTAGATCCAGTTCTGCCTTTCCAGCAAACCTCTCCAGCTCTCAGTGGTCCACCTTCAACAAGCTGTGTGTCGTGTTTCTCTGCATCTGCCTCAGAATGCCTGCTTAAGACACGTAAGCTCTGCCTGCTTCAGCTAATCTTTTTTGTGTGCAATGGCTGTATTTTTGACTGTTCTGGACTTCCTAAGAAGCTCACAGCTCTGCACTGTTTTCAGGACTCTTATTCAGAGACTGCCAGCCTTGTTGTGAACTGTGTCTTCTTATCAGCATTCCCTAGTGTGTGCCCACCCAAGAGACTTTAGTTGCAGCAGTACTGCATGTGAACTACTTCTAGTATCTCCGTTTGCTGTTTTTTCTTGAACTGTTGCTCACTTGCTGCACCTACGTTTATTTATGTAATACAGACTTGTTAAGGTACCGTTACACTAAAGGTACCTTCACACTAAACGACGCTGCAGCGATCCAGACAACGATCCGTATCGCTGCAGCGTCGCTGTTTGGTCGCTGTAGAGCTGTCACACAGACAGCTCTCCAGCGACCAACAATAAACATCGGGTTACTAAGCGCAAGGCCGCGCTTAGTAACCCGA
Organism: Ranitomeya imitator; assembly: GCF_032444005.1. Taxonomy (NCBI): domain Eukaryota; kingdom Metazoa; phylum Chordata; class Amphibia; order Anura; family Dendrobatidae; genus Ranitomeya; species Ranitomeya imitator. Next base: position 449,609,173 of record NC_091286.1, on the reverse strand, counting down.
TGTTTACCCTGGATACCATCCTAAAAGTAAAAAAAAACAAACGCTTCATACTTACCTTCGGCTGTCTGTCCCCGGCGCTCTGCTTCTCTGTACTGGCTGTGAGCAGAGTGGCTGGAAAGCAGAGTGGTGACGTCACCGCTCTGCTTTCTGGCCGCTGTGCTCACAGTGAGTGCAGGAAAGCACAGAGCCGGAGGACAGACAGCCGAAGGTAAGTATGAAGCGTTTTTTTTTTTTACTTTTAGGATGGTATCCAGGGTAAACATCATGTTACTAAGCGCGGCCCTGCGCTTAGTAACCCGATGTTTACCCTGGTTACCAGCGAAGACATCGCTGAATCGGTGTCACACACGCCGATTCAGCGATGTCAGCGGGAGAGACAGCGACCAAAGAAAGTGCTGGCCCTCTAGCCCCGACCAACGACATCACAGCAGGATTCTGATCGCTGCTGCGTGTCACACTGAACGATATCGCTAGCGAGGATGCTGCAACGTCACGGATCGCTAGCGATATCGTTTAGTGTGAAGGTACCTTAAGCGATGCTCCAGCGATATAGACAACGATCCGACCTAAACTAGATCGCTGGAGCGTCGCTGTTAGGTCGCTGTAGAGATGTCAAACACAGCTACTCCAGAACGATGCAGGAGCGATCCAGTGACGTACTTATCGTTCTCGCTGGTTGTTAGCTCCATGTAATAACATTGCAGGCATCGTTGCTTTTACTGTCAAACATGACGAATCACGCCGACCTGATGACCAAATAAAGTTCTGACCTTCTAGCTCCGACCAGCGATGTCACAGCAGGATCCTGATCGCTGCTGCGTGTCAAACACAACGAGATCGCTATCCAGGATGCTGCAACGTCACGGATCGTTGTCGTTCTCGTTGTAAAGTTGCTCAGTGTGAAGGTACCTTAAACTGTACTCTTGCTCAATTGACTCATTTGTCTCAAGCCAAGAGATTCCTGAGTGTTCTACTATAATTGTTACAGGATACACAAGTCACATAAGGAATTTGTTGAGACAATGGCTGCTAAGCATAACATTGAACAGTTGTTTCCATGACTAGATCTCTGCAAGAAGATGTGGACAGTCTGCAGCGCAGGTTAGGAGGCTTGGAACGTAATGAGCAGATGTTTGGACAGACTCTACAGGATTTAAAGGGAACCTGTCACCCCAAAATCGATGGTGGGCTAAGCCCACTGTCACCAGGGGCTTATCTACAGCAAAACCAGGGATTCAAGCTTGAGGAGGCTAATTTGCATATTCCAGGTGCCTTCTGGGAAAAGCGTAGTCTCCCTAAGCTAGAAGATCGTTGGGTACAGCCGGGACCAGCTGCTTGGAAAGCATCACCAAACCAGGGATTCAAGCTTGAGGAGGCTAATTTGCATATTCCAGGTGCCTTCTGGGAAAAGCGAAGTCTCCCTAAGCTAGAAGATCGTTGGGTACAGCCGGGACCAGCTGCTTGGAAAGCATCACCAAACCAGGGATTCAAGCTTGAGGAGGCTAATTTGCATATTCCAGGTGCCTTCTGGGAAAAGCGAAGTCTCCCTAAGCTAGAAGATCGTTGGGGACAGCCGGGACCAGCTGCTTGGAAAGCATCACCAAACCAGGGATTCAAGCTTGAGGAGGCTAATTTGCATATTCCAGGTGCCTTCTGGGAAAAGCGAAGTCTCCCTAAGCTAGAAGATCATTGGGTACAGCCGGGACCAGCTGCTTGGAAAGCATCGCCAAACCAGGGATTCAAGCTTGAGGAGGCTAATTTGCATATTTCAGGTGCCTTCTGGGAAAAGTGAAGTCTCCCTAAGCTAGAAGATCGTTGGGTACAGCTGGGACCAGCTGCTTGGAAAGCATCACCAAACCAGGGATTCAAGCTTGAGGAGGCTAATTTGCATATTCCAGGTGCCTTCTGGGAAAAGCGAAGTCTCCCTAAGCTAGAAGATCATTGGGTACAGCCGGGACCAGCTGCTTGGAAAGCATCGCCAAACCAGGGATTCAAGCTTGAGGAGGCTAATTTGCATATTCCAGGTGCCTTCTGGGAAAAGCGAAGTCTCCCTAAGCTAGAAGATCGTTGGGTACAGCCGGGACCAGCTGCTTGGAAAGCATCACCAAACCAGGGATTCAAGCTTGAGGAGGCTAATTTGCATATTCCAGGTGCCTTCTGGGAAAAGCGAAGTCTCCCTAAGCTAGAAGATCATTGGGTACAGCCGGGACCAGCTGCTTGGAAAGCATCGCCAAACCAGGGATTCAAGCTTGAGGAGGCTAATTTGCATATTCCAGGTGCCTTCTGGGAAAAGCGAAGTCTCCCTAAGCTAGAAGATCGTTGGGTACAGCCGGGACCAGCTGCTTGGAAAGCATCACCAAACCAGGGATTCAAGCTTGAGGAGGCTAATTTGCATATTCCAGGTGCCTTCTGGGAAAAGCGAAGTCTCCCTAAGCTAGAAGATCATTGGGTACAGCCGGGACCAGCTGCTTGGAAAGCATCGCCAAACCAGGGATTCAAGCTTGAGGAGGCTAATTTGCATATTCCAGGTGCCTTCTGGGAAAAGCGAAGTCTCCCTAAGCTAGAAGATCGTTGGGTACAGCCGGGACCAGCTGCTTGGAAAGCATCGCCAAACCAGGGATTCAAGCTTGAGGAGGCTAATTTGCATATTCCAGGTGCCTTCTGGGAAAAGCGAAGTCTCCCTAAGCTAGAAGATCATTGGGTACAGCCGGGACCAGCTGCTTGGAAAGCATCGCCAAACCAGGGATTCAAGCTTGAGGAGGCTAATTTGCATATTCCAGGTGCCTTCTGGGAAAAGCGAAGTCTCCCTAAGCTAGAAGATCGTTGGGTACAGCCGGGACCAGCTGCTTGGAAAGCATCACCAAACCAGGGATTCAAGCTTGAGGAGGCTAATTTGCATATTCCAGGTGCCTTCTGGGAAAAGCGAAGTCTCCCTAAGCTAGAAGATTATTGGGTACAGCCGGGACCAGCTGCTTGGAAAGCATCGCCAAACCAGGGATTCAAGCTTGAGGAGGCTAGTTTGCATATTCCAGGTGCCTTCTGGGAAAAGCGAAGTCTCCCTAAGATAGAAGATCGTTGGGTACAGCCGGGACCAGCTGCTTGGAAAGCATCACCAAACCAGGGATTCAAGCTTGAGGAGGCTAATTTGCATATTCCAGGTGCCTTCTGGGAAAAGCGAAGTCTCCCTAAGCTAGAAGATTATTGGGTACAGCCGGGACCAGCTACTTGGAAAGCATCGCCAAACCAGGGATTCAAGCTTGAGGAGGCTAATTTGCATATTCCAGGTGCCTTCTGGGAAAAGCGAAGTCTCCCTAAGCTAGAAGATCGTTGGGTACAGCCGGGACCAGCTGCTTGGAAAGCATCACCAAACCAGGGATTCAAGCTTGAGGAGGCTAATTTGCATATTCCAGGTGCCTTCTGGGAAAAGCGAAGTCTCCCTAAGCTAGAAGATCATTGGGTACAGCCGGGACCAGCTGCTTGGAAAGCATCGCCAAACCAGGGATTCAAGCTTGAGGAGGCTAATTTGCATATTCCAGGTGCCTTCTGGGAAAAGCGAAGTCTCCCTAAGCTAGAAGATCGTTGGGTACAGCCGGGACCAGCTGCTTGGAAAGCATCACCAAACCAGGGATTCAAGCTTGAGGAAGCTAATTTGCATATTCCAGGTGCCTTCTGGGAAAAGCGAAGTCTCCCTAAGCTAGAAGATCATTGGGTACAGCCGGGACCAGCTGCTTGGAAAGCATCGCCAAACCAGGGATTCAAGCTTGAGGAGGCTAATTTGCATATTCCAGGTGCCTTCTGGGAAAAGCGAAGTCTCCCTAAGCTAGAAGATCGTTGGGTACAGCCGGGACCAGCTGCTTGGAAAGCATCACCAAACCAGGGATTCAAGCTTGAGGAGGCTAATTTGCATATTCCAGGTGCCTTCTGGGAAAAGCGAAGTCTCCCTAAGCTAGAAGATCATTGGGTGCAGCCGGGACCAGCTGCTTGGAAAGCATCGCCAAACCAGGGATTCAAGCTTGAGGAGGCTAATTTGCATATTCCAGGTGCCTTCTGGGAAAAGCGAAGTCTCCCTAAGCTAGAAGATCGTTGGGTACAGCCAGGACCAGCTGCTTGGAAAGCATCACCAAACCAGGGATTCAAGCTTGAGGAGGCTAATTTGCATATTCCAGGTGCCTTCTGGGAAAAGCGAAGTCTCCCTAAGCTAGAAGATCGTTGGGTACAGCCGGGACCAGCTGCTTGGAAAGCATCACCAAACCAGGGATTCAAGCTTGAGGAGGCTAATTTGCATATTCCAGGTGCCTTCTGGGAAATGCGAAGTCTCCCTAAGCTAGAAGATCGTTGGGTACAGCCGGGACCAGCTGCTTGGAAAGCAACACCAAACCAGGGATTCAAGCTTGAGGAGGCTAATTTGCATATTCCAGGTGCCTTCTGGGAAAAGCGAAGTCTCCCTAAGCTAGAAGATCATTGGGTACAGCCGGGACCAGCTGCTTGGAAAGCATCGCCAAACCAGGGATTCAAGCTTGAGGAGGCTAATTTGCATATTCCAGGTGCCTTCTGGGAAAAGCGAAGTCTCCCTAAGCTAGAAGATCGTTGGGTACAGCCGGGACCAGCTGCTTGGAAAGCATCACCAAACCAGGGATTCAAGCTTGAGGAGGCTAATTTGCATATTCCAGGTGCCTTCTGGGAAAAGCGAAGTCTCCCTAAGATAGAAGATCATTGGGTACAGCCGGAACCAGCTGCTTGGAAAGCATCGCCAAACCAGGGATTCAAGCTTGAGGAGGCTAATTTGCATATTCCAGGTGCCTTCTGGGAAAAGCGAAGTCTCCCTAAGCTAGAAGATCGTTGGGTACAGCCGGGACCAGCTGCTTGGAAAGCATCACCAAACCAGGGATTCAAGCTTGAGGAGGCTAATTTGCATATTCCAGGTGCCTTCTGGGAAAAGCAAAGTCTCCCTAAGCTAGAAGATCATTGGGTACAGCCGGGACCAGCTGCTTGGAAAGCATCGCCAAACCAGGGATTCAAGCTTGAGGAGGCTAATTTGCATATTCCAGGTGCCTTCTGGGAAAAGCGAAGTCTCCCTAAGCTAGAAGATCGTTGGGTACAGCCGGGACCAGCTGCTTGGAAAGCATCACCAAACCAGGGATTCAAGCTTGAGGAGGCTAATTTGCATATTCCAGGTGCCTTCTGGGAAAAGCGAAGTCTCCCTAAGCTAGAAGATCATTGGGTACAGCCGGGACCAGCTGCTTGGAAAGCATCGCCAAACCAGGGATTCAAGCTTGAGGAGGCTAATTTGCATATTCCAGGTGCCTTCTGGGAAAAGCGAAGTCTCCCTAAGCTAGAAGATCGTTGGGTACAGCCGGGACCAGCTGTTTGGAAAGCATCGCCAAACCAGGGATTCAAGCTTGAGGAGGCTAATTTGCATATTCCAGGTGCCTTCTGGGAAAAGCGAAGTCTCCCTAAGCTAGAAGATCATTGGGTACAGCCGGGACCAGCTGCTTGGAAAGCATCGCCAAACCAGGGATTCAAGCTTGAGGAGGCTAATTTGCATATTCCAGGTGCCTTCTGGGAAAAGCGAAGTCTCCCTAAGCTAGAAGATCGTTGGGTACAGCCGGGACCAGCTGCTTGGAAAGCATCACCAAACCAGTGATTCAAGCTTGAGGAGGCTAATTTGCATATTCCAGGTGCCTTCTGGGAAAAGCGAAGTCTCCCTAAGCTAGAAGATTATTGGGTACAGCCGGGACCAGCTGCTTGGAAAGCATCGCCAAACCAGGGATTCAAGCTTGAGGAGGCTAATTTGCATATTCCAGGTGCCTTCTGGGAAAAGCGAAGTCTCCCTAAGCTAGAAGATCGTTGGGTACAGCCGGGACCAGCTGCTTGGAAAGCATCACCAAACCAGGGATTCAAGCTTGAGGAGGCTAATTTGCATATTCCAGGTGCCTTCTGGGAAAAGCGAAGTCTCCCTAAGCTAGAAGATTATTGGGTACAGCCGGGACCAGCTACTTGGAAAGCATCGCCAAACCAGGGATTCAAGCTTGAGGAGGCTAATTTGCATATTCCAGGTGCCTTCTGGGAAAAGCGAAGTCTCCCTAAGCTAGAAGATCGTTGGGTACAGCCGGGACCAGCTGCTTGGAAAGCATCACCAAACCAGGGATTCAAGCTTGAGGAGGCTAATTTGCATATTCCAGGTGCCTTCTGGGAAAAGCGAAGTCTCCCTAAGCTAGAAGATTATTGGGTACAGCCGGGACCAGCTACTTGGAAAGCATCGCCAAACCAGGGATTCAAGCTTGAGGAGGCTAATTTGCATATTCCAGGTGCCTTCTGGGAAAAGCGAAGTCTCCCTAAGCTAGAAGATCGTTGGGTACAGCCGGGACCAGCTGCTTGGAAAGCATCACCAAACCAGGGATTCAAGCTTGAGGAGGCTAATTTGCATATTCCAGGTGCCTTCTGGGAAAAGCGAAGTCTCCCTAAGCTAGAAGATCATTGGGTACAGCCGGGACCAGCTGCTTGGAAAGCATCGCCAAACCAGGGATTCAAGCTTGAGGAGGCTAATTTGCATATTCCAGGTGCCTTCTGGGAAAAGCGATGTCTCCCTAAGCTAGAAGATCGTTGGGTACAGCCGGGACCAGCTGCTTGGAAAGCATCACCAAACCAGGGATTCAAGCTTGAGGAAGCTAATTTGCATATTCCAGGTGCCTTCTGGGAAAAGCGACGTCTCCCTAAGCTAGAAGATCATTGGGTACAGCCGGGACCAGCTGCTTGGAAAGCATCGCCAAACCAGGGATTCAAGCTTGAGGAGGCTAATTTGCATATTCCAGGTGCCTTCTGGGAAAAGCGAAGTCTCCCTAAGCTAGATGATCGTTGGGTACAGCCGGGACCAGCTGCTTGGAAAGCATCACCAAACCAGGGATTCAAGCTTGAGGAGGCTAATTTGCATATTCCAGGTGCCTTCTGGGAAAAGCGAAGTCTCCCTAAGCTAGAAGATCATTGGGTGCAGCCGGGACCAGCTGCTTGGAAAGCATCGCCAAACCAGGGATTCAAGCTTGAGGAGGCTAATTTGCATATTCCAGGTGCCTTCTGGGAAAAGCGAAGTCTCCCTAAGCTAGAAGATCGTTGGGTACAGCCGGGACCAGCTGCTTGGAAAGCATCACCAAACCAGGGATTCAAGCTTGAGGAGGCTAATTTGCATATTCCAGGTGCCTTCTGGGAAAAGCGAAGTCTCCCTAAGCTAGAAGATCGTTGGGTACAGCCGGGACCAGCTGCTTGGAAAGCATCACCAAACCAGGGATTCAAGCTTGAGGAGGCTAATTTGCATATTCCAGGTGCCTTCTGGGAAATGCGAAGTCTCCCTAAGCTAGAAGATCGTTGGGTACAGCCGGGACCAGCTGCTTGGAAAGCAACACCAAACCAGGGATTCAAGCTTGAGGAGGCTAATTTGCATATTCCAGGTGCCTTCTGGGAAAAGCGAAGTCTCCCTAAGCTAGAAGATCATTGGGTACAGCCGGGACCAGCTGCTTGGAAAGCATCGCCAAACCAGGGATTCAAGCTTGAGGAGGCTAATTTGCATATTCCAGGTGCCTTCTGGGAAAAGCGAAGTCTCCCTAAGCTAGAAGATCGTTGGGTACAGCCGGGACCAGCTGCTTGGAAAGCATCACCAAACCAGGGATTCAAGCTTGAGGAGGCTAATTTGCATATTCCAGGTGCTTTCTGGGAAAAGCGAAGTCTCCCTAAGCTAGAAGATCGTTGGGTACAGCCGGGACCAGCTGCTTGGAAAGCATCGCCAAACCAGGGATTCAAGCTTGAGGAGGCTAATTTGCATATTCCAGGTGCCTTCTGGGAAAAGCGAAGTCTCCCTAAGCTAGAAGATCGTTGGGTACAGCCGGGACCAGCTGCTTGGAAAGCATCACCAAACCAGGGATTCAAGCTTGAGGAGGCTAATTTGCATATTCCAGGTGCCTTCTGGGAAAAGCGAAGTCTCCCTAAGCTAGAAGATTATTGGGTACAGCCGGGACCAGCTACTTGGAAAGCATCGCCAAACCAGGGATTCAAGCTTGAGGAGGCTAATTTGCATATTCCAGGTGCCTTCTGGGAAAAGCGAAGTCTCCCTAAGCTAGAAGATCGTTGGGTACAGCCGGGACCAGCTGCTTGGAAAGCATCACCAAACCAGGGATTCAAGCTTGAGGAGGCTAATTTGCATATTCCAGGTGCCTTCTGGGAAAAGCGAAGTCTCCCTAAGCTAGAAGATTATTGGGTACAGCCGGGACCAGCTACTTGGAAAGCATCGCCAAACCAGGGATTCAAGCTTGAGGAGGCTAATTTGCATATTCCAGGTGCCTTCTGGGAAAAGCGAAGTCTCCCTAAGCTAGAAGATCGTTGGGTACAGCCGGGACCAGCTGCTTGGAAAGCATCACCAAACCAGGGATTCAAGCTTGAGGAGGCTAATTTGCATATTCCAGGTGCCTTCTGGGAAAAGCGAAGTCTCCCTAAGCTAGAAGATCGTTGGGTACAGCCGGGACCTGCTGCTTGGAAAGCATCGCCAAACCAGGGATTCAAGCTTGAGGAGGCTAATTTGCATATTCCAGGTGCCTTCTGGGAAAAGCGAAGTCTTCCTAAGCTAGAAGATCGTTCGGTACAGCCGTGACCAGCTGCTTGGAAAGCATCACCAAACCAGGGATTCAAGCTTGAGGAGGCTAATTTGCATATTCCAGGTGCCTTCTGGGAAAAGCGACGTCTCCCTAAGCTAGAAGATCATTGGGTACAGCCGGGACCAGCTGCTTGGAAAGCATCGCCAAACCAGGGATTCAAGCTTGAGGAGGCTAATTTGCATATTCCAGGTGCCTTCTGGGAAAAGCGAAGTCTCCCTAAGCTAGAAGATCGTTGGGTACAGCCGGGACCAGCTGCTTGGAAAGCATCACCAAACCAGGGATTCAAGCTTGAGGAGGCTAATTTGCATATTCCAGGTGCCTTCTGGGAAAAGCGAAGTCTCCCTAAGCTAGAAGATCGTTGGGTACAGCCGGGACCAGCTGCTTGGAAAGCATCACCAAACCAGGGATTCAAGCTTGAGGAGGCTAATTTGCATATTCCAGGTGCCTTCTGGGAAATGCGAAGTCTCCCTAAGCTAGAAGATCGTTGGGTACAGCCGGGACCAGCTGCTTGGAAAGCAACACCAAACCAGGGATTCAAGCTTGAGGAGGCTAATTTGCATATTCCAGGTGCCTTCTGGGAAAAGCGAAGTCTCCCTAAGCTAGAAGATCATTGGGTACAGCCGGGACCAGCTGCTTGGAAAGCATCGCCAAACCAGGGATTCAAGCTTGAGGAGGCTAATTTGCATATTCCAGGTGCCTTCTGGGAAAAGCGAAGTCTCCCTAAGCTAGAAGATCGTTGGGTACAGCCGGGACCAGCTGCTTGGAAAGCATCACCAAACCAGGGATTCAAGCTTGAGGAGGCTAATTTGCATATTCCAGGTGCCTTCTGGGAAAAGCGAAGTCTCCCTAAGCTAGAAGATCATTGGGTACAGCCGGGACCAGCTGCTTGGAAAGCATCGCCAAACCAGGGATTCAAGCTTGAGGAGGCTAATTTGCATATTCCAGGTGCCTTCTGGGAAAAGCGAAGTCTCCCTAAGCTAGAAGATCGTTGGGTACAGCCGGGACCAGCTGCTTGGAAAGCATCACCAAACCAGGGATTCAAGCTTGAGGAGGCTAATTTGCATATTCCAGGTGCCTTCTGGGAAAAGCGAAGTCTCCCTAAGCTAGAAGATCATTGGGTACAGCCGGGACCAGCAGCTTGGAAAGCATCGCCAAACCAGGGATTCAAGCTTGAGGAGGCTAATTTGCATATTCCAGGTGCCTTCTGGGAAAAGCGAAGTCTCTCTAAGCTAGAAGATCATTGGGTACAGCCGGGACCAGCTGCTTGGAAAGCATCGCCAAACCAGGGATTCAAGCTTGAGGAGGCTAATTTGCATATTCCAGGTGCCTTCTGGGAAAAGCGAAGTCTCCCTAAGCTAGAAGATCGTTGGGTACAGCCGGGACCAGCTGCTTGGAAAGCATCACCAAACCAGGGATTCAAGCTTGAGGAGGCTAATTTGCATATTCCAGGTGCCTTCTGGGAAAAGCGAAGTCTCCCTAAGCTAGAAGATCGTTGGGTACAGCCGGGACCAGCTGCTTGGAAAGCATCGCCAAACCAGGGATTCAAGCTTGAGGAGGCTAATTTGCATATTCCAGGTGCCTTCTGGGAAAAGCGAAGTCTCCCTAAGCTAGAAGATCGTTGGGTACAGCCGGGACCAGCTGCTTGGAAAGCATCACCAAACCAGGGATTCAAGCTTGAGGAGGCTAATTTGCATATTCCAGGTGCCTTCTGGGAAAAGCGAAGTCTCCCTAAGCTAGAAGATCATTGGGTACAGCTGGGACCAGCTGCTTGGAAAGCATCGCCAAACCAGGGATTCAAGCTTGAGGAGGCTAATTTGCATATTCCAGGTGCCTTCTGGGAAAAGCTAAGTCTCCCTAAGCTAGAAGATCGTTGGGTACAGCCGGGACCAGCTGCTTGGAAAGCATCACCAAACCAGGGATTCAAGCTTGAGGAGGCTAATTTGCATATTCCAGGTGCCTTCTGGGAAAAGCGAAGTCTCCCTAAGCTAGAAGATCGTTGGGTACAGCCGGGACCAGCTGCTTGGAAAGCATCACCAAACCAGGGATTCAAGCTTGAGGAGGCTAATTTGCATATTCCAGGTGCCTTCTGGGAAAAGCGAAGTCTCCCTAAGCTAGAAGATCGTTGGGTACAGTCGGGACCAGCTGCTTGGAAAGCATCACCAAACCAGGGATTCAAGCTTGAGGAGGCTAATTTGCATATTCCAGGTGCCTTCTGGGAAAAGCGAAGTCTCCCTAAGCTAGAAGATCGTTGGGTACAGCCGGGACCTGCTGCTTGGAAAGCATCGCCAAACCAGGGATTCAAGCTTGAGGAGGCTAATTTGCATGTTCCAGGTGCCTTCTGGGAAAAGCGAAGTCTCCCTAAGCTAGAAGATCGTTGGGTGCAGCCGGGACCAGCTGCTTGGAAAGCATCGCCAAACCAGGGATTCAAGCTTGAGGAGGCTAATTTGCATATTCCAGGTGCCTTCTGGGAAAAGCGAGGTCTCCCTAAGCTAGAAGATCGTTGGGTACAGCCGGGACCAGCTGCTTGGAAAGCATCGCCAAACCAGGGATTCAAGCTTGAGGAGGCTAATTTGCATATTCCAGGTGCCTTCTGGGAAAAGCGAAGTCTCCCTAAGCTAGAAGATCGTTGGGTACAGCCGGGACCAGCTGCTTGGAAAGCATCGCCAAACCAGGGATTCAAGCTTGAGGAGGCTAATTTGCATATTCCAGGTGCCTTCCGGGAAAAGCGAGGTCTCCCTAAGCTAGAAGATCGTTGGGTACAGCCGGGACCAGCTGCTTGGAAAGCATCGCCAAACCAGGGATTCAAGCTTGAGGAGGCTAATTTGCATATTCCAGGTGCCTTCCGGGAAAAGCGAGGTCTCCCTAAGCTAGAAGATCGTTGGGTACAGCCGGGACCAGCTGCTTGGAAAGCATCGCCAAACCAGGGATTCAAGCTTGAGGAGGCTAATTTGCATATTCCAGGTGCCTTCCGGGAAAAGCGAGGTCTCCCTAAGCTAGAAGATCGTTGGGTACAGCCGGGACCAGCTGCTTGGAAAGCATCGCCAAACCAGGGATTCAAGCTTGAGGAGGCTAATTTGCATATTCCAGGTGCCTTCCGGGAAAAGCGAGGTCTCCCTAAGCTAGAAGATCGTTGGGTACAGCCGGGACCAGCTGCTTGGAAAGCATCGCCAAACCAGGGATTCAAGCTTGAGGAGGCTAATTTGCATATTCCAGGTGCCTTCCGGGAAAAGCGAGGTCTCCCTAAGCTAGAAGATCGTTGGGTACAGCCGGGACCAGCTGCTTGGAAAGCATCGCCAAACCAGGGATTCAAGCTTGAGGAGGCTAATTTGCATATTCCAGGTGCCTTCCGGGAAAAGCGAGGTCTCCCTAAGCTAGAAGATCGTTGGGTACAGCCGGGACCAGCTGCTTGGAAAGCATCGCCAAACCAGGGATTCAAGCTTGAGGAGGCTAATTTGCATATTCCAGGTGCCTTCCGGGAAAAGCGAGGTCTCCCTAAGCTAGAAGATCGTTGGGTACAGCCGGGACCAGCTGCTTGGAAAGCATCGCCAAACCGGGGATTCAAGCTTGAGGAGGCTAATTTGCATATTCCAGGTGCCTTCCGGGAAAAGCGAGGTCTCCCTAAGCTAGAAGATCGTTGGGTACAGCCGGGACCAGCTGCTTGGAAAGCATCGCCAAACCGGGGATTCAAGCTTGAGGAGGCTAATTTGCATATTCCAGGTGCCTTCCGGGAAAAGCGAGGTCTCCCTAAGCTAGAAGATCGTTGGGTACAGCCGGGACCAGCTGCTTGGAAAGCATCGCCAAACCGGGGATTCAAGCTTGAGGAGGCTAATTTGCATATTCCAGGTGCCTTCCGGGAAAAGCGAGGTCTCCCTAAGCTAGAAGATCGTTGGGTACAGCCGGGACCAGCTGCTTGGAAAGCATCGCCAAACCGGGGATTCAAGCTTGAGGAGGCTAATTTGCATATTCCAGGTGCCTTCCGGGAAAAGCGAGGTCTCCCTAAGCTAGAAGATCGTTGGGTACAGCCGGGACCAGCTGCTTGGAAAGCATCGCCAAACCGGGGATTCAAGCTTGAGGAGGCTAATTTGCATATTCCAGGTGCCTTCCGGGAAAAGCGAGGTCTCCCTAAGCTAGAAGATCGTTGGGTACAGCCGGGACCAGCTGCTTGGAAAGCATCGCCAAACCGGGGATTCAAGCTTGAGGAGGCTAATTTGCATATTCCAGGTGCCTTCCGGGAAAAGCGAGGTCTCCCTAAGCTAGAAGATCGTTGGGTACAGCCGGGACCAGCTGCTTGGAAAGCATCGCCAAACCGGGGATTCAAGCTTGAGGAGGCTAATTTGCATATTCCAGGTGCCTTCCGGGAAAAGCGAGGTCTCCCTAAGCTAGAAGATCGTTGGGTACAGCCGGGACCAGCTGCTTGGAAAGCATCGCCAAACCGGGGATTCAAGCTTGAGGAGGCTAATTTGCATATTCCAGGTGCCTTCCGGGAAAAGCGAGGTCTCCCTAAGCTAGAAGATCGTTGGGTACAGCCGGGACCAGCTGCTTGGAAAGCATCGCCAAACCGGGGATTCAAGCTTGAGGAGGCTAATTTGCATATTCCAGGTGCCTTCCGGGAAAGCGAGGTCTCCCTAAGCTAGAAGATCGTTGGGTACAGCCGGGACCAGCTGCTTGGAAAGCATCGCCAAACCGGGGATTCAAGCTTGAGGAGGCTAATTTGCATATTCCAGGTGCCTTCCGGGAAAAGCGAGGTCTCCCTAAGCTAGAAGATCGTTGGGTACAGCCGGGACCAGCTGCTTGGAAAGCATCGCCAAACCGGGGATTCAAGCTTGAGGAGGCTAATTTGCATATTCCAGGTGCCTTCCGGGAAAAGCGAGGTCCCCCTAAGCTAGAAGATCGTTGGGTACAGCCGGGACCAGCTGCTTGGAAAGCATCGCCAAACCGGGGATTCAAGCTTGAGGAGGCTAATTTGCATATTCCAGGTGCCTTCCGGGAAAAGCGAGGTCTCCCTAAGCTAGAAGATCGTTGGGTACAGCCGGGACCAGCTGCTTGGAAAGCATCGCCAAACCGGGGATTCAAGCTTGAGGAGGCTAATTTGCATATTCCAGGTGCCTTCCGGGAAAAGCGAGGTCTCCCCTAAGCTAGAAGATCGTTGGGTACAGCCGGGACCAGCTGCTTGGAAAGCATCGCCAAACCGGGGATTCAAGCTTGAGGAGGCTAATTTGCATATTCCAGGTGCCTTCCGGGAAAAGCGAGGTCTCCCTAAGCTAGAAGATCGTTGGGTACAGCCGGGACCAGCTGCTTGGAAAGCATCGCCAAACCGGGGATTCAAGCTTGAGGAGGCTAATTTGCATATTCCAGGTGCCTTCCGGGAAAAGCGAGGTCTCCCTAAGCTAGAAGATCGTTGGGTACAGCCGGGACCAGCTGCTTGGAAAGCATCGCCAAACCGGGGATTCAAGCTTGAGGAGGCTAATTTGCATATTCCAGGTGCCTTCCGGGAAAAGCGAGGTCTCCCTAAGCTAGAAGATCGTTGGGTACAGCCGGGACCAGCTGCTTGGAAAGCATCGCCAAACCGGGGATTCAAGCTTGAGGAGGCTAATTTGCATATTCCAGGTGCCTTCCGGGAAAAGCGAGGTCTCCCTAAGCTAGAAGATCGTTGGGTACAGCCGGGACCAGCTGCTTGGAAAGCATCGCCAAACCGGGGATTCAAGCTTGAGGAGGCTAATTTGCATATTCCAGGTGCCTTCCGGGAAAAGCGAGGTCTCCCTAAGCTAGAAGATCGTTGGGTACAGCCGGGACCAGCTGCTTGGAAAGCATCGCCAAACCGGGGATTCAAGCTTGAGGAGGCTAATTTGCATATTCCAGGTGCCTTCCGGGAAAAGCGAGGTCTCCCTAAGCTAGAAGATCGTTGGGTACAGCCGGGACCAGCTGCTTGGAAAGCATCGCCAAACCGGGGATTCAAGCTTGAGGAGGCTAATTTGCATATTCCAGGTGCCTTCCGGGAAAAGCGAGGTCTCCCTAAGCTAGAAGATCGTTGGGTACAGCCGGGACCAGCTGCTTGGAAAGCATCGCCAAACCGGGGATTCAAGCTTGAGGAGGCTAATTTGCATATTCCAGGTGCCTTCCGGGAAAAGCGAGGTCTCCCTAAGCTAGAAGATCGTTGGGTACAGCCGGGACCAGCTGCTTGGAAAGCATCGCCAAACCGGGGATTCAAGCTTGAGGAGGCTAATTTGCATATTCCAGGTGCCTTCCGGGAAAAGCGAGGTCTCCCTAAGCTAGAAGATCGTTGGGTACAGCCGGGACCAGCTGCTTGGAAAGCATCGCCAAACCGGGGATTCAAGCTTGAGGAGGCTAATTTGCATATTCCAGGTGCCTTCCGGGAAAAGCGAGGTCTCCCTAAGCTAGAAGATCGTTGGGTACAGCCGGGACCAGCTGCTTGGAAAGCATCGCCAAACCGGGGATTCAAGCTTGAGGAGGCTAATTTGCATATTCCAGGTGCCTTCCGGGAAAAGCGAGGTCTCCCTAAGCTAGAAGATCGTTGGGTACAGCCGGGACCAGCTGCTTGGAAAGCATCGCCAAACCGGGGATTCAAGCTTGAGGAGGCTAATTTGCATATTCCAGGTGCCTTCCGGGAAAAGCGAGGTCTCCCTAAGCTAGAAGATCGTTGGGTACAGCCGGGACCAGCTGCTTGGAAAGCATCGCCAAACCGGGGATTCAAGCTTGAGGAGGCTAATTTGCATATTCCAGGTGCCTTCCGGGAAAAGCGAGGTCTCCCTAAGCTAGAAGATCGTTGGGTACAGCCGGGACCAGCTGCTTGGAAAGCATCGCCAAACCGGGGATTCAAGCTTGAGGAGGCTAATTTGCATATTCCAGGTGCCTTCCGGGAAAAGCGAGGTCTCCCTAAGCTAGAAGATCGTTGGGTACAGCCGGGACCAGCTGCTTGGAAAGCATCGCCAAACCGGGGATTCAAGCTTGAGGAGGCTAATTTGCATATTCCAGGTGCCTTCCGGGAAAAGCGAGGTCTCCCTAAGCTAGAAGATCGTTGGGTACAGCCGGGACCAGCTGCTTGGAAAGCATCGCCAAACCGGGGATTCAAGCTTGAGGAGGCTAATTTGCATATTCCAGGTGCCTTCCGGGAAAAGCGAGGTCTCCCTAAGCTAGAAGATCGTTGGGTACAGCCGGGACCAGCTGCTTGGAAAGCATCGCCAAACCGGGGATTCAAGCTTGAGGAGGCTAATTTGCATATTCCAGGTGCCTTCCGGGAAAAGCGAGGTCTCCCTAAGCTAGAAGATCGTTGGGTACAGCCGGGACCAGCTGCTTGGAAAGCATCGCCAAACCGGGGATTCAAGCTTGAGGAGGCTAATTTGCATATTCCAGGTGCCTTCCGGGAAAAGCGAGGTCTCCCTAAGCTAGAAGATCGTTGGGTACAGCCGGGACCAGCTGCTTGGAAAGCATCGCCAAACCGGGGATTCAAGCTTGAGGAGGCTAATTTGCATATTCCAGGTGCCTTCCGGGAAAAGCGAGGTCTCCCTAAGCTAGAAGATCAGAAGATCGTTGGGTACAGCCGGGACCAGCTGCTTGGAAAGCATCGCCAAACCGGGGATTCAAGCTTGAGGAGGCTAATTTGCATATTCCAGGTGCCTTCCGGGAAAAGCGAGGTCTCCCTAAGCTAGAAGATCGTTGGGTACAGCCGGGACCAGCTGCTTGGAAAGCATCGCCAAACCGGGGATTCAAGCTTGAGGAGGCTAATTTGCATATTCCAGGTGCCTTCCGGGAAAAGCGAGGTCTCCCTAAGCTAGAAGATCGTTGGGTACAGCCGGGACCAGCTGCTTGGAAAGCATCGCCAAACCGGGGATTCAAGCTTGAGGAGGCTAATTTGCATATTCCAGGTGCCTTCCGGGAAAAGCGAGGTCTCCCTAAGCTAGAAGATCGTTGGGTACAGCCGGGACCAGCTGCTTGGAAAGCATCGCCAAACCGGGGATTCAAGCTTGAGGAGGCTAATTTGCATATTCCAGGTGCCTTCCGGGAAAAGCGAGGTCTCCCTAAGCTAGAAGATCGTTGGGTACAGCCGGGACCAGCTGCTTGGAAAGCATCGCCAAACCGGGGATTCAAGCTTGAGGAGGCTAATTTGCATATTCCAGGTGCCTTCCGGGAAAAGCGAGGTCTCCCTAAGCTAGAAGATCGTTGGGTACAGCCGGGACCAGCTGCTTGGAAAGCATCGCCAAACCGGGGATTCAAGCTTGAGGAGGCTAATTTGCATATTCCAGGTGCCTTCCGGGAAAAGCGAGGTCTCCCTAAGCTAGAAGATCGTTGGGTACAGCCGGGACCAGCTGCTTGGAAAGCATCGCCAAACCGGGGATTCAAGCTTGAGGAGGCTAATTTGCATATTCCAGGTGCCTTCCGGGAAAAGCGAGGTCTCCCTAAGCTAGAAGATCGTTGGGTACAGCCGGGACCAGCTGCTTGGAAAGCATCGCCAAACCGGGGATTCAAGCTTGAGGAGGCTAATTTGCATATTCCAGGTGCCTTCCGGGAAAAGCGAGGTCTCCCTAAGCTAGAAGATCGTTGGGTACAGCCGGGACCAGCTGCTTGGAAAGCATCGCCAAACCGGGGATTCAAGCTTGAGGAGGCTAATTTGCATATTCCAGGTGCCTTCCGGGAAAAGCGAGGTCTCCCTAAGCTAGAAGATCGTTGGGTACAGCCGGGACCAGCTGCTTGGAAAGCATCGCCAAACCGGGGATTCAAGCTTGAGGAGGCTAATTTGCATATTCCAGGTGCCTTCCGGGAAAAGCGAGGTCTCCCTAAGCTAGAAGATCGTTGGGTACAGCCGGGACCAGCTGCTTGGAAAGCATCGCCAAACCGGGGATTCAAGCTTGAGGAGGCTAATTTGCATATTCCAGGTGCCTTCCGGGAAAAGCGAGGTCTCCCTAAGCTAGAAGATCGTTGGGTACAGCCGGGACCAGCTGCTTGGAAAGCATCGCCAAACCGGGGATTCAAGCTTGAGGAGGCTAATTTGCATATTCCAGGTGCCTTCCGGGAAAAGCGAGGTCTCCCTAAGCTAGAAGATCGTTGGGTACAGCCGGGACCAGCTGCTTGGAAAGCATCGCCAAACCGGGGATTCAAGCTTGAGGAGGCTAATTTGCATATTCCAGGTGCCTTCCGGGAAAAGCGAGGTCTCCCTAAGCTAGAAGATCGTTGGGTACAGCCGGGACCAGCTGCTTGGAAAGCATCGCCAAACCGGGGATTCAAGCTTGAGGAGGCTAATTTGCATATTCCAGGTGCCTTCCGGGAAAAGCGAGGTCTCCCTAAGCTAGAAGATCGTTGGGTACAGCCGGGACCAGCTGCTTGGAAAGCATCGCCAAACCGGGGATTCAAGCTTGAGGAGGCTAATTTGCATATTCCAGGTGCCTTCCGGGAAAAGCGAGGTCTCCCTAAGCTAGAAGATCGTTGGGTACAGCCGGGACCAGCTGCTTGGAAAGCATCGCCAAACCGGGGATTCAAGCTTGAGGAGGCTAATTTGCATATTCCAGGTGCCTTCCGGGAAAAGCGAGGTCTCCCTAAGCTAGAAGATCGTTGGGTACAGCCGGGACCAGCTGCTTGGAAAGCATCGCCAAACCGGGATTCAAGCTTGAGGAGGCTAATTTGCATATTCCAGGTGCCTTCCGGGAAAAGCGAGGTCTCCCTAAGCTAGAAGATCGTTGGGTACAGCCGGGACCAGCTGCTTGGAAAGCATCGCCAAACCGGGGATTCAAGCTTGAGGAGGCTAATTTGCATATTCCAGGTGCCTTCCGGGAAAAGCGAGGTCTCCCTAAGCTAGAAGATCGTTGGGTACAGCCGGGACCAGCTGCTTGGAAAGCATCGCCAAACCGGGGATTCAAGCTTGAGGAGGCTAATTTGCATATTCCAGGTGCCTTCCGGGAAAAGCGAGGTCTCCCTAAGCTAGAAGATCGTTGGGTACAGCCGGGACCAGCTGCTTGGAAAGCATCGCCAAACCGGGGATTCAAGCTTGAGGAGGCTAATTTGCATATTCCAGGTGCCTTCCGGGAAAAGCGAGGTCTCCCTAAGCTAGAAGATCGTTGGGTACAGCCGGGACCAGCTGCTTGGAAAGCATCGCCAAACCGGGGATTCAAGCTTGAGGAGGCTAATTTGCATATTCCAGGTGCCTTCCGGGAAAAGCGAGGTCTCCCTAAGCTAGAAGATCGTTGGGTACAGCCGGGACCAGCTGCTTGGAAAGCATCGCCAAACCGGGGATTCAAGCTTGAGGAGGCTAATTTGCATATTCCAGGTGCCTTCCGGGAAAAGCGAGGTCTCCCTAAGCTAGAAGATCGTTGGGTACAGCCGGGACCAGCTGCTTGGAAAGCATCGCCAAACCGGGGATTCAAGCTTGAGGAGGCTAATTTGCATATTCCAGGTGCCTTCCGGGAAAAGCGAGGTCTCCCTAAGCTAGAAGATCGTTGGGTACAGCCGGGACCAGCTGCTTGGAAAGCATCGCCAAACCGGGGATTCAAGCTTGAGGAGGCTAATTTGCATATTCCAGGTGCCTTCCGGGAAAAGCGAGGTCTCCCTAAGCTAGAAGATCGTTGGGTACAGCCGGGACCAGCTGCTTGGAAAGCATCGCCAAACCGGGGATTCAAGCTTGAGGAGGCTAATTTGCATATTCCAGGTGCCTTCCGGGAAAAGCGAGGTCTCCCTAAGCTAGAAGATCGTTGGGTACAGCCGGGACCAGCTGCTTGGAAAGCATCGCCAAACCGGGGATTCAAGCTTGAGGAGGCTAATTTGCATATTCCAGGTGCCTTCCGGGAAAAGCGAGGTCTCCCTAAGCTAGAAGATCGTTGGGTACAGCCGGGACCAGCTGCTTGGAAAGCATCGCCAAACCGGGGATTCAAGCTTGAGGAGGCTAATTTGCATATTCCAGGTGCCTTCCGGGAAAAGCGAGGTCTCCCTAAGCTAGAAGATCGTTGGGTACAGCCGGGACCAGCTGCTTGGAAAGCATCGCCAAACCGGGGATTCAAGCTTGAGGAGGCTAATTTGCATATTCCAGGTGCCTTCCGGGAAAAGCGAGGTCTCCCTAAGCTAGAAGATCGTTGGGTACAGCCGGGACCAGCTGCTTGGAAAGCATCGCCAAACCGGGGATTCAAGCTTGAGGAGGCTAATTTGCATATTCCAGGTGCCTTCCGGGAAAAGCGAGGTCTCCCTAAGCTAGAAGATCGTTGGGTACAGCCGGGACCAGCTGCTTGGAAAGCATCGCCAAACCGGGGATTCAAGCTTGAGGAGGCTAATTTGCATATTCCAGGTGCCTTCCGGGAAAAGCGAGGTCTCCCTAAGCTAGAAGATCGTTGGGTACAGCCGGGACCAGCTGCTTGGAAAGCATCGCCAAACCGGGGATTCAAGCTTGAGGAGGCTAATTTGCATATTCCAGGTGCCTTCCGGGAAAAGCGAGGTCTCCCTAAGCTAGAAGATCGTTGGGTACAGCCGGGACCAGCTGCTTGGAAAGCATCGCCAAACCGGGGATTCAAGCTTGAGGAGGCTAATTTGCATATTCCAGGTGCCTTCCGGGAAAAGCGAGGTCTCCCTAAGCTAGAAGATCGTTGGGTACAGCCGGGACCAGCTGCTTGGAAAGCATCGCCAAACCGGGGATTCAAGCTTGAGGAGGCTAATTTGCATATTCCAGGTGCCTTCCGGGAAAAGCGAGGTCTCCCTAAGCTAGAAGATCGTTGGGTACAGCCGGGACCAGCTGCTTGGAAAGCATCGCCAAACCGGGGATTCAAGCTTGAGGAGGCTAATTTGCATATTCCAGGTGCCTTCCGGGAAAAGCGAGGTCTCCCTAAGCTAGAAGATCGTTGGGTACAGCCGGGACCAGCTGCTTGGAAAGCATCGCCAAACCGGGGATTCAAGCTTGAGGAGGCTAATTTGCATATTCCAGGTGCCTTCCGGGAAAAGCGAGGTCTCCCTAAGCTAGAAGATCGTTGGGTACAGCCGGGACCAGCTGCTTGGAAAGCATCGCCAAACCGGGGATTCAAGCTTGAGGAGGCTAATTTGCATATTCCAGGTGCCTTCCGGAAAAGCGAGGTCTCCCTAAGCTAGAAGATCGTTGGGTACAGCCGGGACCAGCTGCTTGGAAAGCATCGCCAAACCGGGGATTCAAGCTTGAGGAGGCTAATTTGCATATTCCAGGTGCCTTCCGGGAAAAGCGAGGTCTCCCTAAGCTAGAAGATCGTTGGGTACAGCCGGGACCAGCTGCTTGGAAAGCATCGCCAAACCGGGGATTCAAGCTTGAGGAGGCTAATTTGCATATTCCAGGTGCCTTCCGGGAAAAGCGAGGTCTCCCTAAGCTAGAAGATCGTTGGGTACAGCCGGGACCAGCTGCTTGGAAAGCATCGCCAAACCGGGGATTCAAGCTTGAGGAGGCTAATTTGCATATTCCAGGTGCCTTCCGGGAAAAGCGAGGTCTCCCTAAGCTAGAAGATCGTTGGGTACAGCCGGGACCAGCTGCTTGGAAAGCATCGCCAAACCGGGGATTCAAGCTTGAGGAGGCTAATTTGCATATTCCAGGTGCCTTCCGGGAAAAGCGAGGTCTCCCTAAGCTAGAAGATCGTTGGGTACAGCCGGGACCAGCTGCTTGGAAAGCATCGCCAAACCGGGGATTCAAGCTTGAGGAGGCTAATTTGCATATTCCAGGTGCCTTCCGGGAAAAGCGAGGTCTCCCTAAGCTAGAAGATCGTTGGGTACAGCCGGGACCAGCTGCTTGGAAAGCATCGCCAAACCGGGGATTCAAGCTTGAGGAGGCTAATTTGCATATTCCAGGTGCCTTCCGGGAAAAGCGAGGTCTCCCTAAGCTAGAAGATCGTTGGGTACAGCCGGGACCAGCTGCTTGGAAAGCATCGCCAAACCGGGGATTCAAGCTTGAGGAGGCTAATTTGCATATTCCAGGTGCCTTCCGGGAAAAGCGAGGTCTCCCTAAGCTAGAAGATCGTTGGGTACAGCCGGGACCAGCTGCTTGGAAAGCATCGCCAAACCGGGGATTCAAGCTTGAGGAGGCTAATTTGCATATTCCAGGTGCCTTCCGGGAAAAGCGAGGTCTCCCTAAGCTAGAAGATCGTTGGGTACAGCCGGGACCAGCTGCTTGGAAAGCATCGCCAAACCGGGGATTCAAGCTTGAGGAGGCTAATTTGCATATTCCAGGTGCCTTCCGGGAAAAGCGAGGTCTCCCTAAGCTAGAAGATCGTTGGGTACAGCCGGGACCAGCTGCTTGGAAAGCATCGCCAAACCGGGGATTCAAGCTTGAGGAGGCTAATTTGCATATTCCAGGTGCCTTCCGGGAAAAGCGAGGTCTCCCTAAGCTAGAAGATCGTTGGGTACAGCCGGGACCAGCTGCTTGGAAAGCATCGCCAAACCGGGGATTCAAGCTTGAGGAGGCTAATTTGCATATTCCAGGTGCCTTCCGGGAAAAGCGAGGTCTCCCTAAGCTAGAAGATCGTTGGGTACAGCCGGGACCAGCTGCTTGGAAAGCATCGCCAAACCGGGGATTCAAGCTTGAGGAGGCTAATTTGCATATTCCAGGTGCCTTCCGGGAAAAGCGAGGTCTCCCTAAGCTAGAAGATCGTTGGGTACAGCCGGGACCAGCTGCTTGGAAAGCATCGCCAAACCGGGGATTCAAGCTTGAGGAGGCTAATTTGCATATTCCAGGTGCCTTCCGGGAAAAGCGAGGTCTCCCTAAGCTAGAAGATCGTTGGGTACAGCCGGGACCAGCTGCTTGGAAAGCATCGCCAAACCGGGGATTCAAGCTTGAGGAGGCTAATTTGCATATTCCAGGTGCCTTCCGGGAAAAGCGAGGTCTCCCTAAGCTAGAAGATCGTTGGGTACAGCCGGGACCAGCTGCTTGGAAAGCATCGCCAAACCGGGGATTCAAGCTTGAGGAGGCTAATTTGCATATTCCAGGTGCCTTCCGGGAAAAGCGAGGTCTCCCTAAGCTAGAAGATCGTTGGGTACAGCCGGGACCAGCTGCTTGGAAAGCATCGCCAAACCGGGGATTCAAGCTTGAGGAGGCTAATTTGCATATTCCAGGTGCCTTCCGGGAAAAGCGAGGTCTCCCTAAGCTAGAAGATCGTTGGGTACAGCCGGGACCAGCTGCTTGGAAAGCATCGCCAAACCGGGGATTCAAGCTTGAGGAGGCTAATTTGCATATTCCAGGTGCCTTCCGGGAAAAGCGAGGTCTCCCTAAGCTAGAAGATCGTTGGGTACAGCCGGGACCAGCTGCTTGGAAAGCATCGCCAAACCGGGGATTCAAGCTTGAGGAGGCTAATTTGCATATTCCAGGTGCCTTCCGGGAAAAGCGAGGTCTCCCTAAGCTAGAAGATCGTTGGGTACAGCCGGGACCAGCTGCTTGGAAAGCATCGCCAAACCGGGGATTCAAGCTTGAGGAGGCTAATTTGCATATTCCAGGTGCCTTCCGGGAAAAGCGAGGTCTCCCTAAGCTAGAAGATCGTTGGGTACAGCCGGGACCAGCTGCTTGGAAAGCATCGCCAAACCGGGGATTCAAGCTTGAGGAGGCTAATTTGCATATTCCAGGTGCCTTCCGGGAAAAGCGAGGTCTCCCTAAGCTAGAAGATCGTTGGGTACAGCCGGGACCAGCTGCTTGGAAAGCATCGCCAAACCGGGGATTCAAGCTTGAGGAGGCTAATTTGCATATTCCAGGTGCCTTCCGGGAAAAGCGAGGTCTCCCTAAGCTAGAAGATCGTTGGGTACAGCCGGGACCAGCTGCTTGGAAAGCATCGCCAAACCGGGGATTCAAGCTTGAGGAGGCTAATTTGCATATTCCAGGTGCCTTCCGGGAAAAGCGAGGTCTCCCTAAGCTAGAAGATCGTTGGGTACAGCCGGGACCAGCTGCTTGGAAAGCATCGCCAAACCGGGGATTCAAGCTTGAGGAGGCTAATTTGCATATTCCAGGTGCCTTCCGGGAAAAGCGAGGTCTCCCTAAGCTAGAAGATCGTTGGGTACAGCCGGGACCAGCTGCTTGGAAAGCATCGCCAAACCGGGGATTCAAGCTTGAGGAGGCTAATTTGCATATTCCAGGTGCCTTCCGGGAAAAGCGAGGTCTCCCTAAGCTAGAAGATCGTTGGGTACAGCCGGGACCAGCTGCTTGGAAAGCATCGCCAAACCGGGGATTCAAGCTTGAGGAGGCTAATTTGCATATTCCAGGTGCCTTCCGGGAAAAGCGAGGTCTCCCTAAGCTAGAAGATCGTTGGGTACAGCCGGGACCAGCTGCTTGGAAAGCATCGCCAAACCGGGGATTCAAGCTTGAGGAGGCTAATTTGCATATTCCAGGTGCCTTCCGGGAAAAGCGAGGTCTCCCTAAGCTAGAAGATCGTTGGGTACAGCCGGGACCAGCTGCTTGGAAAGCATCGCCAAACCGGGGATTCAAGCTTGAGGAGGCTAATTTGCATATTCCAGGTGCCTTCCGGGAAAAGCGAAGTCTCCCTAAGCTAGAAGATCGTTGGGTACAGCCGGGACCAGCTGCTTGGAAAGCATCGCCAAACCGGGGATTCAAGCTTGAGGAGGCTAATTTGCATATTCCAGGTGCCTTCCGGGAAAAGCGAAGTCTCCCTAAGCTAGAAGATCGTTGGGTACAGCCGGGACCAGCTGCTTGGAAAGCATCGCCAAACCGGGGATTCAAGCTTGAGGAGGCTAATTTGCATATTCCAGGTGCCTTCCGGGAAAAGCGAAGTCTCCCTAAGCTAGAAGATCGTTGGGTACAGCCGGGACCAGCTGCTTGGAAAGCATCGCCAAACCGGGGATTCAAGCTTGAGGAGGCTAATTTGCATATTCCAGGTGCCTTCCGGGAAAAGCGAAGTCTCCCTAAGCTAGAAGATCGTTGGGTACAGCCGGGACCAGCTGCTTGGAAAGCATCGCCAAACCGGGGATTCAAGCTTGAGGAGGCTAATTTGCATATTCCAGGTGCCTTCCGGGAAAAGCGAAGTCTCCCTAAGCTAGAAGATCGTTGGGTACAGCCGGGACCAGCTGCTTGGAAAGCATCGCCAAACCGGGGATTCAAGCTTGAGGAGGCTAATTTGCATATTCCAGGTGCCTTCCGGGAAAAGCGAAGTCTCCCTAAGCTAGAAGATCGTTGGGTACAGCCGGGACCAGCTGCTTGGAAAGCATCGCCAAACCGGGGATTCAAGCTTGAGGAGGCTAATTTGCATATTCCAGGTGCCTTCCGGGAAAAGCGAAGTCTCCCTAAGCTAGAAGATCGTTGGGTACAGCCGGGACCAGCTGCTTGGAAAGCATCGCCAAACCGGGGATTCAAGCTTGAGGAGGCTAATTTGCATATTCCAGGTGCCTTCCGGGAAAAGCGAAGTCTCCCTAAGCTAGAAGATCGTTGGGTACAGCCGGGACCAGCTGCTTGGAAAGCATCGCCAAACCGGGGATTCAAGCTTGAGGAGGCTAATTTGCATATTCCAGGTGCCTTCCGGGAAAAGCGAAGTCTCCCTAAGCTAGAAGATCGTTGGGTACAGCCGGGACCAGCTGCTTGGAAAGCATCGCCAAACCGGGGATTCAAGCTTGAGGAGGCTAATTTGCATATTCCAGGTGCCTTCCGGGAAAAGCGAAGTCTCCCTAAGCTAGAAGATCGTTGGGTACAGCCGGGACCAGCTGCTTGGAAAGCATCGCCAAACCGGGGATTCAAGCTTGAGGAGGCTAATTTGCATATTCCAGGTGCCTTCCGGGAAAAGCGAAGTCTCCCTAAGCTAGAAGATCGTTGGGTACAGCCGGGACCAGCTGCTTGGAAAGCATCGCCAAACCGGGGATTCAAGCTTGAGGAGGCTAATTTGCATATTCCAGGTGCCTTCCGGGAAAAGCGAAGTCTCCCTAAGCTAGAAGATCGTTGGGTACAGCCGGGACCAGCTGCTTGGAAAGCATCGCCAAACCGGGGATTCAAGCTTGAGGAGGCTAATTTGCATATTCCAGGTGCCTTCCGGAAAAGCGAAGTCTCCCTAAGCTAGAAGATCGTTGGGTACAGCCGGGACCAGCTGCTTGGAAAGCATCGCCAAACCGGGGATTCAAGCTTGAGGAGGCTAATTTGCATATTCCAGGTGCCTTCGGGAAAAGCGAAGTCTCCCTAAGCTAGAAGATCGTTGGGTACAGCCGGGACCAGCTGCTTGGAAAGCATCGCCAAACCGGGGATTCAAGCTTGAGGAGGCTAATTTGCATATTCAGGTGCCTTCCGGAAAAGCGAAGTCTCCCTAAGCTAGAAGATCGTTGGGTACAGCCGGGACCAGCTGCTTGGAAAGCATCGCCAAAACCGGGGATTCAAGCTTGAGGAGGCTAATTTGCATATTCCAGGTGCCTTCCGGGAAAAGCGAACTCTCCCTAAGCTAGAAGATCGTTGGGTACAGCCTGGGACCAGCTGCTTGGAAAGCATCGCCGAAACCGGGATTTCAAGCTTGAGGAGGCTAATTTGCATATTCCAGGTGCCTTCCGGGAAAAGCGAAGTCTCCCTAGCTAGAAGAGCGTTGGGTACAGCCGGGACCAGCTGCTTGGAAAGCATCGCCAAAACCGGGGATTCAAGCTTGAGGAGGCTAATTTGCATATTCCAGGGTGCCTTCCGGAGCCTTCCTTGGAAAAGCGAACTCTCCCTAAGCTAGA